>NC_066582.1:201440621-201789872 GCF_024323335.1 Lathyrus oleraceus | reverse complement strand
GACTTACAAGTCTTACGCCTAAACAAGATACAAACCCTAGCCCTCTCTCTATATTATCGTTCAGTATTGGTTGTGTTGTAAAACAGGTTTTCTAACTTCCTTTTTATAGAAGCTTTCAGCTGGGTTTGGACATCTTGAAAACCCTAAATCTATTTTCCAATTAAATCTTTTCATAACAATTAGTTAGATCTCCTTGGAAAATAAGTAAATCAGGTTGTAATCAATGATTGAATGCGCCTGCAAATCAGTTCTTCAATCATACATAGATTGCCATTAATTGTGCAATCACAAAACACCAGACATTCACACTGAATGTTCTGTGTACAGGATTTCATGACATCGGGTCTGACATCCTGGAAAAATCCTGCATAATTCCATAATTCCTTTTATAACTTCCAGCAGGTACAACCATATTAGATGCCATGACCTTGTGTATGACATCTTGAAACAATCCTGCATGAACATGACTTTCATTTAAACTCCAACAGGTACACACATATCAGATGCCATGACCTTGTGTATGACATTCTGAATCAATCCTGCATGATCATGTTCTTGAACTCCAGCAGGTACATAGGATATCTCATGTTAAGACATCACACATAACATCTTGTGAACACTCTTTGTTTTACCAAAATTGCTGCCAACACTTAGAATCAACAATTATGGTTATGTTTCGAATTTTAATTACAAATGAGGGGCATGAATCTGGATAGATGTTACGATGCTTTAAACTACGCTTCATGTCATAGAGGATCATATATGGCCAAAGATAGAGGATCCATGTCCCTGCCCCCGATGCGAAAGCTCAAATCAAGGTTGACGTCTCTAGGCTTCACCAAGCCCGCCCTTGGATTGGCTAGATCCAAAGGGGATGTACCAGCTACGCGTGAAAGCGTGTATTTATTTAATAGGGGGTATTTGAATGTTGTATTCGGATGTACAAAGCGTCTTCGATGTACCCTTGAGGGAATTAGTTGTTATAGTTGAAAATGCAAAGTGTCTCTAACAACTCCCTAAGATTATGAAGATGCTTGAATCCCTGTGGGGAATTGATTGATGTAGTTGGGCGTACAAAGTGTATTAGAAAACACCATTGAATTATGCAGACGCACAAGGCACTATTCAGATTGAAATCACCTAGAATTTAAAAAGTGCAACTTTGTTTTCAATGGAGGAAGGTGATTTCGAAGCAGAGTGATTTTGCCTTTTGAATCTTGGTTATCTGATGGAATACCTTCCTCTATTTATATGGAAGGTGTTGGGATGTTTAGGTTGGAGAAAAAGTGAGGTTTGGTCAAAATTGGGATGAGCCTCGAATAAGACAAAATGGGAGACTTGCTTGCTAATGGTGGCCTGCAGTTTAACATCAAAATGGAGGGACAAGGGTGGTTCAAAAATTGCCATGGTCCCTTTTGTTTTTTCCATTTTGGGAAAAATCAGAATTTTGCACATGGCTCGGATTTCCAATCTTGTGACCTCTTTGCACCCAAGTTGACTTCAAAATATTACACACTATATTATTCAATATGTTAGGAGTTAGAAGGAATTAAATCAATGTGGTTTTTTCGCTTAATGCATCCAAAATGCAAATTCTGACTGCATGTGACTTGTTTGGTGCATCATGATAAAATCCAAACTTTGAACTTGGGCCAAATGAAATTGGCTCGTGCATTTTGCATGAAACTTATGCAAAATGTTCTTTGTCATGTCGTTGACCATTTTCAAAAAGAACCAGGTCAAAAGGAGTTGTGGTATGGAAATGGCAATGAGGTAAAATAGTGGTCATGGACATGATTCTATGTTTGGCTAGGCATATTGACCAGCTTGGCTAATTAAAAAATTGAGGTCCTTGCTCAATGAATTAGGTCTTGGACCTTGAAAAAAAGTCGAAGAGGGATTCAATTAGAACATTTGGTACAAATAAAATCTTGAAAAGCTTGAAAGGTGAAATGCCATTCTTGCCAAAATGGTAGGCCATTCTTGCCAAAATGTGACCAACCAACATGACCCAGAAATGCCACTTTGTGATTTCTTAAGTTTTAAGGCACCGTGATGGATGTTTAAAGCCCATTCTTGCCAAAATGTGACCAACCAACATATCTTGATGTAAAATGAGGCTTGGTTCTTTGTGGGGTGATTTTAGGTCAACTTCATGGGTGGAACTAATGCCTTAAAAGTTCAAAGTTCATGATCAAACCAAGGACTTGTACCATGAATGAAATGGGTGTTTGCTTGATGAAATATGGTTAAAATGACTTGAATTAGAGGTGAATGAGGTATGGTATGATGGGATGATCAAATGAGGCAAATCATAGAATCAATGGATGCACAAACTAGGATTTCTTGGCTCATAAGTTTCATCAAGAACCATAGCCAGACAAATTAGGGTTTGGAGGTGCAAGAGGTGTATTAAAGTGATTCAAAGGGTTGTGGTATGAAAAATATTTGGATTATAGGGGTTTCATCTTTACCTGTCTTCGTTGGATGTTCCCATCCTTTGTTGATAGCTCTCCAGACCTTGATATCCAGAGACCTCAAGAAGGCTATCATACGAGGTTTCCAGTCATCATAGTTAGAACCATCCAGCATGGGTGGTCTATTTGAGAATCCTACATCCTTGTCCATGGTACTAGAAAGTAACGTCCCTAGATCTCACCCAGAAATTAACAGGAAGGGTGCCTTCTCTGATGCCAATTGAAATTCTAGTAACAAACTATCGATGTCACACTGGATGTTATGACATCCAATTCTGCGCAGACAGGTAATGTAAGCAGAAGGTAAATGTAAAGTGCAGTAACTAACACAGAGAATTGTTTACCCAGTTCGGTGACAAACACACCTACGTTTGGGGGCTATCAAGCCAGGGAAGAAATCCATTATAAGTAGTATTAATTCAGGATTTAAACCGACTGTTTAATCCTATCACTTAATACCTACCCAATGAAATTTCAATCTAAACTAAGACCAGAGTTCCTACTCACTCCCCCACAATCACCACAGTGATTACAACCTTTAATTAGTTTAAAGTCAATGGGGAAGTTATACTTCAAACAACTCTTGATTGTTCTTAACAGCTTTAATCAAGAAGACACAGCACTCACGCTTAAAGGCTTAGAGTGACACAACAATTACAACTCATGAACACCCTAGTCCAATGCAATCATCTAGGTGATAATTGCTTGGCTCACAAGTAAAATCTAATACAAGACACAAATAAAATACAGCAGTGAAATATGATGATATAATAAATGCTTCACGCTTCCAACCCCTAAGGGACTGAAAGTAGGATTGCCATCCTTTTATAATGCAGCACTTGGGCCTTGTACTTGAATTTCCTAAAATTAAGGTTAAGCATGTTAACCTAATTTCCACATATTAGGGTGCTAACAAATAGGCTATATGCTAGGCCTCTTAATTGTACCTCAGTTGTTAGTTTCCTGGATTTTAGCTCAGCTGTTAGATTCCTGAAAAATAGCCTGAGATAAATACTGAAACAGAAAAACTAACTAGCCTACAATTTAGCATATGCTGTCAGGAATGAATGTCATAATATTCAGTTTGACGTCCAGAACATAGGCCATATGCTAAACATCTTTAATTCTAGCTCAGCTGTTGGTTTCCTGACACAGCAGCCTGTGACAAATACTGAACTATACCAGAAAAACTAACTGGTCTATAATTCAGTATCTGCTGTCAGGAATGAATGTCATAACATTCAGTTTGACATTCAGTAAATCCTGTATTAGCTAATCCTGCAGCATACTACTCAAGCATGTCATGACATCAGTCAAGACATCAGAGTACAGTTATTATTTTAACACAAAATGCAGCCAATAAAAAACATCTACAGGTAGCAACGACTTCCAAAGTGTCCTGGTTGGAGGGGATTAAATACTAAAAATATTAACCAAAAGTGTTTCCTTCTGAGGGTGAGAGTGATATGAAACTGATTTGTGGGGGATTATATGTGGGAAACTATTTAGGGGATGGCAAATGATCTTGTTATGAGCTCATCTGCTGGGAAGATGAATATGGTATTTTGTGCTTTGCTGGGGGAAATATGGTTACGATAATTATGTATCCAATGCGATGAATGTTATGCAACATAAGTATCTCTTCAAAGAGGAAAGTTTGATGACAAAACTCCAAGAAGAAAGGTAGGGAATTATAGCAGTAAATTCATGACCATCAAGCTATGGATAAGCTTAGTGTCAATAAAACCAGAGTCGCCACCGCGCTTTTATTATTTCCAAAGGAAAAGGGAAAAGTATGAACAAAATCCAAAGATAAGAAGTTTTCAAATCAAAACTAATAAAATACCAGAGATTATAGGTAAGGGGGTTGGTTACACAGATGGAAGGTGTTAACATCCAAAGTGTCCTAGGTACTCCTAGGGAGCCTTTTTTATGTGTGTATGTGTTTTTGGTATAAATGATGTTTGAGAATAAATGGAATATGGGGATGATAAAAGAATTCATTGATTATATTTTTGTGTTTGACCAGACCTTCGGTCTTGTGCCTACGTACCAACATAAAAATGAGGGATCAAAACCTCGTAGTTTGTGGTAAAAATTTCAAAATGAGTGAATTACTTTTAACAAAATTTTAATTGAAAAGGGCACCAAGGGCCAAAAATTCGAATGAAGTTGTTAGTTCTTTTTGTCTTTTGAAATTTTAAGTCGATATGATTAGATTTATTTACAAGTTTGATTTAAGAAAAAGAAGTATAAAAATTCAATGACATAAGACCAAAGTTGCTACTTAAAATAAGGTCTAAGTTTGAAATCACAAGCAAAGAAAGTTTTTTGAAAAGGGGGAGAGGTTTTGAAATTTAAGAAGTAGGAGGAGATCAAGAGGCTATCCTAAGCACAAATTTAAAAGTTAAGAGTTGAAGAGATCTGGCCAATGGGATACAATCCAACAGGCAAGAATTTCATATAGAAAACCCACTTTCCCTTTGGACTTTGAATCAAGCAATAATCAACAAGCAATTAGCAATATCACACATCATGAAGATCAAGGAATCAAATAAAGATAGCCATATCCAAGCAAGCAAATCCTATAACTAGCAGTCTTCTTTGTCTTCTCATGTATCAAATGAAATATTCCTTGATCAACCCAGAAGAAAGCACCACACACAAGATCAAAATAAGAATTAGCACCAAGACAAAGTAGCAGACGAATTCAAACAAGATCCAAAGCTTGCATCAGATGAAGGCACAATTCACAACAACTCAGTCTCAAAATGTTGGCATTGGCCATGTCCTTTTTGCACAGGGAATGTTGCCTAATCCTAAGTCCAAAGGTTCAGATCAAGATCAACAGTCCACCAGAAGTTTTTTAGGGTTTTTGTTATTATTAGGTATTTTAAGGTCCTAAGACCACAAATAAAACCAAAACACACAAACAATATATACAATCACAAGATATGGCTCAAATGAGAAAAGTGAAAATGACATAAACATAAATAAATTTAATGAAATGTAAATGGCAAATGAATGATAAATGACTAAAATTTAAATTCCATAAAGTAAATGACTTGAAAGTAAAGCAATATTAACAAGAATTAGTCAAATGTTAGTCAAAGGTTAATGGTGTTGTGCTTTTTAATTGATTAATACATTCTTTGGAGAACACTCAACTCTTCATTCACAAGTATGGATCCTTGAACCAAGACATCTTCCATGGGAAGGGATCCAACTTGGATAATTCACAAGTATCCCATTAGCTCCCATGAAAGGTAAAAAGGTCAAGTCTCCAAAGAATGCCATGAAGAAGGGGAGACTTACAATCCCACTTACTAGAATTCTATACCTTGAGGGTCAAATTTAGCTTTATGTTAAGCAATCGTAATTGGACTTATGTAGAAGTCACAACTATCTGAGGCCGGGCAATAAAAATTTAGGGGTTAATGCATGTTATAGATTTGGTATAATGAACCAAACTCCTAAAACATACCGCACACTAAAAGAAAAGATCAAGATGGATGGACCTATCTCATCCATACTTGTATTGGTTCATCTGACACAAGGTCATTGATGAACCAATTAGCCTTAGGACATTGGAGATTTCATTGGTTAATGAAAGGAATAGGAGAGAATAGGGATGAAGATGAAAGAGGAGGGGAGTGAGAGAAACACAAATTGGTCATGGGAGGAATGTTATCAAATTAAAATCATTCATTCATTTTGGGAGATGAAATGCATATTTCATCAATCCCCTAAATCCAATGATTTTAATTCAACAAAAGTCAAATCAACCTTGACCAAGGCCCAAATAAATAGTCAAACATCACAAGACCATAAAAATGGCTCAACATAATTTTTACACATTTTATCAATTAAAAATCAAATTAAAAATGCATTAAAATGCAATTTAATTTGGTCAAAACCTTAAATCTCTTCAAAACACCAAATAAATGGCCAAGAGATTTATCCTAGGTCAAACAAGGTCAAAAGACCTTTGACAAAAAATTTCATGATATTTGAAAAGTCAAAAGTATTTTTAAACAATTAAAAATATGGAAAAAACATTTAATTCATGAAAAATATCAAAATTAATCCAAAAAATAGTTTTAATTCAGAAAATGAAAGAGAAAAACATTTAAAGATTTTTGGTGAATGTCCCATATTTTTTGGATTAAAAATGAAGTTATTATGAATTAAACAAAAGAAAGCAATTAAACATAAATTCAGAAATTAAGAGGAAATTAAAAAAAAAACGAGGGCCATCAGATCTCCCTCATTAATTGAGGTGGTAGATCTGATCGCCACACGCGTGCGTTCCACCATGCTCATTAGTCAATGCAATGTACGCGTGGTAATCAGAATGAACGGTCGAGATTAAAACATTTGAACCAGATCAGATAGCTTGGGACTTGCCAACGCACCCCCGGAGCCCTATCTCCGGTCATCTTCTCCGGTGATCACCACCGGAATGGTCCAACCTCAACTTCATAAAAAATGAAAAACAAGGATACTACTTCAAAGAGAAAATGCTCAGTAGCTCAAATCTGGCCTCAATTTTCTCCAATTCCAAGTATATAAAAAGATACAGGGATTTGAATTTTGAGGATCTTGAACTGAGTTGCTTCGATTTAACCTCAAAGCAACTCAATCTTGCTACCTACATTGGTAGGACTTCAGCCAACCAAACATCAATCAAAATCATTGAGAAATGAGGGTGAATCGAAGAAGAGAATTTTATGAAATTTCACCTTCGAGTACCTTCAATTCAGCTTGATCTTGATCTGGATTTGCTTGGTTCTTCCTCCTCTTGCTTGCAGTAATCAATTGAGACGGAAAAGGCAATGAATCCATGGTGTTTGAACTTCAAAATAGAAAGTGAAATTCAAACTCGATTTCAAAGAAATCCTCAAGAAATTCTATGGTGTGAGGGTATGAGTTTTCTTGGCAAAGCTTGGGCAAGGTGTTGATTTGATTTCTAAGGCCATGAGCTTGTTTAAATAGGCAAGGGAATTTATCTTTGCACCATTTGAATTTTTTTCCAAAATGGGAAACCAAGTTGCATGGATGAATGGGAAATGGTTTGGGCCTAAAGAATGATGCAATCCATCTCCAATTCATGCATAAAGTGTACTGAAGTCATCACATGGAAGCATGCAAAATAGAATGATCGTTTGTGTAAGACCCCAATTTTGTCCCTAAGATCCGTCATGGCATCATAACATTGCATTGCATAGCCTCAAGGATCATCGAGCATCTTGGCTCCCTCTCCCTTTGGGTAGGGATCTTTTGTGAGTGGTTTGAGATCACCAAGCATGCTTGAATTGTATATCATTGCTTTTCTTGTTTTATTTACTAACCAAAAGCACAAAAATATGTCACTAACATCTTTTGTTTGTAGCTTAAGCAATCACCAGGTCAAGAGCTTCAAGAAGATCCTTTGTGCAAGAGATGAGATATTTTCTTGGGATGAGGATCACATGATTATTATAAGGAGCTTACATGGGCTAGGGTTTCATTTTGAAGCAATTTCACCAAGTGGTAGAGGCTCAAGTTAATCAAGACATTTCAAGGTCATCTGAGGACCAAAACTCAACTGTGCAGTCAGCTGAGGGCTATGAGGTGGGGAAATGAGTTGAGACACCTCAATCATGTTCAAATGGGGTCTATTCATCATTCTAAACATCCATCTTGAAGATTCAAAGGTCATGGCAAAAGTTACTAAAAATGGAAAATGACCTATAATTCAAAGTTTCCAAATTTGGCAAGTTTTGGTCCACTTTCAACTTGACTTGTCAATATCAGAGAAGTTTCAAATGGATTTTTGGTGAACATGAAAGTTGTAGAGATTTGTCTCCCCTTTCCAAAAAGTCCTAATTCATGTCCATATGATGATTGGTTGATGAGTTATGGTGATTTGATCACAAAGTGTGCATGGAAATTCAAAATGGCATAACTTTTGATGTAATGCTTCAAATTGGTTCATTCTTTTGGCAAAATGCTTCTCATGTTCAAGACATCTCAAAATGAGCCTTGCCATGCATGGGAAAAGTGTGTATGCTCATTATTTTACACATGTTCATTTTGAAGTAAATCTTCACCATTCATTTTTGGCTTAAGATGCAAGCAAGTTAGTTCTCAAATCATGACCATTGGATGTCCATAAGTGAATTGGAAGCTTAACATGGAGCTGATCACGTGTATTATGGGCATGGGAGCTCATTTTGCATTTTTGCAAGATGCTTCATATCCCACTAATCATGATTAATCAATGAAAAAGAGGATTAGCATTGTCATTAGCAAGGAGTATAAGTACCGAAACCCTAATCATAACTGAAAGAACAACCAATTTCAGATCAAAATTCAAGAACTCTCTCAAAATTCTCTCTCTTCGATTTGCATTTTTCTTCACACAAGCCTAAAATATTATTGCATATTCTTGATCCTCATGCTTCACTGATCAAGAATCACCATTCATTTGGTGCAATTCATCAAGAATTCAAGCAGTTCAAGAGCATTATCAAGTGGATCGGATTTGGAAATTGAGGTGCATTCAAGGAGTTTCATCCAATTATTTTTTCACAAAGCTTCAAAGGAAGTGTAGAGGAAGTGATCTGGAGCAACTAAGCACGTGAGGACACGATTTCTGAAAGCTCCATTTCCAGGTGATGCTATTTTCGATCTCTCCTTTTGCTATTTTTAAGCCATAGAACTGTAGATCTTATTGAGCAGAGCATGTACATATGTTTAGAATTGAAAATGAGTGAATATTGAGGATGTTATGTGGACTGAAAGTTTGGATATAGAAAATGTTTCTCTTCGATCTGTAGAATCTATGAGGAATTAGGAGAAACAGATGTGAGATTTGGAACCAGCATTGAAAACTGAGTGGAATGATATAGGCCTTGTAGAATTCTGGAAATTTTTGTGGCGGCGCCACCGTGCCTCTCTCCGGAGAAGACGACCGGAGTTGTAGCTCCGGCATCTATGTGTGTTTAGGGTTTATGCTGACTGTGTGCCATGTGTGCCTTGCGTGTGAGATTGATTGGTTGAGCGCGTTCTGACCAGGCCACGCGTGTGTTTGAATGCTTATTGAGCATGCTGACTCAATAAATGAAACGCAGCGTTTCATTCTTTTGAATGTGAGCCATTGATCTTGATTGCGCGCCAGATCGTGTGGTTCCTAATTTTTCTGATTTGATTTGAATAATTTCGTTTCCCTCCATTTTCATTTGCATATTCATTTATTTTGCCTATTTTGTAAAATTCATAAAAAATGCAAAAATGATCCAAATGAGTCCCAATTTTTTTTCATAGTTTTGTATTGATGTCTAATTTTTTATGGTGTTAATTTCCTGGATTGTTGATGTCTAGATTTTTATGTGGCAATATTTGAATCCATGTGGTGCCAAATTGATATAGTGTATTCAATGTGCTGTGAAATTCTCTATGTTGAACCTTCTGATCCAATTTTTTGCATACATAACATTCATACATGACATGAATTATTGGTCACTGGTTTGGATTTTTTCTCACATGTTATCATCATTTTTGACACATAGAGAAAAGTGTGACAATTTGTGTCAAATTTTTGACATTGAATTGGTGCATTTTTGTTCACATAGCATTTGCATCATTCTGGATTTGATTTCCTGCATGTTGAAAATTCATGGCACGAGAAACTTATACAAAAAATCTCAAAGTCATTGCATGCATTTCTCATTTGGTATGAATTTTCTAAGTTGGAAGCTCATTTTGTGCATATTTTTGAGGCTTTTTGAAGCATTTGAATGATATTTGGAGTATGATGGATCTTTGGCGATGGTGATTGGTGTTTAGGGGTTCATATGGTTCTGCTTAGGACTTGTGATTTGATTCATCTCATGCCATTGGTTGCTTATGCTTTGTTGTGTTGATTGGATGTACATAAGCTAACTTTGTTTTTTTGTTTTAGGATTGGATACTTAGCATTGGTAATTGGGTTTGTTCTCACTTTGTGAGATGCAAATACATTGAGTACTGACCTATTTCTATTTTGTAGGGTTTTAATTGATGTGGTGAACTCATGAGCTCATTTGAGTGCTAGGGCACTTATGCACTAAATTGTGTAACTGTTAGAGGGTTTCACTGTTTGTCTGCTGGTTTTATGACTGAAGGACTAACTGTTTAGTCTTTGTACAGGTACCTTAGTTGCTTGCTTGCTTTAGCTCTTGCTTGAGCATTGGATTATGGTTGACACACCACTCAGGTAGTCACCTTCTTACTTCATGTAGTCTGAAGTCCTGTCACCTTTTTGGCAGGCATTTTGCTGGCAACTCCTCCTTCAGAGGCTCTGTTTGTGTTTGTTTAAAATTATGCTCAAAGACCTCTAAGAAGTGGCATGTGTTATTTGTTAAGACCTCCAAGAGAAGAGGAAATTGACAGATAAAAGGGATTAGTAGCCAATCCCCCGTTATTCAGTGTGTCGTTCCTTATGCTCGCACTACGTGCTGATGCTTCTGAACATGTGCCCCAGATCTTTGTCTAGAGTCTGTCAAGTGGAAAAGGATCCCACTTTCTGGATCCCCACGCTTTCTTTGTCATGAGCTCACCCTGGCCAGGGTTAAGAGCGTGAGGTCTCATCCTCATTACCGATTTGATCAGCTTCACCCTAACGTTCAATGTTAGTGGTTAAGAGCTACAGATTACCCTTTACAGTTTGGCTTGTTTGTTGAGGTTGACATGACCCCTCTTGACTAAAGCCCACCCATTGTTTGAGCCTCTTGTATGGATATAGTGTGTGATGTTTGTTTACTTGTGAGTTAAGTTCTTGTTAGAGACCTCAACTTAGGGATGTTGATTGCATGGCAACTATTAGGCTCGAGTCTTAATCTCCCTATTAGTTTGTTGTTCCCCTGGTCTCTGGTTAGGAGAGTGTTTTACCCCATGAAACTTTTGATGTGTGTGCTCTTGAACTAGGAGTTTCCATTTGAGCTTAATTGGAGGATCATTACCATGTTCATCCAAGTGGAAGATACAAGATACATTGAGGATCTCTTATGAGACTTGTTTGATTGCTTATACTTTGTGCTTGCTTATTCCAAAGGATGGGAGCTACTTGGATCATCAATATGATCTCAATAGAGGAACTCCTAGTGTGGTTTCATTTCTTATCCCTCATCTTTTTGTTTTCCTTAGGACTTAGCCCTTCTCCTTCATCTCTCTACTCTAACCCAAGCCAAAACCCTTTTTGTGCAAACATTTAACCTTTGTTTTCAACATTAGAAACCTAAACCTTATGCTTTTAATTTTCAAACTTTCTTTTCATAACACTCATTTTGAATTGAATCTTTAAGTCAACTTTGACCACTTTTGTATATACTTCTAATTGGTAAATATAACCCATTCAAATTTCCCTTTTGTGGTTCCAATGGCCACTTTCATAATCAAAATTTTCCATAACCTTTAGCTATTAGGTTTGAGTTATCTTTGTGGTAGATGTAATACTCACCTATATCCTTAGTGATGGACGATGAGTCTTCCATGCTAATTATATGGTTAACCCCTCACTAGCATGTTGAAGCTATCCTGACATGGTGGATTTCTGGTTTGGTTGAGTTTTCTCCCTTTGATAGCAAAAGACCTTAAGGCTTTTGGACCAATCAATTCACCAATTTGTTTTGAGATTTTTACCCCGAACTACGAGGTTTTGATCCTAATCTTTTTATAAGAGGGTACGTAGGCAATGGGTTTATCCATCCAAACACAAAATGTAAATAACTTGTACATTCTCTTCTCATCTCTTCAATCATGTTTGCACAAATAAAATTTTCACAAGACAAACTACCTTACAACAAGTATGAAAGGGCTCCCTAGGAGTACCTAGGATGTTTTGGGTGCCTAACACCTTCCCATTGCATAACCAACCCCCTTACCCAGATCTCTGTTTCTTTTATTAGTTTTGTTAAAACTATTAGGTTTTTGTTCGCTTTCTAACCATTCCTTTGGATAAATAGAAGTGTGGTGGCGAATCGACTTGTATGGTTTACCTTGGATTTAGTCAATATCTCCAATGGTAACGAATACCCCGCTACAATTTGAATCAAAATCTTGCCAAAACAAACCCAACAAAGGAGCCATGTGCAAGTCCCTCATTTTTTATCCAAATGGAATGATCGTGAACTTTTTGGAAAGGTGAGATCAAGGGGAAAAACTTTCATGTTGAACATTTTTTCCATTTTAAGCTTGGATCATGATGAATTTTGAGGTGGAAGATTGGAAAATCAAACATATTTGAGAATTTTCTAAGTACTAAGTCAAATGTTCACTTCTTCCACCTTTAATAAGTTTTGCTATGGACTTCAAATGCAAAAAGTTCATTCATAAAAGTTGTATCTCTTTCAAACCTCATAAAAGTTTGGCATGGAGGAGTTATGCATTTTAGAAGTTGAGGAAAATCACTTGTTCAATAGTAATGGCCTAAAATGACATATAATGTTTCCTCTTGGCACATGCATTTGAAATTTGAATTTGAAATTCTTACAAACCAAAAGGTTATATAGTACATATTGAATTTGATCATGGAACTTGAATGGATTTCATCTCATAAAAATTGAGCAAGTTATGGTCCTTGGAAGTTGACCTCCTAACTAGGGTTTAGACACAATGACCTATAATCTTTCACCATAAAAAATGACTTTCCAAGCAAAACGAGCTCTTGAATTTAACATGAAAGTTGTTTGGAGTGTCATCATGAGTAACTTTGATCTTGGAATCATTTTCATATGACAACAATTGTTGGACATAGGGTCTAGGGAACCCCCGTTTTGACTAGTTGACTTTCTCTGGTCAACCCCCATGAACCATCTTGAAAACTTGACATTCTCTTGATATTTGGGACTCATGGAGGATCATATATGTGTAGGATGATGTATAATGAAGTATCCCTTGAAATATTTGATCAAATGTTGAAGAAACTTGCTGAGGAAGTCACACAAGATACCCAGATGAATTTCGGTTTCCAAGGCAAACAAGCTTCAAACTCTTGATGAATTCTTGATCAAAATGATATGTGAAGACCATGGGGATCCATATATGATGTCTAGAGTAAATGTGAACCATCTTTTGGTTAGTCTCCTTGCATTGAAGGTCTCAAACCCTAGATATGAGCTTGATGGAGCATGGGTGAACACACACACTACCTACAAAAGCAACAAACTATACATTGAAATATTTTTGGCATTTTGGTTAGTAAATAATGAAAAACAATGTATGATACAATCAAATGTGCTTGGTGACCTCTCCCAATGCAAACCCAATGAGTGAGGGGTAAGGAGGATGCCAATGTGTGATCCCAAAGCTAATGCATATGATGAGATAGCACGAGGGATCTTAGGGTAAAAATTGGGGTCTTACAGGAATAAACTCTGTTGGGGGTAAGAATTATGTAAAAATAGGTGACTTCCCCTAACAACGGTTAGGGAGGAAAAATTTCAGCGGTGATTCCTAGCAACGGTTTGAATGCCAAACTCTGATGGGGAAATTTAGATTCAGTGATGATTTCTAGCAACGACTGAAATACCTGACATCTATCGGGGATACCTCCAAATTCAGCGACGATTCCTAGCAACGAATGGAATACCTAACATCTGTGGGGATAATCTCTTAGACTCAACGATGATTCCTAGCAAAGGCTGGAATACCTAACTCTGTTGGAGAGTGTAAGACCCCAATTTTGACCCTAAGATCCCTCATGTTATCTCATCATATACATTAGCTTTGGGATCACACCTTAGCATCCTCCTTACCCCTTATTCATTAGGTTTACATTTGGAGAGATCACCAAGCATATATGATTGTATCATACTTTGTATTTCATTATTTACTAACCAAAATACCAAAAATATGTCAATATATAGTTTACTTCTTTTGTAGGTAGTATGTGTGTTCACCTATGCCTCATCAAGCTCATATTTAGGGTTTGAGGCCCTCAATGCAAGGAGAATAATCAACATATGGTTAAAATTGACTCTATACATCATATATGGATCCCCATGTTCTTCACTTATTATTTTGATCAAGAAATCATCAAGAGTTTGAACTTGTTTGCCTTGGAAACCCTAATTCATCTAGGTATCTTGTGTGACTACCTCAACATGTTTCTTCAACATTTGATCAAGTACTTTAAGGGATACTTCATATTACATCATTTTATACATATATGATCTTCCATTAGTCCAAGAGATCTAGAGAACTTCAAGTTTGCAAGATGGTTCATGGTGGTTGACCAGAGAAAGTCAACAGGTCAAAACTGGGGTTCCCTACACCCAATCTCCTACAATATTTGTCATATGAAAGTGATTAAAAGATAAAAGTTACTCCTTATGAAATTACAAACAAATTTCATGTTGAAGTCAAGAGCTAGTTTTTCTTGGAAAGTCATATTTTATGGTGAAAGATTATAGGTCATTTTGTCTGAACCCTAGTTAGGAGGCCAACTTCCAAGGACCATAACATACTCAATTTTCATGATATGAAGGCCATTCAAGTTTCATTATAAAATTCAATATGTCACATCCAAATTTTATTCTTGTAAGAAGTTCAAATTCTACTTGCAAATGCATGTGCCAAGAGGAAACATTATAGGTCATTTTGGGCCATTACCATTGAACAAGTGATTTTCCTCAACTTCTAAAATACATAACTCCTTCATGCCAAATCCAAATGAGGTCAAATTTGTAACCAAATTTAATAGGTTTGAAATAGATACAACTTTGATGAAGGAACATTTTCCATTTGAACCCCATAACAAAAGTTATTCAAGGTGGAAGAAGTGAACATTTGGCTTGGTACTTAGAAAATTTTCAAATATGTTTGATTTCCCAAACTTACACCTCAAAATTCATCATTATCCATGCCTTAAATGGAAAAGTGTTAAACATGAAAGTTGTTCCCCTTGATCTCACCTTTCGAAAAAGTCTAAGATCATCTCATTTGGCTGAGAATTGGAGAACTTGCACATGTGTTCTTGACGAAGGTTCATTTGGATGAATTTCATGTTCACATTCCAATTTCCATTGCATGATCACGTGACACACATTCAGCATTTCACATGATGAAATTTGGACTTGATTACATCATTTCATGGGCCTATCACACGCCCATGCAACCATGCAAGGGTGAATTGCTATTTTTGGAATTTTGATGGAAGGGTGTGAAAACCAATTGCATTGCCTATAAATGAGACCCTTCATGATCAGAATTATGGACACCTGGCCCAAGCTTTGAACCTACAATCCTTACCCTCACCATTAGAGGATAATCTTGAAGGTTTTCAATGGAAAATCAGGTTTCAATTTCACTTTAGTTTTGAAGTTGAAACTCCAAGAATCCAAGCCTTTCCTTGATCCAATTCAACTTCTGCAAGCTTCTGAAGTCAAGCCAAAGCCAATTGGAAGCAAGATCAAGCAGGATTCAAGCTCCCTTAATGGTGATTTTCCAAAATTTTCGTCTCTTCGATTCTCTCTATATTCTTCACCATTCTTTTTGATTTTTGGTTGGTTGAAGTCCTACCAATGTAGGCAATAAGATTGAGTTGCTTTGAGGTCAAATCGAAGCAACTCAGTTCATGATCCTCAAAATTCAAATCCATATATCTTCGTTTATACTTGGAATTGGAGAAAATTGAGGCCAGATTCGTGATCCTGAGCATTTTCTCTTTGAAATAGTGTCCTTGTTTTTCATTTTCCTTTGAGATGAAGGTTGACCTGTCTGGTGGAGGTCACTAGAGAAGATGACCGGAGCCCTAGCTCCGGTGGTGTGTTGGCACACCTCCTGGGCATCTGATAATGTTTGGATGTTCTAATCTGGACCTTTGTTTTGAATTACCACGCGTACATCACGTTGACTCAAGACCACCATGGAACACGCGCGTGTGGCCATCAGATCTGCCACCTCAATTAATGAGGGAGATCTGATGGCCCTTGTTTTTTCTTATTTTATTTTAATTTCTGATTTTATGTTTAATCCTTTTATTTTGTTTAATTCATATTAATTTCATTTTTAATCCAAAAAATATGGGACTTTCAACAAAAATCTTTAAATATTTTTCTCTTTCATATTCTGAATTAAAATTATTTTTTGGATTAATTTTGATATTTTTCATGAATTAAATGTGTTTATGCATATTTTTAATCGTTTAAAAATACTTCTGACTTTTCACAAATCATGAATTTTTTTGTCTAAGGTCCTTTGACCTTGTATGGCCTAGGATAAATCTCTTGGCCATTTATTTGGTGTTTTGAAGAGATTTTAGGTTTTGACCAAATTAAAATGTATTTTAATTCAACTTTAATTGGATTTTTAATTGGTTAAATGCTTAAAAATTATGTTGAGCCATTGTATTGGTCATGTGATGTTTGACTTTCTGTTTGGGTCTTGCTCAAGGTTGATTTGACTTTTGTTGGATCAAAACAATTGGGTTTAGGGGATTGATGAATTGTACATTTCATCCCCTAAAATGAATGAATGGTTTTGATTTGATGAAAGTCCTTCCTTGGACAATTTGTGTTTCTATCATCCCCTCCCTATTCATCTTCATCCCTATTATTTCCCATTCCCTCATTTTACCAATGAAATCTCTAATGTCTTAAGGCTAATTGGTTCGTCAATGACCTTGTGTCAAATGAACCAATACAAGCACGACTGAGATAAGTCACTCCCTATTGACCTTTTCTTTTAGTGTGTGGTATGCTTTAGGAGTTTGGTTCTTCATACCAAATCTCTAACATTCATTAACACCAAAATTCTTATTTCCCGACCTTAGATAGTTGTGACTTCTACAAAAGTCCAATTACGACTGATTAACATATAGCTAAATTTGACCCTCAAGGCATAACATTCTTGTAAGTGGAATTGTAAGCCTCCCCTTCTTCATGGCATTGTTTAGACAACTTACCTTTTTTCCTTTCATGGGAGTTAGTGGCATACTTATGAATTATCCAAGTTGGAGCCCTTCTCATGGAAGATGTCTTGGTTCAAGGATCTATACTTGTGAATCAAGAGTTGAATGTTCTCCAAAGAATGACTTAAATAATTAAAAAAATCACCATTTTTACACTTAACTAAACTTTTACTAACATTTGACTAATTCTTGTTAATATTGCTTTACTTTCAAGTTATTTACTTTATGTAATTTAAATTGCAGCCATTTATCATTCATTTCCATTTACATTTCATTTAACTTGTTTATGTTTATGTCATTTTCACTTTGCTCATTTGAGCCATATCTTGTGATTGTATATATTCTTTGTGCATTTTGGTTTTGTTTGTGGTCTTAGGACCCTAAATTACTTAATAACAACAAAAACTCTAAAAAATGTCTGGTGGACTGTTGATCTTGATCTAAACTCTTGGACTTAGGATTAGGCAACATTCCCCATGCAAAAGGACTTGGCCAATGCCAACATTCTGAGACTGAGCTACTATGAACAGAGCCTCCATCTGATGCAAGCCTTAGGATTTATTTGAATCCATATGCTACTCTTTCTTTGTGCTTAATTATTATTTTGATCTTATGTCTGATGCCTTGTTGTGAGTTGATCAAGGAATAATTCATCTGATACATGAGAAGACGGAGAACACTGCTAGCTATGAGATTTACTTGATTGGATGTGGCTATCTTTATTTGATGCCTTAATCTTCATGATGTCTGGATATTGCTAATTTCTTATTGATTATTGCTTGATTCAGAGTCCAAAGGGAAAATGGGTTTTCTATATGACATTTTTGTCTGTTGGATTGCATCCCATTGGTCAGATCTCTTCAACTCTTAACTTTTAAATTTGTGCTTAGGATATCCTCTTCATCTTCTCCCACTTCTTAAATTTCAAAATCTCTTCCCCTTTTCAAAAACTTTATGTGGTTGTAATTCCAAACTTAGATATTGTTTAAACTAGAAACTTTGGCCTTATGCCAATGATTTTCAAATTATTTCCTTAAATCAAATTTGTAAGTAAACTTAACCATATTGTCTTAAATTTCAAAAGCCAAAAAGAAATAATAACCTCATTCAAATTTTTTGCCCTTTGTGCCTTTCTTATTAAACTTTTGTTAAAAGCAATGCACCAACTTATTTTAAATTTTTACCACAAACTACGAGATTTTGATCCCTCGTTTTTATTTGGTACGTAGGCACAAGTCCGAAGGTCTTGTCAAACACAAAAATATTTTCAATGAAATCTCTTATCATCCCCACACTCTATTTTTACTCAAACATCTTTTATACCAAACACATATGCACACATAAAAAAGGGCTCCCTAGGAGTACCTAGGACACTTTGGGTGCTAACACCTTCCCTCAGTGTAACCAACCCCCTTACCTGTAATCTCTGGCATTTTATTAGCTTTGATTTGAAAACTTCTTACCTTTGGGTTTTGTTCGTACTTTTCCCTTTTCCTTTGGAAACAATAAAAGCGCGGTGGCGACTCTGGTTTTATTGATGTCAAGCTTATCCATAACTTGGTGGTAACGAATTTACCGCCACAGAAATTAAGTGGCGACTCTGCTGGGGAGTAGTCCTTAGTGGGTTTAGCCTACTTTTTTATGTGTATATATTTGTATGTTCGATGTTTGTATATTTATTTGTGTGATATAATCTGTCTGGTGTGCTTGGTGATCTCTGAGTGGTGAGATAAGTTCTAACCCAAACTTGAGTGCAATTAAGATAGGAGGATGGTATAGTCATGTTCAACTTGTGTGGAGTAGTCCTTAACAAGTTAGCTTGAGACCCATCTACTCAGTGGAGACCTTTTTGGAGTTACTAATGTCACACATGTTATTTGTGGTTAGGCATTACACTATCTGATATGGGGTCCGAGAAGCTGAGGACCGTAGAACATTTAACCCAACATGGCCTATTTAAGACATAGTGCGGAAACTGTTCAGGTGTAGACCCGATAATAATTTTTACGCGACACTACACTCAGACGTGTTTCTCTTGAGAATATTATGGGTTGATGAGTCAGTCATCCTAACCTATAATCTCAAATAGATGGGATCAAGACTTTGGGAACTTCTTAGAACATGATCTACAAGTTTTTATCCTTAGTACACTCCTTTGGGATGGTTCTTAACCTGACTTCATGCTCGTGACTCACAACAAACCCTTTGATTCTTGGTTGATCAGAGTAAGGCGACTGGTTAGTGATTCTGATTTTTTTACATAGGATTCTGGTATATAAGTTTGGTAACCCCTTTTTATTTTACCCATTTGCAGTTGTGGGGGATCGTCACCAGACACCTCTGAACCAACTAATAATGGGTATTTTATTTTATTATTTTGTAGCAGTAAATTCATGACCATCAAGCTATGGATAAGCTTGGCGTCAATAAAACTAGAGTCGCCATCGCGCTTTTATTGTTTCCAAGGGAAAAAGGGAAAAGTACGAACAAAACCCAAAAATAAGAAGTTTTCAAATCAAAACTAATAAAATGCCAGAGATTACAGGTAAGGGGGTTGGTTACACAGAGGTAAGGTGTTACACCGAGAGTGTCCTAGGTACTCCTAGGGAGCCCTTTTTTTTGTGTACATGTATTTTGGGTATAAAAGATGTTTTCAATAAATAGAGTGTGGGGATGAGGAAAGAATTCATTAATTATATTTTTTGTGTTCGACAAGACCTTCGGACTTGTGCCTACGTACCAACAAAAAATGAGGGATCAAAATATCATACTTCGTGGTAACAATTTCAATGTGAATGAGTTGCTTTTAACAAAATTTTAAGTTTGACAAAGGCACAAAAGGCCTAAAAGAGTTTGAATGAGTGTTAGTACTTTTTGTCTTTTGAAATTTTAATTCAATATGATTAAGTTCATTTACAAGTGTGACTAAGAAAAAAGAAGTTTGAAAAATGCAATGGTATAAGGCCAACATTTCTAATTTGCAATAAAGTCTAAGTTTAAAAGTCACAAGCAAATAAAGTTTTCAAAAGGGGGGAGAGATATGAAATTTAAGAAGTAAGAGGAGATGAAGAGACTAATCCTAAGCAAAAATTAAAAGTTAAGAGTTGAAAAGATATGACCAATGGGATGCAATCCAATAGACAAGAATGTCATATAGAAACCCAATTTTTCCTTGGACTTTAGAATCAAGCAATATCAATACACAAATAGCAAGGTGAAGAGCAAGGCATCAAATAAAGATAGCCATATCCAAGCTAGCAACTTCATGATCTTCTTCTTAATCTCCCATGTATCAGATGAGATACTCCTTAAATGGCTCAGAATAAGGCATTGGACATAGATTCAAAGTAACAATTGCATCAAGACCATGTAGCAGATGAACTAAGGTGGATCTCAATACTTGTATCAGCTAAAAATTCAAATCACAAGAACATGGCTTCAGAAAAGTTGGCATTAGCCAAGTCCTTTTGCATAGGGAATGTTGCCTAATTCTAAGTCCAAAGTCTCAGATCAAATCCAACAGTCCACACAAATCTTTTTTTAGGGTTTTTGTTGTTATTATGTACATTAAGGTCCTAAGACCACAAACACAAACAAAATACACAAACAAGTACATACAATCACAATATAATCACAAGATATGGCTCAAGTGAGCAAAGTGAAAATGGAATTAAAATAAACAAGTTAAATGGTATGAATAATGGAAAATGATAAAGACTTGAATTTAAAGTGCATAAAGTGAATGGCTTGAATATAAAGTTAGTCAAATGTTAGTTGATTAGAAGTTAGTTATTGCTTTTGCTTTTTAATAGTTTAAGTCATTCTTTGGAGAACACTCAACCATCTATTCACAAGCATGGATCCTTGAACCAAGACATCTTCCAAAGGAAGGAAAAAAGGTTAAGTTTCCACACAATACCATGAAAGGGGGAGACTTACAATCTCACTTACTAGAATGCTATGCTTTTGTGTCAAAATTTAGCGCTATGTTAAGCAATTGTAATGGGACTTATGTAGAAGTCACAATTATTTGAGGTCGAGCAATAGAAATTTTAGTGTTAATGCATGTTAGAGATATGGTATTATTAACCATACTCCTAAATCATACCACACTTAAAAGAAAGTGGCAAAAGGGTGGACCTAATCTCATATATACTTATATTGGTTTATGAACCAATTAGCCTTAGGATGTAGAGATATCATAGGTCAATGAAATGGATGAGATAGAAAGGGATTGGAGATGAAGAGGGAGGGGAAATGAAATAAACTCAAATTGATCATGGGAGGACTTTTATCAAATTAAAATAATTTATTCATTTTGGGAGATGAAATGTACATTTCATCAGTCCCCTAAATCCAATGATTTTAATCCAACAAAGTCAAATCAACCTTGACCAAGGCCCAACAACAAAAGTCAAACTCAACAAGTCAATAAAAATAGCTCAACACAATTTATTCACAATTAAACAATTTAAAATCAATTAAAAAGGCATTAAATTAAAATATGGTTGATCAAAATCCTAAAACCTCTTCAAAACCTCAAATAAATGGCCAAGATATTTATCATAGGTCAAAAAAGGTCAAAGGACCTTGGAGAAAAAATTTCATAGTTTTTGGAAACTTAAAAGTATTTTAAAACAATTACAAATATGCACAAAAATAATTAAATCATGAAAAATATTAATATTGATCCAAAAATAATTTTAATTTAAAAAATGAATGAGAAAAATATTTGAGTATTTTTGGTGAAAGTCCCATATCTTTTGGATCAATATTAAAATTAATATGAATTAATAAAAATAAAGCAATTAAAATGAAAATCAGAAAATGCTAAAAAATGTGGACCACTTGATCTCCCTCATTAATTAAGGTGGCAGATCAAGTGGATCAGAGCGCGTTGTCAATGGTGAACCTTAGTCAATGTTCCACATGTGCGGTAATCAGTTTGGACGCTCAAGATTAAAACAAAATAGAAGGATCACGTGGTCTAGAGACATGCAAACACATTGCCGGAGCCAGAGCTCCAGTGTTCTTCTCCATTGGACCTCACCGGACTGGTCCACCTTCAACCATCACCAAAATAAAAAAGAAGGACATGAATTTAAAGTAAAAATGCTAAGGAGCTTGAATCTGGCCTCAATTTCACCTAACTCCAGGTATATTGAAAGATACAGGGAGTTGAATTTTGAGGATTATGATCTGAGTTGCTTCGATTTGACCTCTAAGCAAATCAATATTTTTACCTACATTGGTAGGACTTCAGACAACCAAAAATCAACAAGAATAGTGGAGAATTGAGTGAGAATTGAAGACATAAAAAATTCAGAAATTCACCTTCACTGTAGGTTCAGATGGACACGATCTTGCTCTTAATTTTGCTTGGCCTTTCTTTGGATGCTTGATGGAGTGGAAATGGATCAAGGAAGAAGAAGTACTCTTGGAGTTTGAATCTCAAAACAGTGGGAGATTTCAAACTAGATTTTCAATGGAAATCACCAAGCTTATCCTTTGAATGTGGAGGTTTAGGGTAGCGGATTCAATGCTAGGGCGCAAGGGTCCTCAATTCTGAGTGAGAGGGCTTCTATTTATAGCCAAGGTCATTGATAATTGCACACTTCTTTCAAAACTCCAAAAAATTCAATTGCCTTTGTATGGATGTAGGGGCGTGTGATAGGCCCATGTAATGATGCATTCAGTTCCAAAAGTGAGTGTAAGCATTGCTTAAGTCATGTGGAAGGGCCATGCATTCGTGTGTGAGAATTGGAACTTCAAATCTTCCAAATGGTCCTTCAACTTTAAGCCATGCGAAAGTCATTCATTATTTGTCCAAATGAGATGAAATTGGACTTTTTGGAAAGTTTAAATTAAGAGGAACAACTTTAATGTTGAACACTTTTTCATTTGAAGCTTGGATCATGATGAATTATGAAGTTGAAATTTGGAAAATCAAACATATCAAAAACATTTCTAAGTATCAAGCCATATGTTCATTTTTTCCACCTTGAGTAACTTTTTGTATGGACTTCAAATGAGAAACGTTCCTTCATCAAATTTGTAGCTCTCCCAAAGTCCTTTAAATTGGTCACAAGTTTGACCTTATTTGGGTTTATCATGAAGGAGTTATGCATTCTAGAAGTTAAGGAAAAACACTTGTTCAATGGTATTGACCCAAAATGACCTATAATGTCTCCTCATATCACATGCATTTAAAAGTTGAATTTGAAATTCCTCCAAAAATCAAAGTTGAAGTAGAAATCTCGAATGGCTTTCATCTCATAAAAATTGAGCAAGTTATGGTCTTGGGAAGTTGACCTCCAAGTTAGGGTTTAGACAAAATGACCTATAATCTTTCACCATAAAAAATGACTTTTCAAGCAAAAATAGCTCTAGACCTCAACATAAAAGTTGTTTGGAATGTCATTTAGAGTAACTTTTCTCTTGGAATAATATTCATATGACAAAGATTGTAGGATATAGGGTATAGGGAACCCCAGTTTTGACCAGTTGACTTCCTCTGGTCAACCACCATGAACCAACTTGCTATCTTGACATTCTATTGACTTTTGGGACTCATGGAGGATCATATATGAATAATATGATGAATTTTTAAGCATCCCTTGAGATATTTGATCAATTGGTGAAGAGACTTATTGAAGAAGTCACATAAGATACCCAGATGAATTAGGGTTTCCCAGGCAAACCAATTCCAAACTCTTGATGATTTCTTAATCAAAATAACATGTGAAGGTCATGGGGATTCATATATGATACTTAGAGCCATAGTAAACCACTTCTTGATTGAGCTCCTTGCAATGAGGGTCTTAAACCCCATATGTGAGCTTGATAGAGCATAGGTGAGCATGTGCACTACCTACAAAAGAGTTAAACTATACAATGGCATATTTTTGGTATTTTGGTTAGTAAACAAAGAAAAATGAAGTATGATAAAATCAAATGGTGCTTGGTGATCTCTCTCAATGCAAACGCAATGAATGAGGGGTAAGGAGGATGCCAATGTGTGATCCCAATGCCAACATATATGATGAGAATAGCATGAGGGATATTAGGGTCAAAATTGGGGTCTTACAGCTGCCTTTATTTAAGGACATTCTGGCTGAGGAGGTGAAGGTTAAAATCTTCGTATCGACTCAGTAGAATGGACTTAAATAACAACATATAGAAACAAATTTTGGTCCCTAAGAGACCTCATGATGCATATGAATGATTGTAAAAATAATCTTTGTGGGGAAAATGCTTCCACAAAGGAAAAGAATCCAGAGAGACTGCAAGTCTGCAGGAGTGTAATGTATTTCCATAAGGAAAACTCACTAGGGAGACAGAGACTCTAGGGATAAAAATGTCGTGCGTAGGCCAGGCTACGACATAAAACTGCTGGGGGACACGAGGGTTCCATGAGAATAAATCAATGGAAAGACTCATCCAGGGAATAAAGGAACATCTACAGGGTAAACGGGTAGATTAGAACAAAGCTTAAATATTCAAACCAAACAGGAAAAAATGATCTTCAACACAGGAGGAACAAAAGTATATTATCCGGTACCGGTTACTGGGTAAGGGGATAGTAAAATTCTGATAGGGAGGACATCCGTTACCGGTTAGGGTAAACATATCAAGGATGACTCGCTGAGGGTAAACAAGAGATGTATTCATTACCAGTTATTGGGTAAGAATAACCTACTAGAGAAAAGCCAAATAGGATTTACAACTACCAGTTACTGGGCAAAATACCACAAAGAAAGAGAATATTCGTCACTGGTCAAAGTGAACATATCAAGGATAGACTCAAAGGGAAAGAATACCCGTCATCGATTAAGATGAACATATCAAGGATAAACTCGTTTGGGGACATTAGGAAGGATATCCGTCACCAATTAAGATGAACATATCAAGGATAAACTGCCTGAAAGAGTAGGAATTATATCTATCGGATACTGGATAGAAAACCAAAAAGAGAATATCCGTCACCGGTTAAGATGAACATATCAAGGATAAACTCAAAGAGGGGAAATAAGAATTACATCTATTAGTTACTGGATAGAATACCGAAAAGAGAACATCCGTCACCGGTTCAGATGAACATATCAAGGATAAACTCTGTGGGGAAAAAGGATTTATAACTACCTTTTTACTGGGCAGAAGACCGCAAAGAGAAGGAAACCCATCATCGGTTAGGATGAACATATCAAGGATTAACCCTCTGGGGAATAAAATAGGGATTACAACTACCATTTTACTGGGTAGTATACCAAAAAGAGAATATCCGTCATCGGTTAAGATGAACATATCAAGGATAAACTCAAAGCATGGAAGAAAGTATCCGTCACCGGTTAATATGAACATATCAGGGATAGACTTCCTGGGAGATGTAAAAATGAATCCGCTGGGGAGAAAAGGTTAGTTTTGTCGGGTACTGGGCAAAAAGTGAAATACTTGCAAATTGAGAAGAATATTACCAGTTATTAAGTAATAAATTCTCAGGGGACAAAAAAAAAACATTTATCTAGGTAAGATCTAGAAAGAAACAGTCAATTAAAGACTCAACCCAATGAGGATATAGATCAAGGGGAGTGGTTTCATCCAGACTATCAACTGGGGAGGAAACTGAAATAATAATCGTTCATGAGGAAGTAACTCAGTGGGGAATGAGAAAGGTTAAATTCTTTCTACTTAGGGGGCTGATGCTCTATAATTGAAAGAGGACAGACAAACCAAATCTGCATGGAGGGGGAAAAGTATACTACCGTAGCAGAGGATTAGAGAAATAATGAATTACAAAGTGCATTATGTAATGATGAAATCTATGAATGTATATGTATATGTATATATGATGATTATGCTGACAAAAAACGATCACAAAGGATACAAATGTCACTGGTCTGAATCATCCATACAATTCTCCGCTAATCCATACAAATCTAAGAAAGCATGTTTTTTATTTTAAAACTTTAATTTCAAAATGATCACAATAAAATTTAATTCTATTTAGCTGAATAAATAAGAGTGGAAACAACTGGATAAAAAGCTCAACTTTATTTAATAGGATGGTAGTCTGCAAATGACAAGACTCCATAGATTTTTACAAAAGATGAAAAATGGTAATTTACATGGAAAATGGATACATTAAATTCAATGATCATTATTCCTTCTACTGCCTTCATATCCACTGTGCTCTTGGCTTTGGTTGAAGATGAACCCGAACCAAACGTTGTACTCAAGAAAGTCCTCAAGACTGAAGATCAGCAGAATGTAGTTACTTGCCATAATCCCTAATTTTTGCATAAATTTTCCCAAGGTGGGGTACTCAATTTATCGGGATAATTTCTTCTGTTTTATGTCTCTAACTTTTGCCTGGATCCCCCATTCGTATTTCAATCCACCGAGACACTCATTTTTGCCTAAGCCTCCCTTTTAGGTTTTAAACTTAGCGAGCTATTCTTTTTTTTAGGCGAATTATTTCTTGATTGCATCAATGTTCACAGGACATGTGAACTCTTCACCATCGATAGTTGTGAGAATCAAAGCACCGCCTAAAAAGGCCCTCTTAACAACATATGGGTCTTCATAATTAGGAGTCTATTTTCTCCTAGAATCGGGTTTGAAAGATAGAATCTTCTTGAGCACAAGATCACCTTCTCAGAATACACGAGGTCTGACCTTCTTGTCAAAATATTTCTTCATTCTTTGCTGATATAACTGACCATGGCACATGGCAGTTAACCTCTTCTCTTCAATCAAATTCAGCTAGTCATACCTGGTCTCACACCATTCAGCCTCGGTACAACTTGGATTCCATCAAGATGCGCAATGATGGGATCTCAACCTCTACCATGAGCACAACTTCCATGCCATAAACAAGTGAGAAAAGGGTTGCCCCTTTTGAAGTGCAGATGGATGTACGATACCCATGCAAAGCAAATGGGAGTATATCATGCCAATCCTTATATGTCACAACCATCTTCTGAATGATCTTCTTTATGTTCTTGTTTGCAGCTTCAACAACCCCATTCATCTTAGGTCTATAGGGAGAAGAATTATGATGTGCAATCTTGAAGTCTTTGCAAAGAGCTTCCACCATATTGTTATTCAAGTTTGATCCATTATCAGTAATGATCTTACTTGGCACACCATACCGGCATATAATCTGATTCTTGATAAATCTCACAACAACTTGCTTGGTCACATTTGCATACGATGCCGCTTCAACCCACTTTGTGAAGTAGTCAATAGCCACTAAAATGAAACGACGTCCATTTGAAGCTTTAGGCTCAATCATGTCAATCATATTAATTCCCCACATGGAGAAGGGCCATGGGGAGGAAATGACGTTCAACAGTGTCGGAGGAACATGGATCTTATCTGCGTATATTTGACACTTGTGGCATTTCTTCACAAACTTACAACAGTCAGATTCCATTGTCAGCCAGTAGTAACCTGCTGTCATCATCTTCTTACCCTTATCATGCCCATTGGAATGAGTACCAAAGGAACCTTCATGGACTTCGGTAGTCCACTTCGTGTATATCCACACATCTAAGCAAAACCATATTGAAGTTTCTCTTGTAAAGCAAATCACCATTCAGGTAGAAGTTGTCGGCTAATCTCCTCAAAGTCTTCTTATCTTTCGCAGATGCCCCAGGCGGGTAAATCTGACCTTGGAGGAAACACTTGATATCAAAATACCATGACTTCTCATCTTTGATCTCTTTAACAACAAACACATGAGTTGGTCTATCAAGACGTATCATAGTAATATTAGGAACTTCATTCCAATACTTCACCATGATCATAGAAGCTAATCTTGCAAGAACATATGCCATCCGGTTTTCATCTCGAGGGATATGATGAAATTAAACCTTTGTAAAGAAAGTTGAAATCCTCCTCGCATAATATCTATATGGTATCAAACCGGGTTGATTCGTCTCCCATTCACCTTTGATCAGATTCATGACCAAAGTTGAATCTCCATAGACGTCTAAATATTTGATTCTGAGATCAATGGCCTCTTCAATCGCCATAATGTAAGCTTCATACTCAGCCATATTATTTGTACACTTGAAAGTCAATCTAGTTGTAAACGGAAAATGTGTGCCTTTAGGAGTAATAATTATTGCCCCAATGCCATTACCATACTGATTAATAGCTCCATCAAATACCATGTCCCAACGGGAACCAGGTTCTGGCCCTTCTTCAAGCAATGGTTCATCACAATCTTTCATTTTCAAGTACAAAATTTCTTCATTAGGAAAGTCATACTGCACTGACTGGTAATCTTCAATTGGTTGGTGAGCAAAATGGTCATCCAAGACACTACCTTTGATTACTTTCTGAGATCGGTATTCAATATCATACTTGGATAACAACATCTGCCAACGGGAAATTCTCCCAGTTAAATTAGGCTTCTCAAAAATATACTTGATTGGATCCATTTTGGATATCAACCAAGTGGTATGATTCAACATATATTGGCGCAGACGCTTAGCATCCCAAGCCAATTTGTAGTAAGTCTTCTCAAGCGTAGAATACCGAGTCTCACAGTCGGTGAACTTCTTACTGAGGTAGTAAATAGTATATTGTTTCTTTCCAGTTTCATCTTGATGACCTAGAACACAACCCATACTTTCTTCAAGCACAGTCAAATACATGATCAAAGGTCTTCCTTCAACAGGCGGAGATAGAATCAGAGGCTCAAGCAAATACTCTTTGATACTGTCAAAAGCTTTTTAGCGATCTTCGGTCCAATCACAAGATTAATCTTTTCGAAGAAGCTTGAATATAGGCGCACACATGACAGTCTTATGAAAGAAATGAATCTTGAGATATAATTCAAGTGGCCGAGAAAACCTCTGACTTGCTTCTCAGTCTTGGGCGCAGGCATCTCTTGTATTTCTTGGACCTTGGCAGGATCAACTTCATTACCCTTCTCGTTAACAATAAAGCCCAAAAACTTACCATAACGAATACCAAAAGTACACTTATTGGGATTCAAGCGGAGTTTGTATTTCCTCAAACGCTGGAATACCTTCAACAAATGCTCAACATGTTCTTCTTTATCACTCGATTTAGAAATCATATCATCAACATAGACCATAATTTCTTTGTGCATCATATCATGAAAAGAGTGGTCATTGCTCTCTGGTAAGTTGCACACACATTCTTTAGACCGAATGGTATCACTCTGTAATAGAATGTTCCCCAGGGTGTAATGAACATGGTCTTATCCATATCCTCGGGTACCATTTTGATCGGATTATAACCGGAAAATCCGTCCATAAATGAAAAGACATTGAATTTAGCTGTATTGTCTACCAACATATCAATGTGGGGAAGAGGGAAATCATCTTTCAAACTAGCTTTGTTCAAATCTCTATAATCATTACACATACGAACTTTTCCATCTTTCTTTGGAACATGCACTGTATTGGCTACTCACTGCGGATACTCATCAGTAACAAGTAAACCAACATCAATTTGCTTTTACACTTCTTCTTTGATCTTCAGTTCCATCTCAGGATGAGTCCTCCTCAACTTCTGCTTGACTGGCGGGCATTCTAGCTTCAACGGCAATCTATGCTCCACAATCTCAGAATCCAAACTAGTCATGTCTTGATAGGACCAAGCAAACACATCTAAATACTCTCGAAGAAGATCAGTCAACCCCTTCTTAACCTCTAGATACAGTTGAGATCTAATATTGACCTCCTTCACATCATCTTCGGAACCCAAGTTGATTAGCTCATTCTGCTCTTCGAATGGTTGAATGGCTTTTCCCTAGTGCTCAAGTAGACGAGACAATTCATCAGACACATCTTCATCACCTTCTTCCTCAACCTCAAACACATGGAAGTCAAAGTTTGGAGAAGGAGTTGGATCATTGTATTCAATGGGTTTAGAAACCAACCTGCATAATGATTTGATATTTTAATTTTAGAGAAGTGAAATGTGACCAAATATTTTACAGATGGACAATTATTATTTATTTATTTATGTTTTTTGTGATTACCATTTTCAGAAAAGAAAAAAAGTAAAAATAAAAACATCATAGATGTGGATGAATAGAATTGCATTTTATTAATGATCAAATTAAAAGATGCCAAACAATTTTCACTTCTCCCTTAGGCATTGGAGAAGGATTTTCAAAAACAATAAAGCAATTACTTAGAATGATGAACAATAATAGGAACACCGATAACTGTCCAATTGTTGCAAGCTTTTCCATGCGTCACAAAATTGGCGCAATCTTCATCTTCATCTCCCTTGATCACAGAAGTTGAGTGTTGTTCATTAACATGAATAAACCCTCCGCTACAGAAACTGGGTTGCACATCTTCAACTGACAACCCTTGCTGAAAACCCAAATCGGATCTGCTTTTGGTCTCTACGACCTCTACCATCCAGCCCCACTAACCAGAATTACCATCTTCAATAACTTTCTCCGCATCTTTAAAAGAGGACATGGGTGCCCCAACTCTCTTTTCTTCAACAATAGATAGAGCTTGGAACGGAGTTCCAATCTCATCCTCAACTCCAACATATGAGAAAGACGACAGATGGCTCGCCTACAGAGCCTTCTCTACAGCAATGATAACGAGCTTACCATTCTTCACAAATTTCAACTTCTGATGCAGAGTTGACGTAATAGCTCCTGCCTCCTGTATCCAAGACCTTCCCAACAAGCAGCTATAGGCCAGGTGGATATCCATTACTTGGAAAGTAATTTGGAAATCACTCGGACCTATCTTCACTGCATCTCATCGGAGCGAGAACCATCAAAAGCTTTGACGATCATGCCACTGTATCTCATCGGAGCTCCTTGATACGACAATCTGGAAAGAGTTGACTTCAGGAGTACATTCAATGAAGAACCGGTATCAATCAATACATTTGACAACGCATCTTCCTTGCAGTTCATCGATATGTGCAATGCTAGGTTATGATTTCTGCCTTCCTAATCACAAAAACTCAAGTTGTTGCAGGAAGTAATATTAGCCACAATATGATCAAACTGGTCTACTATTACATCATGTTCAACATAAGCTTGCTCCAATACCTTTTGCAATTCTTCTTTGTGCACTTCAAAGTTCATGAGCAAAGACAACACTGTAATCTTGGAGGGAGTTTGGAGCAGCTGCTCCACCATATTAAATTCACTCTTCTTAATCAAACGAAGTACCTCATCATCATCAATAGGCTTCAAACTGCTGGACTCACCAGACTGACATCTTGGAGCGCTAACCGGATTTGCTACAAGCACTTCCACTTTCTTTCCAACATCCTCTACATCCTTCGGGAAAACAGGACCAAACCCGCGACCGCTACGGGTCACCTTCGTAACATCTTCAATGCTCACAAAAAAATTGGTCGTAGGCAACATAACCTCTTGACCATTCTTTATCATAGTTGTATTGTACTGGTACGGGACAACTCTATCGGATGCATATGGGACTGGACCTGCTAAACGTATTACCAACGACGATACCGATTTGCTGCTGCTGCTATTGTTCCTGCTATTAAACTGAATCACTACCCGCTCAGGGGTATGAACACAGGAACTATCACATTGACATCATCTATATCCATAGACCGTTGAATCTAGAATATATTCTCATCCATCAACTTCTGGATATCTCTCTTGACAACTGAACACCCACGGGGGTTCACACTACAAATTGCACAGATGGCGTGATCATGTTCACAATCACTAATAGTACACAGGGTCTTATGCATCTCAACCAAAGATCGAAGAATTCGTCACACATCAAATACTCGGAAACTTCCTAGACAACCATCTACCATGTTAACAGAGGGATTACTATGAGCAGGCAATGGGTTACCTTTAACATTTGGCGCACGGTCCTCAAAGGACACCATCCCACTCTCCACGAGCTTCTAGACCTCATACTTCAGCGGGTAGCAATTCTCAGTATCATGGCCAAGAGCCCCTTGGTGAAAGGCACAATGAAGCTCTGGCTTATACCACCATGGAAGTGGTTTAGGAATTTGCGGCGAATTTCTTGGTTGGAGAAGATTCTTGAGAACCAAGGATGGGTACAATTCAGCATAATTCATAGGAATCGAGTCGAAAGAAACCTTCTTCCTCTCAAAATTTTGTTCTTGTTGATTATTGTTGTTGTTGTTGTTGTTGTTTGTTCTTTGTTGTGGCTGTTGTTGACGTTGTTTTTGAACTGGCACTGATTGATTGTTGGAAAATACTGGAATAATATATGATACTTGATGATGGTGTTGATGAGGTTGCGGACTTCTTATGATATGAGGCCTCCTCTGCCTCCCAACTGACACTGCATTGGCTTCAGCTTCCTTCTTCTTAGCGAAACTGTTACCATACCTCTTGCTCGAAGATACCTCTTCTTTAGACAACCTCTCTTCATGGACAATGTCTTCTAATCTCATCCCCATGTTTACCATTTCGGTAAAATCACTAGGGAAACTAGCAGTCATCCGCTCATATTAAAATGAGCTTAGGGTCTTGAGAAATATCTTAGTCATCTCATTTTCTTCCAAAGGAGGGGTAATCCGAGCAGCAAGCTCTCTCGATCTCTGGGAATATTCTTTAAATGACTCTTTGTCTTTCTGAGACATCGACCTCAACGGGTCCCTATCCGGTGCCATATCCACATTGTATTTGTACTGCTTCATGAAAGCCTCACCGAAATCATTGAACGTGTAGACACTCGCACTATCCAAACCCATGTACCACCTCAGAGCGACACCAGTCAGACTATCTTGAAAATAATGAATTAGTAACTGATCATTATTAGTTTGCATCGACAACTTTCTAGCATACATGACGAGATGGTTAAGAGGGCAAATGTTTCCCTTATACTTTTCAAAGTCAGGGACTTTGAACTTCATCGGGATTTTGACATTGGGAACCAAGCAAAGTTTCGTAGCACTCTTACCAAAAAAATCTTTTCCCCTCAAGGTCTTCAACTCCTTTCATAACACAAGGAATTGGTCTTTCATCTCGTCCATCTTCTCATAAACATCCAGACCCTCAGACGACTCGGAATGATAGATGGTGTCCTCAACACGAGGCAGTGTATGCACAACCGGAGGCGGAACAGACATGACCGGGCTAGATGCCGGCATGGAAGCAAAAGAAGGCGCAAACCGTTCGAGCACAAAGTTTGGCGGCATTCCCCACGGGAATCCGCAAGGCATAGCAGGCGCAAACTGAGTGGCAGGCACGGTTGAAGTAACAACTTCTGAGATGACAGTCCTCTGAGGAGGAGGAGTTACAGGCGTTGGAGAAGATTGACTCTGAGCAGCTAGCACAGACTCCATCATGGAAGTCAAGCGAGCTATCTCATCCTTCAGTTCTCTGTTCTCTTGTTACAAGTGTTCCATGATTCTTGGAAGATTCACGCGAGTATTGTATCAACGAGTCAGCTTGGCTGAAGCACAAAAGAATAACCAATAAGACATCTGGCGGAAGAAAATCTGCAATGCAAATGATGCATGAAATACAATGTTTTAATTGTTTTTATTTTCAAGGAACACACTATTTTATTTGCAAATATATAATAACAATTGTAACAACTTGATGGACCATAAAAATATTTTTTATTCATAGAATTTGGAAGGATTACACTGAGTTCAATTTCAGAAACAAAAAATACAAAATACAAGAGAAAAGCAAACTAATCATCCTAAGGATCCCCTAACAACAATGTCAGATGATCTGGCTGCAGGCACGTACTTCCTTCGGATGCGTCGAATCTCGGACTCAAAAGAAACCTTCATCTGAGCCTTCTCAAGGACAAGCTGATCTATAATCTTCTTCCAAGCAACGGAAGACTGTGGTATACTAGAGGAAGATTGACCCTCTGGCTCTCTCTGTCTCTTCACTACTCGGTCTTCAAGAAGCTCAATAAGTGCATCTTTGTCCTTAGACTCAAGCTGCAACTCCTCATGCTTTCTGCTTAAAGCATGGAACCGCTCTTCCCACATATCCTTCTCTTGCTTTATCTTGGAAAGTGCATATTCCAACTCCTCTACATCTTGGTTAGGGAGAATTAATGGCTCAACCACAACCATAGACATAGGTCTTTCACAAGCATAAGGCATCTTCAATTCCAAAGCTCTCTTCTTCACCCAAAGAGTGTAAGTTTCCAAAGCTACACAGTTGCACGGATCAAGCTCGGATCTTCCTTTCCTATGCACATTATGCCAAGAATGTATCATCTTCTGCTTCAAATGTTGGGAATCTTTACCCTCTTTATAGAAAAGACATTCTAACTGAGTGTGATTAGGCTTATCTCTCAAGGGGAACCCAAGTTGACGATGAGCCAAAGCAGGGTTGTCGTTAATTCCTCCTTATGTACCAATGAGAGGCACATTAGAGAATTCACCACAATAATCAATAATATCCAACCTACTCAATGAAGAATCATACCAAATTATATCATCATTAGTGAGAGACATAAGTCTCTGAGACCACCTTAGACATTGTTTATTCTCCACAAAAGCAGGCGTCTGAGGTAAGTGCAAAATAAACAACTTGTACAGAAGAGGAACACAACATACAATACTTCCACCACCCTTAGAATTCCTCAAATGCAAAGCGAAATACATGTCTCCTAACAGATTAGGCACATGATTACCAATCAAGAAGATTCTAATGGTGTTAACATCAATAAAACCGTCAATGTTAGGGAACAAAGCCAAACCATAGACGAGCAACACAAAGATGGCTTCAAAAGCATCCATACTACCGGCTTGAGAAAAGGCAGTAGCTTTCTTGATTAGGAACTCAGAAGTCAACCCAAACATTCCTCCTTTCTTCACCCAATGTGTCTTAATCTAAGACTTCTTCAAGTCAAGAGCTTCAGTTATGATATGAGATATGGGAATCTCTTCCAATCCACTAAATGGCACTTTGTCAGAAACGGGTATTCCCAAGAGAAGGGTATACACCTCTAACATGGGCACGAGTTGATAATCAGGAAAAGTGAAGCAACGGTAGAGAGGGTCATAAAACTGAACCAACACACTCAAAAGTCCTAAAACTACATCAGTAGATAACACATATAGAAGCTTCCCATGACATTGCTTGAAGTCCAAGGGATCTAATACATTCAATTATGGACATCTGAAACTGTACTTCTTAGTGTTCCTTCGTCCACAATCCATGGTCTGAAAATATTTGCAAATAAAAACTCAGTTCCTTGAAGCTATTTTTGGTGTGATGAATGTTATGATGTGCATGAATGCATGAATGCAACAATCACAAATAAGGGATCACACACAAGGCAAATAAAGGTCAAGGGATGAATCAAGTTATTGTCAAGATCAATCACCCATTTTGGTGGATTATGGTTTTCACCTTATCAACACCCAAGTTCCATTGATATTGATAAGACTTGATTGAATCTACCAAGAATCAAGGGTTTGTTGTGAGTCACGAGCATGTAGTTAGGTTAAGAACCATCCCAAAGGAGTGTACTAAGGATAAAAGCATGTAGATCATGTTCTAAAAAGTTCCCAGAGTCTTAATTCCATCTATCGGAAATTATAGGTTAGGATGACTGACTCATCAACCCATAATATTCTCAAGAGAAACTCGTCTGAGTGTAGTATCATGTAACAACTGTTATCAAGTCTACACCTGAACAGTCTCCGCACTACGTCCTAAATAGGCCAAGTTGGGTTAAATGTTCTACGTTCCTCAGCTTCTCGGACCCCAAATAAGAGAAAGTAATGCCTAACCACAAATAACTTGTGTGACACTCATAACTCTAAAAGGGTCTCCACTGAGCAGATGGGTCTTAAGCCAACTTGTTAAGGACTACTCCTCACAAGTCGAACATGACTATACCATCCTCATATCTTAATTGCACTCAAGTTCGGGTTAGAACTTATCTCACCACTCCTAGATCACCAAGCATATCAAGTAGATTATATCATACAAACAAATATACATACATCAAATATACAATTATATACACACAAAAAAGTAGGCTACACCCACTAGAGACTACTCCCCAGCAGAGTTGCCACTTAATTTCCTGTAGCGGTAAATTCATGACCATCAAGCTATGGATAAGCTTGGCGTCAATAAAAGTAGAGTCGCCACCGCGCTTTTATTGTTTCCAAGGGAAAAGGGAAAAGTATGAACAAAACTAAAAGATAAGAATTTTTCAAATCAAAACTAATAAAATGCCAGAGACTACAGGTAAGGGGGTTGGTTACACAGAGGAAAGATGTTAGCACCCAAAATTTGCTACGTACTCCTAGGGAGTCCTTTTTTGTGTGTACATGTGTTTTGGGTATAAAAGATATTTGCAATAAATAAAGTGTGGGGATGAGGAAAGAATTCTTTAATTATCTTTTTTTGTGTTTGACAAGACCTTCGGACTTGTGCCCACGTACCAACATAAAATGAGGGATCAAAACCTTGTAGTTTGTGGTAACAACTTCAAACTGAATGGGTTGCTTTTAACAAAATTTTAAGTTTGACAAATGCATAAAAGCCCTAAAATAGTTTGAATGAGTGTTAGTTCTGTTTGTCTTTTGAAATTTTAAGTCAATATGATTAAGTTCATATACAGGTTTGATTAAGAAAAAAGAAGTTTTAAAATGCAATGGCATAAGGCCAAAGTTTCTAATTTGCAATAAAGTCTAAGTTTAAAAATCACAAGCAAAGAAAGTTTTGGAAAGGTGTGAGATATTTGAATTTAAGAAGTGGAAGGAGATGAAAAGACTAATCCTAAGCAAACATTAAAAGTTAAGAGGTGAAAAGATATGACCAATGGGATGCAATCCAATAGACAGGAATTTCATATAGAAACCCAATTTTCCCTTGGACTTTAGAATCAAGCAATATCAATACACAAATATCAAGGTGAAGAGCAAGGCATCAAATAAAGATAGCCACATCCAAGCTAGCAACTTCATGATCTTCTTCTTAATCTCCCATGTATCAGATGACATACTCCTTGAATGGCTCATAATAAGGCATTGAACATAGGTTCAAAGTAACAATTGCATCAAGACCATGTAGAAGATGAACTCAAGTGGATCTCAATACTTGTATCAGATCAAAATTCAAATCACAAGAACTTGGCTTCAAAAAAGTTGGCATTAGCCAAGTCCTTTTTCATAAGGAATGTTGCCTAATTCTAAGTCCAAAGTCTCAGATCAAATCCAACAGTCCACACAAATCCTTTTTTAGGGTTTTTGTTGTTATTATGTACATTAAGGTCCTAAGATCACAAACACAAACAAAATACAAAAACAAGTATATACAATCACAATATAATCACAAGATATGGCTCAAGTGAGCAAAGTAAAAATGGCATTAAAGTAAACAAGTTAACTGGTATGAATAATGGCAATGATAAAGACTTGAATTTAAAGTGCATAAAGTAAATGGCTTGAAATTAAAGTTAGTCAAATTGTTAGTTGATTAGAAGTTAGTATTTGCTTTTTCTTTTCAATTGTTTAAGTCATTCTTTGGAGAACACTCAACCCTCTATTCACATGCATGGATCCTTGAACCAAGATATCTTCCAAAGGAAGCAAAAAAAAAAAGTTTCCATACAATACCATGAAAGGGGGGAGACTTACAATATCACTTCCTAGAATGCTATTCTTTTGGGTCAAAATTTAGCGCTATGTTAAGCAATCATAATTGGACTTACGTAGAAGACACAACTATTTGAGGTTGGGCAATAGAAATTTTAGTGTTAATGCATGTTAGAGATATGGTATTATGAACCATACTCCTAAAACATACCACACTAAAAAGAAAATGGAAAAATGGTGGACCTAATTAGCCTTAGGATGTAGAGATATCATGGGTCAATGAAATGGATGGGATAGAAAGGGATTCAAGATGAAGAGGGAGGGGAAATGAAATAAACTCAAATTGGTCATGGGAGGACTTTTATCAAATTAAAATCATTCATTCATTTTGGGAGATGAAATGTACATTTCATCAATCCCCTAAATCCAATGATTTTAATCCAACAAAGTCAAATGAACCTTGACCAAGGCCCAACAACAAAAGTCAAACTCAACAAGTCAATAAAAATAGCTTAACACAATTTATTCACAATTAAACAATTTAGAATCAATTCAAAAGGCATTAAATTAAAATATGGTTTATCAAAATCCTAAAACCTCTTCAAAACCCCAAATAAATGGCCAAGAAATTTATCCTAGGTCAAACAAGGTCAAAGGATCTTGAAGAAATTTTTTCATAATTTTTGGAAACGTAAAAGTATTTTAAAACAATTAAAAATATGCAAATAAACAATTAAATCATGAAAAATATTAATATTGATCCAAAAAATAATTTTAATTAAAAAACTGAAAGAGAAAAATATTTGAGAATTTTTGGTGAAAGTCTCATATTTTTTGGGTCAATATTAAAATTAATATGAATTAATGAAAATAAAGAAATTAAAATGAAAATCAGAAAATGCTAAAAAACGTGGACCACTTGATCTCCCTCATTAGTTGAGGTGGCAGATGAAGTGGATCAGAGCGCGCTGTCTCTAGTAAACCTTAGTCAATGTTCAACACGTGTCGCAATCAATTTGGACGCTCAAGATTAAAACAAAATAGAAGGATCATGTGGTTTAGAGACATGCCAACACATTGCCGGAGCCAGGGCTCTGGTCTTCTTCTCTGGTGGACCTCATCGGAATGGTCCACCTTCAACCATCACCAAAATAAAAAAGGAGGACATGAATTTAAAGTAAAAATGCTCAGGAGCTCGAATCTGACCTCAATTTCACCTAACTCCAAGTATATTGAAAGATACAGGGAGTTGAATTTTGAGGATCATGATCTGAGTTGCTTCGATTTGACCTTTAAGCAACTCAATCCTGTTGCCTAAATTGGTAGGAATTCAGACACCAAAAATCAACAAGAATAGTGGAAAATTGAGTGAGAATCGATGAGATGAAAAATTCAGAAATTCACCTTCACTGTAGGTTCAGATGGACACGATCTTGCTCTCAATTATGCTTGACCTTTCTTTGGATGCTTGATGGAGTGGAAATGGATCAAGGAAGAAGAAGGAATCTTGGAGTTTGAATCTCAAAACAGTGGGAAATTTCAAACTCGTTTTTCAATGAAAATCACCAAGCTTATCCTTTGAATGTGGAGGCTTAGGGTTGCTGATTCAAAGCTGGCGCGCAAGGATCCTCAAATCTAAGTGATAGGGCTTCTATTTATAGCCAAGGTCATTAATAGTTGCACACTTCTTTCAAAACTCCAAGAATAGAAATTTCCTTCTCATGGATGCATGGGCATGTGATAGGCCTATGTAATGATGCATTTAGGTCCAAAACTGAGTGTAAGCATTGCTGAAGTCATGTGAAAGGGCCATGCATTCGTGTGTGAGAAGTGGAACTTCAAATCTTCCATATGGTCCTTCAGCTTTAAGCCATGTGCAAGTCATTCATTCAGTCATTCATTCTTAATCAAGAGGAACTAAGTTCATGTTGAACACATTTTCATTTGAAGCTTGGATCATGATGAATTTTGAGGTAGAAGTTTGGAAAATCAAACATATTAAAAAAAATTCTAAGTATCAAGACATATTTTCACTTCTTCCACCTTGAGTGACTTTTTATATGGATTTCAAATGAGGAATGTTCCTCCATCGATGTTTTATCTCTCTCAAGACGTATGTTCACTTCTTCCATCTTTGGGTTTACTTTTTGCAAGGATCACCAAGCACCTCTTTGTTTTTATTTTACCTTTGTGCCCATATGACTAATTTATTATCTAACCAGTAATCAAAAAACCAAAAACATGTTTTATTTTTTTTTCTGAAGTTTATGTTGCAAGGTAGGACTTCACAATCAAGAACATCTCAAAGTTTTGTGGCTTACTTCTCAAGGAAAGTCAAAGGTTCATGTGTTTATTTCCATGCCTTCTTCAACAAGCAACTTCAAGATTTTAGCAATTTAATCAAGAACAAATCAAGGAAATCTTATTTTGAGTTCATATGATTACCCATGTGCTTTGAAATACAAGAAAAGTCCAAGTACACCAGTTTGTTCCAAGTTGTTTGACCAAAAAGTCAACATTTTGAAGTCAAAGTTCCAAGGATCACAACTCCTTCAATTCTCAATATTTTTGGGTGCTTCTTTTTGCATACGACTCTTGTCAACATCATATACAACTTATCTTTCCATGACAAGCGAAAGTTATTCTTGGAGGATCATCAAAAGTTTGGAGACTTTATACGTCATTTGTGGACTTAGTTAAATTTGACCTATTTTCATGTGACTTTTTCTCAACTTTCAAGGATCATAACTTCTTCAATTTTCAACATATGAGGCTGATTATTTTTGCACAATTTCATTTGTGACGCCCTCTATAAGTTTTCTTCAAGTATCAAGGTCAAAAATATGCTTGGAAGGCCATGGAATGGGTTGAGCTACTTTGGTTTCATCTGATACATGGATTATTATTTGGTTATTCTGGCTTGTTTGAGGCTTAATCCAAAGGAGGGAATTCTTGCTAGACTTATGTCATAAATCTTGTCATCTCTTGGTTAGATCTTTTCTCCCTAGCTTTACTTTATGCTTTAGGATAGTCTCTTCTTCTTCTCCCTTTCTTTAATTTTCAAAATCTTCTCCCCCTTATAAAAAAACCTTCTTGTTTTCTAACTTGAACCACTTTCTCAATAAACCTTGAATTTTGTCAAGTGATTTTCAAAACCATTTTTCCTAATAAATGTTAATCGATCTTAAGCATGTTTAGACAAATTTCAAAAGACTAAAAAATTCATCACTCATTCAAACCATTTTGTGCCTTTGTGCATTTTTCCTTTTAAAACTGTTCTCAAGGCTTTAGACATGAGTCATTTCCATAGTTGAGGTATAATTCTCCTATCTCCATAGTATTGATGATAATTCTTTTCCATCTAAGAGATCTAGTGACATACTTATTGATCCTTATCAAATTTGGAGCCCTTCTCACGATGATGTAAATTTCTCATACTTGTGGGTGATTAGTTAGGTATTCTCCTTAAAATGACAAAATGTCTTTTCCTCATTAAAACTAAATCAAAACAAACATCTTTGTTATTTTTACCAAGAACTACGAGGCTTTGATCCTCCATTGCACTTGGTTAGTAGGTAGGCATGGGACTTCAAAATTCTTGGAAAACACAAAATGTCATGAAAAATACTTCTTTTCCCATCTATCCAATCTTTTACAAAAAACACCCTTTTTCAAGCTAAAATGTACACATTTTCAAGGAGGTTCCCATGGAGCACCATGAATGTTTAGGGTGCTAATACCTTCCTGTAAGACCCTAATTTTGACCCTAAGATCCCTCATGCTATTTCTCATCATATGCATTAGCATTGGGACCACACCTTGGTATCCTCCTTACCCCTCATTCATTGGGTTTGCATTGGGAGAGATCCCCAAGCACCATTTGATTGTATCGTACTTCATTTTCCTTTATTTTACTAACCAAAATACCAAAAAATATGTCATTGTATAGTTTAACTCTTTTGTAGGTAGTGCACATGCTCACTTATGCTCTATCAAGTTCATATTTAGGGTTTAAGACCCTCATTGCAAGGAGCTCAATCAAGAATTGGTTTACTATGGCTCTAAGTATCATATATGAATACCCATGATCTTCACATGTTAGTTTGATCAAGAAATCATCAAGAGTTTGGAATTGGTTTGCCGTGGAAACCCTAATTCATCTGGGTATCTTATGTAACTTCTTCAACAAGTTTCTTCACCAATTGATCAAATATTTCAAGGGATGTTTCACATTTCATCATCTTATTTGTAGCGGGGTATTTGTTACCATTAGAGATATTGACTAAATCCAAGGTAAACCATACAAGTCGAGTCGCCACCGCACTTCTATTTATCCAAAGGAATGGTTAGAGAGCGAACAAAAACCAATTTTTTTTAACAAAAACTAGTAAAAGAGAAATCAGAGATCTGGGTAAGGGGTTTGGTTATGTAATGGGAAGGTGTTAGGCCCCCAAAACATCCTAGGTACTCCTAGGGAGCCCTTTTTCACACTTGTTGCAAGGTTGTTGTTTTGTGAAAGTTTATTTGTGCAAACATGATTGAAGAGATGAGAGGAGAATATACAAGGTATTTACATTTTTTTTGTTTGCATGGATAAACCCATTGCCTACGTACCATCTTAAAAAAGATTAGGATCAAAACCTCGTAGTTCGGGGTAAAAATCTCAAAACAGGTTGGTGAATTGATTGGTCCAAAAGCCTTGAGGTCTTTTGTTATCCAAGGGAGAAAACTCAACCTAAAACCACAAATCCACCATGTGAGGATAACTTCAACATGCTAGTGAGGGGTTAACCCTATAATAAGCATGGAAGACTCATTGTCCATCACTAAGGATATAGGGGAGTATTACATCTACCACAAGGATAACTCAAACCTAATAGCTAAAGGTTATGGAAAATTTGATTAAGAAAGTGGCCATTGAAACCATAAAAGACATTTGAATGGGTTGTATTTACCAATTAGAAGTATATACAAAAGTGGTCAAAGTTGACTTAAAGATTCAATTCAAAATAAGTGTTATGAAAAGAAGGTTTGAAAATCAAAAGCCTAAGGCTTACGTTTCTAATGTTTGAAAACAATAGTTAAATGTTTGCACAAAAGTTTTTGGCTTGGGTTAGAGTGGAGAGAAGAAGAAGAAGGGCTTAAGTCCTAAGCAAAGCAAAAAGATGAGGGATGAAGAATCAAAACCACAATGGAGTCCCTCTCTTGAGATCATAGTGATGATCCAAGTAGCTCCCATGCTTTGTAATAAGCAATCACACAAAGCATAAGCAATCATCAAACAAGCCTCTTAAGAGATCCCCAATGTATCTTGTCTCTTCCACTTTAGATGAACATTGCAATGGTTCCTCAACTTTGAATCAAGGTGGAATCCCTAGCACAAGAGCACACACATCAAAGAGTTTTATGAAGTAAATCAAGAATGGACAAGAGTGAGTTTAGAGATTTGGTCCATATTCATCATTAAGGTCCTTTTACTCCAATTTTGCATAGGGAATGTCCTAGGATCTAAGTCCACTTCTCCATTCTTTGCATAGGGTATGTCCTAGAATCTAAGTCCACTTCTTTGCATTTGGTTCTCAACCATCAAAACAAAACACAAGCATAATAATATATTCAAAATTATGTGCTCAAGTTAGGAAAAGGCAAATGACATTAACATAAACATGTGCTCAAGTGAGCAAAGAGAAAAGCAAATGAATAATATGTGCAAGAATAGTAAATTGCATAAAAGTAAAGAGCAAAAAGTAAATGTTAATTGTTAATGGTTAGTGTTAGTATTTAGTGTGCCATAAGGCAAATTTAGCGCTATGTTAAGCAATCGTAATTGGACTTATGTAGAAGTCACAACTATCTGAGGCCGGTCAATAATAATGTAGGCAACAACACAAGTTAGAAGTCTTGGTTAGTGAACCAAGTTCCAACAACTTGCCATGCCAAAAAGAAAAAAAGAGAATTGATCTTGTATTGGTTTAAGTCTTTTGCATGATTTAGAAAACAACCTATCCATAATGCAAAGCCATTCACTTGATCAATTGATCAAGATGAATTAGACTTGAATCAAGGAAGATTAAGTCTCCCTAATCAATGCTAACTTATCAACCTTCAACTCATTGATAAGAAGAAGAAGAAGGAGATGAATAATGGAAATAAAAATGGCAAAAATACAAATGTATTAAATGAAGTACAATGTACCAATCATCATATGTTGACCAATAACATTGAATGTCAAAGCCAAACAATAAAAAACAGAAGTGGGATGAAGATTGGAAGTCAAGAAATGAACAAAATATTTTTTGGCATTTTTAATATTTAAAATTAAACTTGAATTAAAAATAAAAGAAAGGTCAAACTTCAAAATTACTTCAAATCAACCTTGAAAGGTCCAAGTAATTTATCCCAAGTTCAACAAGGTCAAACAAAGTTTGACAAAAAAAATCAGCATTTTTAAAAGTCAGAAACTATTTTTATTCAATTAAAAATAAATAAAAATAACCTAATTGAACTAAAATCACAAATAAATCTAAAATCAATTAAAAAATTGATAAGAATATTTTTCATAGATTCATCATCATTCAAATGGGTTAGGAAAATATTTTTGTATTTTTTGACTATCAAAAACTATTTAAAATGAGTTAAAAACAACCAGAAGAGAGAAAATTCATAAAAAATATCAAATGACAAAATAAAATATATTAAAAATCATTTTAAGAAACTAGAAATTATTTGGAGACTAATGCAATTGGTCCTATATTTTTTGGATTAAAAAATGAGAGAGTTATGAATTTTTGAAATAAAAACAGAAGATCCTGAAGCGCGCGCTCATGGTGAACCTTGGTCAACCGCGTCACACAAAGAATTAAAAAAAGTCATAACATTCAAAGGCTGAGATTTAATCTGGAGATGAGATCCAATGATCCAGATTCAAACTGGCAATGGACGGCCACCAGAGCCACCTTCTTCCCTAGTGAGCTTCCAAATTCCGGCCAGATTTGCAGGTTTTCAAACCTTCACCATTTTGCACGATCCTTATACCAAAATGAAGTTGGGGTGATGTACATCACCCCTGTAACCTTGAATCACACTCAAGATTCCTATAGGTTGAGAAATCTGAGGTGGAAGATTTAGGTATGAAAAATGCAGATTAAAGAAAAACAAAATTGAAGCTACCACTAGCTTGCCTCTTAAGTGAGGACTTCAGAAAACACTTTGGCCAAGCAAATGGATCAATATATGATGAGTTTCGAAGAAAATACCAGTTGGAGAACAAACTTGAATTCTGGAGATTTGAGCTCGATTCCTTGCTTGCTTTGCTAAAACAGAAGATCAATGAGATGAATGATGAAGGTTTAGAAACTTTAGATCCAAGGATTCAACCAGATGTAGTTGAATTTTGGATCTGAAAAATTTGAAAGAAACTGTGGTAGCTTCTTTGGTAATGGTTATGGATTCAATTGTGCAGCATCTTAGGTGCCTTTAGGTTGAGAATTGAATGAAGAGGAGCGTGTATTTATAGCTGAGCTTGAAGCAAGCAAGGGGAAAATTCGTGTGCATGGAACTTGGACTCTTCATGCATGGGCCTGTACAGGCGCGTGCAAAGCCCAAAAATGGATGGAAATGCAAGCTGAACTCAAATGCCAATGGTTTGGATGTGTAATTTGAGCTGCATTGGCTTGTGCATGAAGTTATGATGTGAATTTTATAATTGAACCTAAACCTTCACCTCTTCGAAAATGCGAATTAGAAAATCCAAACATAAGCATGTGGGTAATGGTTGGAAAGTTCTTGATGTAAGGAACAATTGTTATGTTGGGAAAAAATCCATTTGAAGTGCGGAAATTGGTGAATTTTGAGTTTAAAGTGTGATGTGCAAAACATGTCAAGGCAAGGTTTCCAAATTTGGCCAATGTTCAAGCCCTTCTGTTTTGATGATGCAAGACTCAAATTAAAAAATCTTCAACATCAAAGTTGTAGATCGTTTCAAGAAAATCAAAATGGACTTAAATTTGGCATCATTTGGATTGTTTATGAAAGAGTTATGGGCACTTGAAGTTGGACTTTTTTGCCTTTTAATGCATTTGGCACAAAATGACCTATAATGTCCTGCATTATCACATGTATTTCCTTTGAGATTTTGAAATTTTGTTCAACAGAACATTTGAAGTATACATCTTAAGAATTCCAATGCATTTGATCCCACCTTAAAATCATAAAAAATGAGTGAGTTATGTCCTTGGGAAGTTGACCCACAATTAGGGTTTCAGTCAAAATGACCTATAATGTCTTGGAATGGGAGATGACCTTAAAAGCTTCAAATCAATTTTTGATGAACATGAAAGTTGTTCATATTGTCCTTAAGAACATTTTTTGCTTTTGGAACCATCTCCATTTGACGAACACATAAAACGTTAGGTCTCAATGCATGTCAATATAGTCAGATGATTTGACTGATCAACTTCTCAAGGCCATGACCCATATCTTGATGAATTGATGATTGAGAAAACTCAAATAAGTTAAAATATGCATGAAATGGTGAATTAAAGAACTTCCCTTGATTGTATTTGATCATGGGCTGAGGTTGCTTCAAGGGCAAGGCATTGTGGTGCACAGATGAATTTGGGTTTCCTTGGGGAACAAACCTCAAACCCTTTGACTTGCTTTGATCAAACTGATGAATTGAGATGCTAGGGAGGCATATTTGATGTATGAGAGCTTTGGGAACCATTGTCATGCTTGCTATCATCTCCTCTTGACCTTATCATTGCACAAAGGATCTCCTTGAAACTATTGACCTGGTGATTGCTCAAGCTACAAACAAAAGATGTTAGTGACATATTTTTGTGCTTTTAGTTAGTAAACAAAATAATAAAAGCAATGATATACAATTCAAGCATGCTTGGTGATCTCAAACCACTCACAAGAAGTCCCTCCCAAAGGCAAAGGGAACCAAGATGCTAATGATCCTTGAGGCAATGCAAATGCAATGTTATGATGCCATGAGGGATCTTAGGGACAAAATTAGGGTCTTACAGATGCCCCTATTTAAGGTCATTCTAGCCGGAGAAGTGAAGGTTAAAATCTTCGTCTCGACGGGGTAGAATGGGCTTAAATAATAACAAAGAGACGAATTTTGGTCCCTAAGAGACCTCATGATGCAGATGTATGCATGCAAATAATAATACTCTGCGGGGATATGCGTCCACAAAAGAAAAAGAAATCCGGAGAAACTAAAAAATCCAAAGGAGTAATACACTCACTAGGGAGACAGAGACTCTGGGGGAGTAAAGGGTGAAAATGCGTGAGCAGGTCACGACTTGAGACTTGCTGAGAGACACGGAGAGAATCCATGAAATAAATCAATGGAAGGACTCGAGCTGACTCGAAGATGTATGTATTGGGGAATATGCCAATACATCCAAAAATTATCCGCGACGGATACTTCGGATAAAAAATCCGGACTCAGGTGGGGGATGTCCATTAAGGACTCATCTGAGGAAGATCCCAACAGAAATCTCCTGGAAGGAGCAACGGGGTGAGGTAATACCAATTACTGAGTAATAAGCTCGAAGAGACGTGTGGTCTGGACACCAGTATAAGGGTGAGAGAACAACATGCTCGGGAAGAATGAATATCTAAGACCGGTATAAGGGTGAGAGATATCAATCAACCAAATCATATGAGGAAGACCTAAAAGATATATTTCAACTTAGGGAAATTTGACTCCACAAGGGACCAAAAGTCATAATAGGGAGCTGAAGGAGGGAACACCAGGGATGCCGGTTACTGGGCATATATAGGTGACCAACCAAAGCGTGAATTGGGGAATATTCCCAAAACACTCATCATCCAAAAAGAGGGCAAAAAGCAAACTCGATTATGGGATGGACATTCGATTCCAAAGGCTTCGACCAAAGAGTGCATGAGATATATTATCTATTACCGTCAGAATGTAGATAATATACTCGCATGGAAGATTATCCACAATCGGTTACTGGGTTAATAAAGGATAAATCGACCGACAAAGAAAGGCATCGGGATACCGAAACTAGGTATATAATGATGACCATTCAAGGGGAGAACCAAACATTACCCTCAACCGCTACATGAAAGATGACTTGTTGAGGATAAACTGCCTAATTTGAGTAATTATCCAAGAGAAAGAGGGAATATCAACACCGAGTATTGGATAATGATAACCGTCAAGGAGGGGATTACATCTACCGGATACTGGGTAGAAAACCACAGACTCCGCCGAGGATAAGATGAATGATTACTAATTACTGAGCAATTATTCATTTATACCACGGGGAAACAGGAAGCAGTCACAAGAGGCCAATCTAGGATCAAACCAAAGAGGCAAACTGAATCAAGTCTCGTCCTAGTGAGGATATAACTCAATAGGGAAACCTATCCCAATATATGTGTTGGGAGGAAGAAAAAACAACCATCATCAACGAGGATATAACTCAGTGGGGAATGCAGAAGGAAAGATAAACATTTTCTGCTTAATGGGCTGACTCTATATTGAGGGATCAGACTTCGGCATCTGCCTGGGAAATGTATTACCAACTAGTAGGGAATAACGAACAAAGATATATGGCAAAGAATGCAATATGAATATCCGAATGTTTTAAAATTATACGCACACATGCGTGGTTTATGTTTGATGAATGCTGACAAACAAATATTTCTAACACAAACAGCTCCACGAAATAAGCACTCAAACAGCCGGTACTACATCTCAAGAGAGAGAAAGCCAGGTCCACTGAGGGCAACTGTTACTGGGAAGCGAAGACCTCTTCAGGGGGATGAACATCGGTCATTCCAGTTGGGGACGGGAGTTTATTGTACAAATAAAATCTGCCACAAAAGCAATTCTACTGGGGAATCTATCCAAGGGATAAAGGGATTCTGGGGACCAGCCACCAAGTACCGTACCCACCGAGATCACATCTGTTGAGGAGGAAAGATCGCTACTCTGCTGAAGGGAAGAGTCACCAAACACTCCAACCAGTAGGAAAGCCACAAAAGGCTCCAGAGGAAGAAGATACAGTCATGCCAGGAGTATGAATGAAAGTCTTACCCTGTTGGAGATCATACCATCTTTGGGAGAGCACTGAGGATCTCCTAAGTATCTTTTCGTGGTTTGTGAATATTCACTTTGTTTAAAAACAAGTTATGAAAAATTCGTTTCTTCAAAACAATGATATTTTCTCAATTGAAACATGCAAAACATTTGTCGAATAGAAACAAATAAAAGTGCAAATAATTGGATAAAAGGCTCAAATTTATTTGATGGAATGTTAGTCTGCAAATGGCAAGACTCCATAGATCTTTACAAGTTTGAAATTGGTGATATATATTGGAAAAGGGCTACATTGAACATAATGACCATTTCTCCACCAATTCTAAATCCGATGTATTTGAAGCTTCGGTTGATGACGAATGAGCAAGAATCCATGACGGATGACAATTGCTAGAACAAAGACTTGTCGGGATGCAGTTACTTGCCAAATCCCTAATTTTTGCCTAGATTGCCCTAGGATGAGGTACTCAATCTAGCGGGATACATATATTCATTTTTTATGTCTCAACTTTTGCCTGGATCGCCCTTTCGGGTTTTCAATCCACCGAGACGCTCATTTTTGCCTAAGCCGCCCTTTCGGGTTTTTAACTTAGCAAGCTATTCTATTTTTATTTTTATTTTTAGGCGAAGTATTTCTTGACTGCATCTGAGTTCACAGGACGAGTGAAATCCTCCCCATCCATAGTTGTAAGTATCAAAGCACCGCCTGAAAAGGCTCTCTTAACAACATATGGACCTTCATAGTTTGGAGTCCGCTTGCCCCTGGAATCGGGTGCGAAAGACAAGACTTTCTTGAGCACAAGGTCACCTTCTCGGAACACACGAGGCCTGACCTTCTTATCAAAAGCTTTCTTCATCCTTTGTTGATATAATTGACCATGGTACATGGCAGTCAATCTCTTCTCTTCTATCAAGTTCAGCTGGTCATAACGATTCTAAACCCATTCAGCATCAGTTAACTTGGCTTCCATCAAGACTCTCATTGATGGGATCTCCACCTCTATTGGGAGTACAACCTCCATTCCATAAACAAGAGAGAAAGGGGTTTCCCCTGTTGAAGTGCGAACAGAAGTACGATATCCGTGTAAAGCAAATGGCAGCATCTCATGCCAATCCTTATACGTGACAACCATTTTCTGGATAATTTTCTTGATATTCTTATTAGCAGCTTCAACAGCCCCATTCATCTTGGGTCTGTAAGGAGAAGAATTATGGTGTGCAATCTTGAACTCACTACACAGTTCTTCCATCATTTTGTTGTTCAAGTTAGATCCATTATCAGTAATGATCTTATCTGGCACACCATAACGGCATATGAGTTGATTTTTGATAAACTTCACGACCACCTGCCTGGTCACATTTGCATATGATGCCGCTTCAACCCCCTTGGTGAAGTAATCAATTGCTACGAGAATAAATCTGTGTCCATTAGAATCTTTCGGCTCTATCATGCCAATCATGTCAATTCCCCACATGGAGAAAGGCCATGGTGATGAAATCACATTCATAAGTGTCGGGGATATATGAATCTTATCCGCATAAATCTGACACTTATGGCATTTCTTCACATATTTGCAGCAGTCAGACTCCATTGTCAGCCAATAGTAGCCTGCTCTCAACATCTTTCTAGCCATGGTATGTACATTGGAATGAGTACCAAATGAACCCTCATGGACCTCAGTCATCAACAGGTCTGCTTCGTGTCTATCCACGCATCTGAGCAGGACCATGTCAAAATTTCTCTTGTAAAGTACATCACCGTTGAGGTAGAAGCTACCTGACAATCTCCTCAAAGTCTTCCTTTCTTTCACAGATGCCCTAGGCGGGTAAATCTGGCTCTGAAGGAAACACTTGATGTCATAATACCACGACTTACCATCTTTCACCTCTTCTACTGCAAATACATGAGCTGGTCTGTCCAAGCGCATCATAGTGATATTGGGGACTTCATTCCAAAGTTTTACCACAATCATCAAAGCAAGTGTAGCAAGAGCGTCTGCCATTCGATTCTCATCTCGAGGAATATGATGGAAGTCAACCTCAGTAAAGAACGTTGAAATCCTCCTCGCATAATCCCTATATGGGATGAGACCAGGATGATTCGTTTCCCATTCACCCTTAATCTGATTAACAACGAGGGCCGAATCACCATATACATCAAGATGCTTGATCCTTAGATCAATGCAATTCTCCGATCCCATAATACATGCCTCATACTCAGCCATACTATTCGTGCATTTGAAAGTTAGCCTTGCTGTAAAAGGAATATGTGTGCCCTGAGGAGTAATAATCACTGCCCCAATACCATTTCCATACTGATTTACAGCGCCATCGAATACCATACTACATTTGGAACCGGGCTCTGGCCCTTCATTGGGTGTAGGCTCATCACAATCTTTCATTTTCAAATACAAAATCTCCTCATATGGGAATTCATATTGAACTGACTGATAATCCTCAATCCGCTGGTGTGCCAAGTCGTCAGCCAAGATACTACCTTTAATAGCCTTCTGAGCTCGATACTCAATGTCATACTCAGATAACAACATCTGCCAACGGGCAATCCTCCTTGTTAAAGCAGGCTTCTCGAATATATACTTGATTGGATCCATTATGGATATCAACAAAGTCGTATGATTTAACATATACTGGGGTAAGCGCTTAGCAGCCCAAGCCAAAGCACAACATGTCTTCTCAAGCATTGAGTATCGAGACTCACAATCAGTGAACTTCTTACTCAGGTAGTAAATAGCATATTCTTTCTTCCCTGATTCATCTTGCTGACCAAGGACACAACCCATTGAATCTTCAAGAACAGCCAGATACATAATCAATGGTCTTCCTTCCACGGGTGGAGACAGAATCGGGGGCTCAGACAGATACTCTTTAATGCTATCGAAAGCTTTCTGGCAATCCTCGGTCCAATCATGGGACTGATCTTTCTGGAGGAGCTTGAATATTGGCGCACATGTGGCAGTCATGTGGGATATGAATCTGGAAATATAATTCAAGCGGCCAAGAAAACCTCGGACTTGCTTCTCAGTTTTGGGTGCAGGCATCTCTTGTATTGCTTTGACCATTGCAGGATCAACCTCAATACCTCTTTCACTGATGATAAAGCCCAATAACTTGCCGGAACGGACTCCAAATGTACACTTGTTGGGATTCAGACGAAGCTTGTATTTTCGCAAACGCTGAAAAAGCTTCAACAAGTGCTCTACATGTTCAACTTCCGTTCTTGACTTTGCAATCATATCATCAACGTATACCTCGATCTCCTTGTGCATCATATCATGAAACGAGGTGGTCATAACTCGTTGATACGTGGCTCCGGCTTTCTTCAAATCGAAGGGCATCACTCGATAAAAGAATGTTCCCCAAGGTGTGATGAATGTTGTCTTCTCCATATCCTCGGGTGCCATCTTAATCTGATTATATCCGGAAAATCCATCCATAAATGAGAAGACCTTGAATTTAGTTGTATTATCTACCAACATATCAATATGTAGTAGAGGGAAATCATCTTTCGGACTAGCTTTATTCAAGTCTCTATAGTCCATACATACCCGGACTTTTCCGTCTTTCTTAGGCACAGGCACAATATTGGCCACCCATTGAGGATACGTAGAAGTCACCAGAAACCCCACATCAATTTGCTTCTGAACTTCCTCTTTAATCTTCACTACCATATCAGGATGAGTTCTTCTGAGCTTCTGCTTCACAGGCACGCACTCAGGCTTCAAAGGTAGGAAATGTGGCACAATATCAGTATCTAGACTAGGCATGTCTTCATATGACCAAGCGAAGACATCAACATATTCTCGTAGCAAATCAACCCCTTCTTAACAGATTCTTCTAGGAGTGCCCCAATCTTCACTTCTCGCACACAATCTTCACACCCCAAGTTGACTATTTCCAGATTCTCAAGATGCGACTGAATGATCTTCCCTTCATGCTCAAGTAGACGGGTAATCTCATCACGAATCTCTTCAACATCATCTTCTTCTACTTCAAATACAGGGAATTCAAAGTTGGGAGATGGTGTTGGGTCATTATGTTCAATGGGTCTAGAAATCAACCTGTATAATGATTTCGGATATGAAAGCTTTAGAATTCAAACGAGGCATATCATTATGTAGATGAAAAGATAAATTTTATTCTATTTTTTTAGGGTTTTATGTGATCACCAATTTCATGCAAAAAGAGAAAAGGGAAAATAATTGGAAAAACAGACATTTAACATGAATTTATTGAATGAAAATATCATTGTATTTATGCACCAACAATGTCATCACTCTTCCCTTTGGCATGGGAGAAGGGTTTTTGAACACAATGAACATTACTGTGTGAATTCCATAATTGAACCTAAACCTTCACCTCTTCGAAAATGCCAATTAGAAAATCCAAACATAAGTATGTGGCTAATGGTTGGAAAGGTCTTGATGTAAGGAACAATTGTTATGTTGGGCAAAAATCCATTTGAAGTGTGGAAATTGGTGAATTTTGAGTTTAACTTGTGATGTGCAAAACATGTCAAGGCAAGGTTTCCAAATTTGGCAAATGTTCAAGCCCTACTGTTTTTCTGATGCAAGCCTCAAATGAAAAAACCTCCAACATCAAAGTTGTAGATCTTTTCAAGAAAGTCAAAGTAGACTTAAATCCTGCATCATTTGGATTTTTGATGAAAGAGTTATGGGCACTTGAAGTTGGACTTTTTTGCCTTTTAATGCATTTGGCCCAAAATGACCTATAATATCCTGCATTATCACGTGTATTTCCTTTGAGATTTTGAAATTTTGTTCATATAAAATTTGAAGTAGACATCTTAAGCTTTCCAATTCATTTGATCCCACCTTAAAATCATACAATAAGAGTGAGTTATGTCCTTGGGAAGTTGACCCACAATTAGGGTTTCAGTCAAAATGACCTATAATGTATTGGAATGGGAGATGGACATACATGCTTAAAATCAATTTTTTATGAACATGGAAGTTGTTCATATTGTCCTTAAGAACAGTTTTTCTTTTGTAACCATCTCCATTTGACCAACACCTAAAAAGTTAGGTCTCAGTGCATGTCAAAATAGTCAGATGATTTGACTGATCAACTTCTCAAGGCCATGACCCATATCTTGATGAATTGATGATTGAGAAAACTCAAATAAGTTAAAATATGCATGAAATGGTGAATTAAAGAACTTCCCTTGATGTATTTGATCATGGGCTGAGGTTTCTTGAAGGGCAAGGCATTGTGGTGCACAGATGAATTAGGGTTTCGTTGGGGAACAAACCTCAAACCCTTTGACTTGCTTTGATCAAACTGATGAATTGAGATGCTAGGGAGGCATATTTGATGTATGAGAGCTTTGGGAACCATTGTCATGCTTGCTATCATCTCCTCTTGACCTTATCATTGCACAAAAGATCTCCTTGAAACTCTTGACCTGGTGATTGCTCAAGCTACAAACAAAAGATGTTAGTGACATATTTTTGTGCTTTTAGTTAGTAAACAAAATAAGAAAAGCAATGATATACAATTAAAGCATGCTTGGTGATCTCAAATCACTCACAAGAAGTCCCTCCCAAAGGCAAAGGGAACCAAGATGCTAATGATCCTTGAGGCAATGCAAATGCAATGTTATGATGCCATGAGGGATCTTAGGGACAAAATTAGGGTCTTACACTTGGCATCCTCCTTACCCCTCTTTCATTGGGTTTGTATTGGGAGAGATCACCAAACACTATGTGATTGTATCATACTTGTTTTTTATCATTTTACTAACCAAAATACCAAAAATATGTCTTTACATTTGTCTAACTCTTTTGTAGGAAGGGCATGATTCCATTGATTCATCAAATTCACATATAGGGTTTGAGACCCTCATGAACAAAGAGCATAACCAAGAATTGATCCAATAATGGTTATGAGCATCATATATGAGTCCCAATGTTCTCTACATGATATATTGATCAAGTTTTCTTCAAAAGTTTGAGGGTGATTTGCCTTGGAGACCCTAGTTTGACTGGGTATCTTGAGTAACTTCTTCAACAAGCTATCTCACCAATTGATCAAATTTCTCAAGGGGCACTTCAAAATTCATCATCTTATGCATATATAATCTACCATGAGCCAAGAAAGTCAAGAGAATTGGAAGATAGCAAGGTTGTTGATGATGGTTGGCCAGATGAATTCATCTGATCAAAACTGGGCCTCCCTAGACCCTGTCTCTTACAATTTTCACCATATGAAAATTATTCCAAGAGAAAACATACTATAAAGGACATTTCAAACAACTTCCATGTTGAGACCTAGAGCTAGTTTTGCTTGGAAAATCATTTTCTATGTTGAACCATTATAGGTTATTTTGTCTAAACCCTAATTTGAAAGTCAACTTCCAAAGGCCATAACTTGCTCATTTTTTATAAGATGAAAGATTTCCAAGTTGCACAAATAAATTGAATGTGACTAATTCAACTTTGATGTTTGGAGTGGAAGATAATTCAACTTTTTTGAGCATGTGGTATGAGGGTAAATTATAGGTCACTTGTGACCTATACCATTGACCAAGTGATTTTTCCAAACTTCAAAAATGCATAACTCTATCATTTCAAATCCAAATGACATGAAATTTGTGACCATTTTGAATGTCATTGAGAGAGCTACAACTTTGGTAAATACACGTTTCTCATTTGTAGCTCATATAAAAAGTTAAGCAAGGTGGAATATTGAGACATATGGCTTGACACTTAGAAAAAATTTGATATGTCAAACATTTCCAAACTTCCACCTAAAATTTCTCCAAGCTCCAAGCTCCAAATGAAAAAGTGTTGAACATGAAAGTTGTTCCTCTTGATCTCACCTTTCTAAAGAGCTCAAATTCATTCATTTTGGACAAGGAATGCATAGGCTGCGCATGGCATGAACATGGTGACATCACTTGGCAAAGATCAAACCATAAATCCAAATGCACACTTGCCTTGCAATCCAAGCTGAATTTAGACTATCTAACATTCATTTGTGAACTTATTGCAATGATTTTATGGGCCTATGCGCGCCCATGCACCCATGCATCATCAATGACCAAATTTGGAAAGTGATTTCAAGTGTGCAAATATCAATGGTTTTAGCTATAAATAGAGCCTCATATGCTCAGCAATGAACACATATTCGTGCTAGCTTTGATCCCCCATCTCAAACCCTCACTTTGGAAAGGATCAACCTGAGAAATTCATTTGAATTTGAGGTTGAATTTCCATTGTTTTGAAATTCAAATCTCTAGGAATCCACAACCTTGTAAGCATCCAATCCTTCTTCTGCAAGCAAGTGGAGTGAGATCAACCACAAGCAAGATCAAGATCAGTTGAATCCAGACCTCCATTGAAGGTATTTTCCAGAAATTTTGATCTCTTCGAATCTCTCAAAATTTTGCTCAATTCTATTGATTCTTTGGTTGTCTGAAGTCCTACCAATGTAGGCAAGAAGATTGAGTTGCTTTGAGGATAAATCGAAGTAACTCAGTTCATGTACCTCAAATTTCAACTCCATGTATCTCTCAATATACTTGGAGTTACTGTGAATTGAGGCAAGATTCGAGCTCAATGCCATTTTTACTTTGAAATCATGTCCTTGTTTTTTATTTTGGTGATGGTTGATGGTGGACCAGTCCGATGAGGTCCACTGGAGAAGAAGACCGGAGCTACAACTCCGACGATGTGTTGACCTCTCTCACAGCCATAGGATCCATCTTATTTGTTTTAATCATGATCGTCCCTTTTAACTACCAATGTTATGGCGCACTGACTCATGTCCATCCTGGATAGCGCGTTTCTGGCCACTTGATATGCCACCTCAATTAATGAGGGAGATCAAGTGGTCCACGTTTTTTATGATATTTTAATTTTCATTTTAATAGCATTATTTTCAATAATTCATATTAAATTCAATATTGATCCAAAAAATATGGGACTTTCACCAAAAAATTTCAAAAAAATTTCTCGTTTATATTCTGAATTAAAATTATTTTTTGGATCATTATTAATATTTTTCATGAATTAATTTATTTTTCATTTGTTTTTAATTGTTTAAAAATAATTTTAAATGTCCAAAAATTATGAAATTTTTTCTCCAAGGTCCTTTGACCTTGTTTGACCTATGATAAATCTCATGGCCATTTCTTTGGTGTTTTGATGAGATTTTTGAAATTGGACAACCCATATTTAATTTAAATGCACTATTTTAGTATTTTAATTTGAATAAAAATGCCAAATAAATTTGTTGACCAATTGTGATGACTTGTTTATGTTTAACTTTTGTTGTTGGGCCTTGATCAAGGTTGATTTGACTTTGTCAAATTAATATCATTGGATTTAGGGGATTGATGGAATGTACATTCCACCTTCCCAAATGAATGGATGTTATTAATTTGGTAAAAGTCCTCCTTTGACCAATTTGTGTTTTGATCCATTCCTCTCCCACTTCATCTTATTCCCTTTCTCCATTCATTCATTCCATTTGGCCTATGACATCTCAAAGTCCTAAAGCTAGTTGATTAAAAAATGACATGAGTATGGATGAGATTACGCCACACCTTTTGCATATTCTTTTTGTGTGTGGTATGTTTCATGAGCATAGTCCATTATACTATATCTCTAACATGCATTAACACCAATATTCTATTGCCCGACCTCAAATAGTTGTGGCTTCTACATAAGATTGTAAGTCTCCCCTCTTTCATGGTATTATGTGGAAACTTGGCCTTCTTTCCTTCCTTTTGAAGATGTTTTGGATCAAGGATTCATGCTTGTGATAAGTGGGTTGAGTGTTCTCCAAAGAATGTCTTGAAGTGAAAATAAAAAGCAAAACAATAACTTCTAACCAATTACCTACTAACTTTTAATTTCAAGCTTTTACTTTAATGCAATTTACTTTTAGCACTCTATTCCATTTGCCATTGTTCATATCATTCTAGGAAACCTTAATGTACATAATAATAAACAAAAAACCCTAAAAGACTTTTGTGTGGACTGTTGGCTTGATATTGGAAAAATGGACTTAGAATCTAGGAAACCTTCCTATGCTAAAGGACGTGGCCAATACCAACTTGTTAAATAACCAAGTGCTTGCAATTTGAACTTCATCTGACACATCTTTGAAGAAATCCCTAAGTTCATCTACAACATGATCATTGTGAAGTTGTTATTCTGAACCTATGAACTGTGGAATTCATCTGTTACATGGGCTATTTTGAAGAAGATCATGGAATGGATAAGCTTGGATGTGTCCATCTTTAATTGATGCCTTTCTCTCCAAGATAATATAATTGTGCATTTGTGTGTTCCTTGATTCTAAAAGTCCAAGGGAATTCTGGGTTTCTATTGATATTCTTTTCTATTGGATTGCTACCCACTTGGTCACATCTTTTCAACTCTTAACTTTTAATTTGGTCCATATGATAGTCTCTTCATCTTCTCCCCATTTCTTTAATTTAAAAATCTCTCCCTCCATTTTTCAAAAATCTTCTTTGTGTGAACTACTTTTATTCTAAACTTTGACCACTTTTTGCAAAAAAGATAGAAACTTTGGCCTTATGCCATTGCATTTTCAAACTTCTTTTCTTAAATCAAACTTGTAAATAAACTTAACTATACTTAAATTAAACATTAAAAAAAACCCAAAAAAGAACTAACTTATTCAAACCATTTTTAGGCCTTTGTGCCTTTCAAACTTAATTTTTGTTAAAAACAATGCATCCATTTTGATATTTTGTATCGCGAACTACGAGGTTTTGATCCCTTATTTTTATGTTGATACGTAGGCATAAGACTGAAGGTCTTGTCAAACACAAAAATATAATTAATGAATTCTTTTCTCATCCCTCCACTCTATTTATTTGTAAACACCACTTTATACCAAGTACATATGCCCACAAAAAGGGCTCCCTAGGAGTACCTAGGACACTTTGGGTGCTAACACCTTCCCTCTATGTAACCAACCCCCTTATCTGTAATCTCTGACATTTTATTAGTTTTGATATGAAAACTTCTTACTTTTGGGTTTTGTTCATACTTTTTCCCTTTTCCCTAGGAAACAATAAAAGTGCGGTGGCGACTCTTGTTATCTGATCTCTTGCTTGCCAATAACTTCATGATCCTGAATTTCCCGCTACAGGGCATGATCTCCATTGATATATCAAGTTCATATCTAAGGTTTAAGACCCTCATGACAAAGAGCACAACCATGAATTGTTCCAAGAATGGTTATGAGCATCATATATGAGTTCCATTGATTACAAAATGTTATATTGATCAAGTTTTCTTCAAGAGTTTTGGAGTGATTTTCCTTGGAAACCATACTTTGACTAGGTATCTTGAGTAACTTCTTCAACAAGCTATCTTACCAATTGATCAAATATCTCATAGGACACTTCAAAATTCATCATATTATGCCTATATGATATACCATGATTCCAGAAAGTCCAAATAATTGAAGATTAGCAAGATGGTTGATGGTGGTTGGCCAGATGAATTCATCTCATCAAAACTGGGTCTCCCTAGACCCTATCTCCAACAATTTTCACCACATGAAAATGATTCCAAGATAAACTTTACTCTAAATGACATTCCAAACAACTTTCATGTTGAGACCTAGAGCTATGTTTGCTTGGAAAATCATTTTCTATGTTGAAACATTATAGGTCATTTTGTCTAAACCCTAATTTGAAAGTCAACTTCCCAAGGCCATAACGTGCTAAATTTTTATGAGATGAAAGATTTCCCAGTTGCACAATCAAATTAAAGATGTCTACCTCAACTTTGATGTTTTGAGTGAGAGCTAATTGAACTTTTATGTCATTATAGGTCATTTTTTACCTATACCATTGAACAGGTGATTTTTACAAACTTAAAAAATTCATAACTCTATCATTCCAAACCCAAATGACATGAAATTGGTAACCATTTTGAAGGTATTTGAAGGAGCTACAACTATGATGAAGACACTTTTCTCATTTGAAGCTCACATAAAAAGTTAAGCAAGGTGGAATATTGAGATATATGGCTTGACACTTAGAAACATTTTCAACATGTTGAAATTTCCAAAGTTCCACCTCAAAATTCTCCATGTTCCAAGCTCCAAATGAAAAAGTTTTGAACATCAAACTTGTTCCCCTTGATCCAAGCTTTCCAAAGAACCCAAGTTCATGTATTTTGGATGAGGGTAGCTAGGTCTGTGCATGGCTTTAACAGGGGTGCATAATTGGAAAGAATCAAACTTCAAAACTTCAGTTCACTTTGCCTTGCCAATCAAGCTTCCATTCAGACTTCACTTGGAATAATTTTGACCTTTTTGCATTGCATCATGGGCCAGTACATGCCCATGCACTTGTGCCATCAACATTGCAAATTTTGGACAGATTTTGAAGTGTGCAAATATCATTCATTCATGCTATAAATACATGACCTTTATGCTCATTTGAATCAAACCTTGCGCGCCAGCTTTGCCCCCCGTTGAAACCGTCACATTCTAAAGGAAGACCTCAGAAATTTCAATTTGAAATTTGAGTTTGAATCTCAACTATTGGAGATTCAAGAACTCCAGGATCCAAAGCCTTACAACCTCTCTAATCACTTCCTGCTAGCTTTTCAAGTGTGATCAGATCGTGTTTGGAGCAAGCAACAGCAAGAACTCCATAACATTGAAGGTAATTTTAAGAAAACTTCCTCTCTTCGATTCTCTCTCAATTCTACTCAATTCTATTGGATCTTTGGTTGGCTGAAGTCCTACAAATGTAGGGAAGAAGATTGAGTTGCTTAGAGGTCAAATTGAAGCAACTCAGTTGACACACCTCAAATTTCAACTCCTCATATCTTTCTATATATGTGGAGTTAGTCAAAATTGAGGTCAGATTCGTGCTCTACGCCATTTTTTCTTTCAGACCATGTCCTCCTTTTTCATTTATGTGATGGTGATGACTGAACCAGTCCGGTGAACCTCGCCTGAGAAGGTGACCGGAGGTCCAGCGCCGGTTGTGTGTTGGACAGGTTCTGAGCCACATGATCATTCCAAAACGTTTTAATCTCACCCATCCATTATTAATACCAGGTGTGTGGATGAGTTGACTAGCGTGCATCATGGAACGTGCGTTCTAGGCCACATGATCTGCCACCTCAATTAATGAGGGAGATCAAGTGGCTCACGTTTTTTCATATTTTCTGATTTTTTTAATCCTTTTATTTTCATTAATTCATATTAATTTTAATATTGATCCAAAAAATATGAGAGTTTCACCAAAAAATTTCAAATAATTTCCTCTTTCATATTCTGAATTAAAATTATTTTTTGGATCATTATTAATATTATTCATGAATTAATTGATTTTGCATTTGTTTTTAATTGTTTAAAAATATTTTTAAATGTCCAAAAATTATGAATTTTTTTATCCAAGGTCCTTTGACCTTGTTTGACCTATGATAAATCTCATGGTCATTTCTTGGGTGTTTTGATGAGATTTTAGGAATTGGACAAACCATATTTAATTTAAATGCACTATTTTAGTATTTTAATTTGAATAAAAATGCCAAATAAATTTGTTGACCAAATGTGATGACTTGTTTATGTTTAACTCTTGTTGTTGGGCCTTAATCAAGGTTGATTTGACTTTGTCAAATTAATATCATTGGATTTAGGGGATTGATGGAATGTACATTCCACCTTCCCAAATGAATGGATGATATTAATTTGGTAAAAATACTCCTTTGACCAATTTGTGTTTTGATCCATTCCTCTCCCTCTTTATCTTATTCCCTTTCTTCATTCATTCATTCTATTTGGCCTATGACATCTCAAAATCCTAATGCTAGTTGATTGAAAAATTGACATGAGTATGGATGAGATTAGAACATACCTTTTGCATATTCTTTTCGTGTGTGGTATATTTCATGAGCATAGGCCATTATACTATGTCTCTAACATGCATTAACACCAAAATTCTATTGCCCAACCTCAAATAGTTGTGACTTCTACATAAGTCCAATTACGATTGCTTAACATAGCGCTAAATTTGTGACATAAAATGCATAAGCATTCTAGTTAGTGAGATTGTAAGTCTCCCCTCTTTCATGGTATTGTGTGGAAACATGGCCTTCTTTCCTTCCTTTGGAAGATGTTTTGGTTCAAGGATTCATGCTTGTGATAAGTGAGTTGAGTGTTCTCCAAAGAATGTCTTGAAATGAAAAGAAAAAGCAAAACAATACTAACTTCTAACCAATTAACTACTAAATTTTAATTTCAAACTTTTACTTTAATGCAATTTACTTTTAGAACTCAATTTCATTTGCCATTGTTCATATCATTCTAATTGTTTATGTTAATGCAATTTTCACTTCGTCCACTTGGACCATATTGTGTGATATATTTTGCTTGTGTATACTTTGACTGTTTGTATGGTTTTTTACCATTAATGTACATATTAATATTTTTCATGATTTAATTGATTTTGTGACTATTTTTAATTGTTTAAAAATACTTTTAAGTCTTTAAAAATTCTGAAAATTTTTCTCCAAGGTCCTTTGACCTTGTATGATAAATCTCATGGCCATTTGTTTGGTGTTTTGATGAGGTTTTAGGAATTTGACAAACCATATTTAATTTAAATGCCTTATTTTAGTATTTTTAATTTGAATAAATGCCAAATAATTTTGTTGTCCAACTGTAATGACTTGTTTGAGTTTGACTCTTATTGTTGGGCCTTGGTCAAGGTTGATTTGACTTTGTCAAGTTAATATCATTGGATTTAGGGGATTGATGGAATGTACATTCCATCTCCCAAAATGAATGGATGATATTAATTTGGTAAAAGTCCTCCTTTGACCAATTTGAGTTTTGATCCATTCCCCTCCCTCTTCATCTCATTCCCCTTCTTTATGCATCCATCTCATTTGGCCTATGATATCTCAAAGTCCTAAGGCTAGTTGATTGAAAAATCAACATAAGTATGGATGAGATTAGGCCACCTCTTTTTCATATTATTTTTGTGTGTGGTATGTTTTATGAGCATAGTCCATTATACTATGTCTCTAACATGCATTAACACCAAAAATTCTATTGCCCGACCTCAGATAGGTGTGACTTCTACATAAGTCCAATTACAATTGCTTAACATAGCGCAAAATTTATGACACAAAAGGCATAACATTCTAGTTAGTGAGATTGTAAGTCTCCCTGTTTGTGATAAGTGGGTTGAGTGTTCTCCAAAGAATGTTTTAAAAAATGAAAAGCAAAAGCAAAACAATATTAACTTCTAACTCATTACCAACTAACTTTTAATTTCAAATCATTTACTCTAATGTCATTTAATTTTAGTCTTTATTCATACCATTCTAATTGTTTATGTTAATGCAATTTTCACTTTGTCTATTTGGACCATATTGTGTGATATATCTTGTTTGTGTGGTCTTTGACCATTAATGTACATAATAATAACAAAAACCCTAAAAAACTTTTGTGTGGATTGTGTGCTTGATCTTGGCCAAATGGACTTAGAACTTAGGCAACATTCTGATGCTAAAGGACTTGGCCAATGCCAACTTTCTGTGAAACCAAGTGCTTGCAATTTGAAATTTCATCTGATATATCATTGAAGATCCCTTTGAGTTCATCTGTAACATGCTCATTGTGAAGCTGTTATTTTGAACATGTGACTTGTGGAATTCATCTGTTACATGGGCTAATTTGAAGGGGATCATGGAGTGGCTAAAGCTTGGATGTGGCTATTTTTATTTGATGCCTTTGCTCTTCAAGATTATATAATTTTGCATTTGTGTGTTGCTTGATTCTAAATGTCCAAGGGAATTCTGGGTTTCTATTGACATTCTTGTCTATTGGATTGCTACCCATTGGTCAGATCTTTTCAACTCTTAACTTTTAATTTGGTGTATAGGATTAGTCCCTTCATCTTGTCCCCATTTCTTTAATTTCAAAATATCTCCCTCCCTTTTTCAAAATCTTCTTTGATTGAACTTATTTTGTTCTAAACTTTGACCACTTTGCCAAAAGATAGAAACTTTTGCCTTATGCCATTGTATTTTCAAACGTCTTTTCTTAAATCAAACTTGTGAATAAACTTAACTATACTTGACTTAAACTTTCAAAAAAGCCAAAAAGAACTAACTCATTCAAACCATTTTCTAGGCCTTCGTGCCTTTCAAACTTAACTTTTGATAAAAGCAATGCATCCACTTTGAAATTTGTATCACGAACTACGAGGTTTTGATCCCTCATTTTTATGTTGGTACGTAGGCACAAGTCCGAAGGTCTTGTCAAACACAAAAAATATAATTAATGAATTCTCTTCTTAATTCCCCCATTCTATTTATTTGTAAACATCATTTTTGTACTAAATACATATGCACACAAAAAGGGCTCCCTAGGAGTACCTAGGACACTTTGGGTGCTAACACCTTCCCTCTGTGTAACCAACCCCCTTACCTGAAATCTCTAACATTTTTATTAGTTTTGATTTAAAAAATTATTACTTTTGGGTTTTGTTCGTACTTTTTCCCTTTTCCATTGGAAACAATAAAAGCAAGGTGGCAACTCTTGTTATTTGATGTCTAGCTTATGCATAGCTTGATCATCATGAATTTACCGCTACAAACGCCGATGCAGTTAAGAAATACTTCTCCTAAAAATAAAAAAGTTAGAGACATAAAACAAAAACTTCATCCTGGTGTATTGAGTATCCCACCGTGGGGCAATCTAGGCAAAAATTAGGGACTATAGCATGTAACTGCATTCGGTTGGTTCTAATCATGGAAGCATTTTTGAGCAAGTCATTTGTTCCTAATTCATCATTCTCAATTGAGGACGAGCACAAAGGATATTCAAGTTGGTAGGAAGAGTAGTGATCATTGTATTCAGTGTAGCCCTTTTCCATGTAAATTACCATTTTTCAACTATGTAAAAGATCTATGAAGTCTCGTTTTTTACAGACTACCATTCTATCAAATAAAGTTAAGCTTTTATCCAATTATTCCTATTCTTATTTACTTCTGCTAAATAAAATTGAATTTTTGTGATGATAATTCTAAAATAAATTAATGAATAATAACTGTTTTCTTAGAATAATAAAACAATCACTTTAAGAATAATCGATTTAGGTAAGGAATGTCAACAACAATCTGAGAATAGGTAAGTCTTGAAGTGTGAAGCATTGTTTGTCTCCACAAGCAGTTGGTTTGGTAACTATTTTCTTCCACAAAAATTCGTCATTTATCCCTGGCTTGGTTGATGGGTTTCTCCCTGAATATTTCATCATCCCAGAAGAGCCGGTGGGCCTTATCTCCAATTAAGCTGATGATCAATTCCCCTTGCAAATCCATTTTCCCCAGCCAAGGTGTTCATACTTTACATCCCCTTATTTGTGATATATGATTGGGCATGGTCTTAACAGGGTTGTATCATTGGAAGAAATCAAATGCTCAAAATCCCATTTCACATTGCCTTGACATCCAAGCCTCATTTGAACTTCTGAACAGTTGTACATGGATCAAATTGGATTGCTTCATGGGCCTGTACACGCCCATGCAAGCTTGTGCATCACCATGTCCAAATTTAGCAATTTTTCAAGTGTGTGAATATCACTCTCAAATGCTATAAATACAGGCCCTTGGAGCTTATTTCAAACACACCTTACGCGCCAACTTTGCCCCCTAATTGAAACCCTCACCATTCAAAGGAAAACCTGAGAATTTTCAACTTGAAAATTGAGTTTGAATCTCACTGTTTGGAGATTAAAAAACTCCAGGATCCAAAGCTTTGTACCATTGCCAAACCTCTTCGGCAAGCTTCTCCAGTGTGATCAGATCAAGTTTGAAGCAAGCAAGATCCATTCTTGCACAACATTGAAGGTAAATTTCAGAAAACTTCTTCTCTTTGATTCTCACTCAATTCTCATCAATTCTCTTGGATCTTTTGTTGTCTGAAGTCCTACCAATGTAGGCAAGAATATTGAGTTGCTTTGAGGTCAAATCGAAGCAACTCAGTTGACACACCTCAAAATTCAACTCCTCATATCTTTCTATATGTGTGGAGTTAGTTAAAATTGAGGTCAGATTCGTGCTCTACGCCATTTTTTCTTTCAGATCATGTCCTCTTTTTTCATTTTCTTGATGGTGATGAGTGAACCAGTCCGGTGGACCTCGCCTGTGAAGGTGACCAAAGGTCCAGTGCTGGTGGTGTGCTATACAGGTTCTGAGCCATTGACCTCATTTAATATGTTTTAAACTTAGGCGTTGGTTGTGATTACCACGCGTGTGGTGCGCTGACTAAGTTCCACCATGGATAGCGCGTTTCCATCCACTTGATCTGCCATGTTTTTTTGATTTTTTGATCCACCAGGGAGATCAAGTGGTCCACATTTTTTTGATTTTTTGAAATTTATACCATGAACTACGAGGTTTTGATCCCTCATTGTTATGTTGGTACGTAGCCACAAGTCCGAAGGTCCTGTCAAACACAAAAATATAATCAATGAAATCTTTTCTCATCCCCCCATTCTATTTATGTGTAAACATCACTTTGTCCAAACTACATATGCACACAAAAAAGGGCTCCCTAGGAATACCTAGGACACTTTGGGTGCTAACACCTTCCCTCTGTGTAACCAACCCCCTTACCTGTAATCTCCAACATTTTATTAGTTTTAATTTGAAAACTTCTTACACTTAGGTTTTGTTCGTACTTTTCCCCTTTCCCTTGGAAACAATAAAAGCGCGGTGGCGACTCTTGTTATTTGATGTCCTTCTTATCCATAGCTTCATGATCATGAATTTACCACTACAGAAATTAAGTGGCGACTCTACTGGGGAGTAGTCTCCAGTGGGTTTAGCCTACTTTTTTGTGTGTATAAAATTGTATATATGTGATGTATGTATATTTGTGTGATATAATCTGCTTGTTGTGCTTGGTGATCTCTGAGTGGTGAGATAAGTTCTAACCTAAACATGAGTGCAATTAAGATAGGGGGATGGTATAGTCATGTTTAGGATTATATCACACAAATGTCACACAAGTATTTATGGTTAGGCATTACTATCTCTAATTTGGGTCCGAGAAGCTGAGGACCGTAAAACATTTACCCCCTCTTGGCCTATTTAGGATGTAATGCGGAGACTGTTCAAGTGTAGACTTGATAACAGTTGTTACACGATACCACAATGAGACGAGTTTCTCTTGAGAATATTATGGGTCGATTTGTCAATCATCTTAACCTATAATACCCGATAGATGGAATTAAGACTCTGGGAACTTTTTAGAACCTAGTTTACATGTTTCATCCTTAGTTCACTCCTTTGGGATGGTTCTTACCCAGACTCCATGCTCGTGACTCACAACAAACCCTTGATTCTTGGTTGATCCAATCAAGTCATGTCAATATCAGTGGAACTTGGGTGTTGATAAGGTGTAAACCATAATCTACCAAAATGGATGATTGATCTTTAAAATGACTTGATTCATCCCTTGACCTTTGTTTGCTTGCCTTGTGTGTCATCCCTTATTTGTGATTGTTGCATTCATGCATTCATGCGTATCATAACATTCATCACACAAAAATTTCAAGGAACTAGGGTATTATTTGCAAATATTTTCAGACCATTGACTGTGGACGAAGGAACACTAAGAAGTACAATTTCAGATGTCCCGACTTGAAAGAGTTTTGGAAACTAGGATATTTTGTGTTAAATCCCTTGGACTTCAAAAAACGTCATGGGAAGCTCATATCTATATTGTCTGCTAATGTGGTTAAAGGACTTTTGAGTGTATTGGTGCAGTTCTAAGACCCTCTCTACCGTTGCTTCACTTTTCCTGATTATCAGCTTGTGCCTACGTTGGAGGAGTATGCCCATCTCTTGGGAATACCTATTTCTAGCAAGGTTCCTTTTAGTGGTTTGGAAGAGATTCCTATATCTCATCTTATTGCTGAAGCTCTTCACTTGAAGAAGTCTGAGATAGAGGCTGATTGGGTGAAGAAAGGAGGATTATTTGGGTTGCCATCTGATTTCCTCATCAAGGAAGCTACTGCCTTTGCTCAAGACGGTAGTGTGGATGCTTTTGAAGCTATCTTTGTGTTTCTCATTTATGTACTAGCTTTGTTCCCTAACATTGACGGTTTTGTTGATGTTAACGCCATTAGAGTTTTCTTGATTGGGAATCCTGTGCCCACTCTGTTAGGAGATATGTACTTCTCTTTACATTTAAGGAATTCTAAGGGTGGTGGAACTATTGTCTGTTGCATTCCTCTTCTGTACAAGTGGTTTATTTTGCACTTACCTCAAACACCTGCTTTTGTGGAGAACAAACAATGTCTACGGTGCTCTCAGAGACTTATGTCTCTCACTAATGATGATATAGTTTGGTATGATCCTTCTCTGAGCAGTTTGGAGATTATTGATTGTTATGGTGAATTCTCTAATGTACCTCTCATTGGTACACAAGGAGGAATTAACTACAACCCTGCTTTGGCTCATCGTCAACTTGGGTTCCCCTTGAGAGGCATACCTAATAACACTTTGTTAGAAGGTCTTTTCTATCAAGAGGGCGTAATACCCCAAAATTTACCCTTCATTTTTTCCTGGAAGCATGGGTCATACTCATTGCATACTGCATTAATGACTTGGGAATCAGGTTTTGATTGACCACTCCTTAACAGAAGGAGCCACACAAAGCAAGATTGAGTATTGGACTTCATTTTCTAAGTATACAAGTCTCAAGGGTCTCGAGGGGGTCCAGGTATCTTATTATGGTCTTCAGTTCATCAATGAAGGATCCAGAGCTATCAGAGTGTTCATCTGGATTTAATCAGGAGATTACGATTTCATGGCTATTTGCAACAGGAAATGTTTGGTTGGAAGTAGAGGGGCTCATCCATGTCATGATTAGAGAGGCATCTTGGCCTAGGAAGATTCACAATTATCTCAGAAAGATCCATTGGCAAGCAGTGCAATCAGTTCCCGATCAATTTTGCCCTAAAATTAGGGTTTGGTATAAAATCAGTTTATTTCTGATTCTTTGGGTGAAACTCTTTTAAATGGCCTTCCATATGTCCACAAGGGTCTACATACAAAAAATCAACTCTTTATTTGAGCCAGAGGTGCTTCAATCGATCAATAGAATCGGGAATCAAATAGTTTGGGAAAAGTCAATTGTGGGGCCAGAAAAGTCAACTCCTGACTTTTTGAGAGTGGAATCTCAAGATTCATGCCTAGGGTAGCCTATATGTGAAATTTGATCAAGGTTGGGTCATGGATCCATCATTTAATCAGGAATTGGAGAAGTTACTTAATTTGGAAATGGTTGACTTTCTATTTAGGGCAAGTTTTCATGATTGTTGCACTCACTTTAAGCCCATTTTCCATCACGATAAAAGCTCCATTTGAAAATTTGTCCAACATGAACGTTGTTCCTCTTGTTCCAAGCTTTCTAGAGATATAAAGTTTGCTCCATTTGGATCAAAATTGAGAAAGTTATGCTTAGTCAAAGTGAGACATTTTTTTAGGACACTTAGAAAATTTTCTAAGTCTCAAAATCTTCAAAGTTTGTCAAGACTTCTTGGCCAGTTTTCTTGCACTTCAAGGCACCAATTGAAAATATTTTCTTCACAACAATTGTACCTTGCCATGTCCTCTTTCACATCCTTTTGGAATCATCTCATTTGGATTCATGGTTGAGAGATACATTCACCTAAAGTGGGCATCATGACTTGATTTTCTAGGCAGCATTTAGGCCAAACTGGCCCAACCATTTTGCAACTGTGGCAACCTGACTTTGAGGCCATTTTTCACCTTCTTCCATTCATCATTTCAACTTGTGCTAAACATGAAAGTTGCTGTGCTCCATGAGGTCTTTCTACTGTTTGCATTATTTCATCATTTGGAGACTTGCTCATCACTCATCTTATGCTTATCTTCCATGGCCATGAATGGTATACCTATGCATATTATTGTTCACCATGATATGCTTATTATTGTTCACCATCCTATGCTTATTATTGTTCACCATCCTATGCTTATTATTGTACCCTCTATCACTCATCTTCCATGGCCATGAATGGTATACCTATGCTTATTATTGTTCACCATGATATGCTTATTATTGTTCACCATCCTATGCTTATTATTGTTCACCATGATATGCTTATTATTGTCTACCATGCTCATCATCATGCTCATCTATGATCATCACTGTGTGCCATGCCAAACCATATGCATGTGTTCTTCATGTTATGGATTCATGCTGTTATTTTATGCCTTTGCCCGTGTCCATGTTGACCTTTTGTGGTCAAATTTTCTCCATGATTAAACCATTATTTTTACTAAAACAAGTCACCATGATGATCTACACATTTCGTACTTGATGTTTGGTTTTTATTTCGTGGCATTTGGTGCACTATAGCGCTTGCATTATTGAATGGAAGTTTGGAGAAATCCACTTGGTTTTCACGTTTTTTGCATGAATATGGCATTAGGGTTAGGTTTGTGAGGAATATGATGATGTGGCGCCTCCTGAACCGTTGGATCCCATGCATATGTTTTAATCTGGGTTGTCCATTTTGTTTTTTCCTTTAGTCACTTAACATTGCCTTGCCCAATTGATACAATGTTGACATGAATTATTTAATTAAAATGTTATTTGGTTGTGTCACACCTGGATTTAATGATTTGGACTGGGCCAGCGCTAGTTTGCTTTTCACACCTCCATGTTTCAAGGCCCATCAGCACAAATACTTTCTCCTTTCATTTTCTTTTTCAATTCACATTTATTTTTCAGTTTAGATTTTAATTATTTTAAAATATTTTATTCATTCGTAAAAATACCCAAAAATAATTTTCACTTTTCTTAATGTCTTATTTAATTTAATTTAATTTTTATTTACATATTGATTTAATATTCATATTTTATTTTAATTATTTATTCTAAATGGTCCATTTTCACACACATTTTTTCTTGATTTTATTTTTATAGCTTAAAATTATTTTTAGCTTTTGAATTTTGGAATGAAGGTTGACCATTGTCCCATGGTCAACCTGACCTTTTCTTGGAATTTTATTTCCCATTTTCAATTTGTTTTGGATTTATTTCTAACCTAGTCTTGTTAATTGACTTTTATTTTGACCTCTGTTTCCTTTTAATTAATTTATGTACCAATTTTCATTATTTTTAAAATATTTTTGGGGGATGATGATGTCTTGACCCCGCCTTATTTAATTTAATTTTTCATGATTTTCTTGATTAATTTGCTATTTATTTGGTAATTTTTAATTTGACTTGAATTTTGTGTTGACTTCTTTACGATCGATGTTTGACTTAGGGATTGCTTATGGCAATTGAAGAGATCTTTTGATCCTCCCTTGTTCATCTCATATGCCATGTATTAGAGGCCTTTCATCTTGATTTTATTTGGTCCTTACCTCATTTCCTGATTAAATTATTCAGTGGACCCTTTTGTGCATATTTTCATCTGTCTGATTCATCTATTATCTGTTACACTTGTTTCTTTCATCCATGCTTATTATTTCTTGATTGTTTAACATATTCATACTCTCATACATTGTATAATGCTCCATTATTTGATTCTTTGGCTTGATTACACACTTCTTTACTTATCTGATTTGATTGATAACTGTTGCCTACTTGTATGATGTATGAGGCATATATTCTTATTGTTTGATTGCCATGAACAATCCCCATTCATAACAAATGTAACCCTCTCCCATAAAGTGTATAATATTTATTCTTTCAATCTTTATTCATCTATTAATACAAGAATTAAAACGAACATCCGATAACCATTTCAAAACAAGATTAAAAGCTCGATCCAACATCGAGTAATCATTTTCAAAACTTACATGAACCAACACGTATTCATCCATCCTCTTGTAAGTAGATTGCTTCATGCATCGCCATCTACCTATAAGTCGATTGCCTTAGGCATCGCCATCTATCCTTATCTGTGGCTCCTCTCCTTGCTCCATCTGTCGATTCTGGTTCCGTTTAGGTAGCACCCATTAGGTAGAACCCTTTGTATGATAACATAGGTAGAACTCCCTTATTTTTTGCATGCTAACATTGGGTAGATATTCCCTTTGTAAATCCTAACACATCGGTCCATATTGCATGACAACTCTAGGTCAGAGCTTCCCCACTTTTAGACATTCCGTGCGTCTCCGATCTTGTGGCATGTTAGTCCGTTCTATTGCAAAGAGGTAACTACCTAAGACTCGATTCAGCGAGCTGCGACACCTACTGCTTGGACGTTAAACACATTGCCCACTCTCCTTTGACACAGCTGGTGTCCTCTTTTGTAAGTCCATGTTCAGATGGCAATCCTTAACCCCTAGTTAGGAGAACTACGACAACTCTGATTCTCATGTTCAAATGAGATACGTAGGCACGAGATGCGATGTCTGTAGACGGGTTTGCATGTGAAGGCTCGGTAGCTTCGGGAGCATTCAGATCATAAAGGTGGCGGTTGGGGTTGGTGACATCCGTTAGGGCAATGTTGGGTAGAACAACGCTTGGAACTTCCTAGGTTATTCACCATAAGGTAATATTTTTCGCCTACTATGTTCTTAATTAGGCGACTGGACCGACAGTAGCTTATATCCATAAATAGGGGAGGTAAAGATTCTAAAGTTTGGAGTCGGTCCCCAAGGTTTAAGCCAAGTGCTATGGTGGTGATTAATCCACCAATTACAAAAGGTTGACGGCCTCTAGCACATAAGGTGCGGATATGATGAAATAGGAAGGAGGCGGCGTTTACCTTAGTATCCGGTTCGAAGACGCATTCGAGGAAGAATAATTCCTTTGCGTTGACTTTGTTGTTGTTCGGTCTTCCAAAAACTGTGTTTTGCAGGATGCGGATAAAGTACCGGATAGTTGGGTTATGTATATGGGAAGCAAGGAGCACATCCCAGTTGTTGGTATCTACACCAGATATTTTCCTGAAGAGGTCGAAGGCGTGTATGTTCCACTGGGAATTCGGAGGGATTCTCGGGTGGACTTGACCTTCTACAGGGAACTGTAGCATGGTACTCAATTGGTTTTGGGATAAGGAGTATTCGGTGTTGAACATACGGAAGGTTGCGGTACCGGTTAAGTACTCGTCTTCACCGGTGGGAGTGTTGTACGCATATGAACTTAAAAATTCTAAGGTTAGGGAGGGGTAGGTAGGTTGATTATGCGTGCATAGGAAGGTTAAATCAGGAAGACGGAGCATCCATTATATACCTTGAAGTAATCCTAATTCTTGTAAACAAGTTAGATCAGGATACCTGGTAGAGGTGACACCTCGTTGTTGGAAACGCTCGAACTGCTCCCTTTGATAATTATCATCTTCGGATCGGAAGATGATATTTCCGAAAGCTTGGTTGCCCGCCATATCGATAAGTGGTTTGAAAGAGGTAATTAGGGGAGAAGGGAAATGAAATTGATTTTAGAGAATGGTTTGTGGTGTATGAAGAAAGGTATGGTGGGTATTTATAGGAAAAAAATTTGGAAGTTGGAAAGGGAGTGGTTGAAAAGTAAATAAATGAGGGTAAATGTGAATAAATGGGGAAGGTAAAAAGGTGAAGTGGTGTAACGGTCGTCTCCCAACGGTTAATAACGTTAACATGGTCAGACGGTGTCACGCTCGTGACAGGGGCGTTACGGGCGTCACAGGCACTTGGTGTGACGTCCGTGATAGATTGTGTGACGCTCGTCACACAGTCTCTCTGGCACGTTATTACTTGCGTTCTTTATAATAATTATAGTAATTTATTTTTATTATTTTTTTTTGCTTCAGATTATTTTATTCTGCTATTGTGATATTTTTAGATTGCCTTGCATACCATTCTACTACCATAATATTGCATAAATATATTTTTTTCTAAAAAGTTATGTAAGTAGCATACAGTAGAGAGCATTATTGCTAGATATTGCATAATTCATAGTAAAGTAAAATAAATTAATAGCTTCATAAAATAATCATAATGTAACATTGGAGGAGAAAACAACAAGAAAAATGTGAAAGAGAAACAAATACGAATATAATTTGAAATAACATTAATGAATAATCTAACTAAAACTAAATGACTAAGAAAAACAACTTCTATCCCTCCGAACGATCTCTGGCCGGATGAGCAAAAGAGTTAACATGGTTTAGCAACTCGTGGAATTGAGTTGTCATAGTGCTCATGTATCCCGAAAATTCTTGTCCCATGTTAGCTAACTCTTCTCTGAGGGCGTCTTGTTCTGTCATCAAAGCTTGAATGGTGGTGTTATAATCAGCTCCGAGCATATGATGTCTAGGATCGGGTATTGCTGACTCTTCGGTCGGGACAGGTTGAGGAGGAGGGTCGATATCATAATAACCAGATGGTGTCTGAGGTTCAGATTCAGCATAAGGGATCTGGTCATCACAAATCTCATAGTCCTGGATGGATTCAGTGGATCTAGCAGGAGAGGGTGTTCCGTTCAGGTTGTAGAGCCAGTTACTGAGGTTATGAACACTAGTCCTCGGACTAGGCAAGGTGAATAGGCAAAGGACTTGGTTGTTAATTATAAGCTCAAACTCTTCAGACCCTAGGTTTGCTATAAACATAGTGTTGAAGAGGAAGGGTATACTCATCATCGTAATGCCACAAAAAGGGCTTAAGTCAAGCATAGGTTGACGTAATCCGATAGCATTACCAATCATGGTTATCAAACCGCCTATTCGAATTGGTGCTCGTTCATCTTGGATAAGGTGGTCAAAATTTGCCAACATAAAAGTGGCACCGTTTACTGGACGGTTCTGGGAAGCACAAAATATGATGAAGAGCTCATCACGTGAAACTGAGATACTGTTTGACTTCTTCCCAAATAAGGTGTGGATCAGGATCTTATGGAAATAACGGAAGGCCGGGTTATGTATGTTTCCAGAGAGAAACTCATGTTCCTCGGGATCGTCATTTCCAGTCAAGCTTCCCCAAAAGTGTTCAAGTTCTCTATATTCAAAAAGTTCTTCTTGGCTCACTGTGAATGTATCAAGGGAGGTAGGGAAACCTAAAAGGTTGGTAAAGTCTTGAATATTAAATTGATACTCCATGTTAAACATTCTGAACTGGATGAAACCTCTGCTTATTCCTTTCCCATGGCTGGGTAGATAGATCAGGGAGCTAAGGAATTCTAGTGTTAGTCTCCGGTAGGTGACAAAATGTCTACGGATAGGAGAGGTTTCCCACCCAATCTGACTCAACAAATACAAGACACTTTCTCTTAGTCCAAGGGCAGTCATTGCCCAGTCATCAGCATACAAGCTAGGTAGCATCTCTCTCGTGGCTAGTTCCTCAAACCTTTGTTTCTGAGCTTTCCCTCTGAATTTGATACCCATACGATCAATTTGTCCCATCAGGTTAGTGTTAGCTAGAGAAAAAGAAAACAAGAGTTTTAGTCAGGATTTGGCCAAATGCCGAAAGAAGAAGAGAAATGTTTTTAATAAATTAAAATAAATTAAGAAAGAATACTAAATAAAATTTAAAAGAATAATTAAGGAAGAAATGAAAATATAAATATTTGTGGGTTGTCTCCCACTAAGGGCTTTGTTTAATGTCGCAAGCTCGACATAAAAACTATCAATTATAATCTATAAATTCTGGAGGCATTTCGTCTAAGTGCAAGACTTGCAAATCTTCATTGTTTTCTGCATAGTGATAATGTTTTAGACGTTGCCCGTTTACGGTAAATGGTTCCATAGATTTGCCTTTAATTTCTACCGCTCCACTGGGAAAGACATTGGTGATATGAAAAGGACCTTACCATCTAGATCGTAGTTTTCCCGGGAATAACTTTAGCCTAGAGTTAAATAGAAGGACTGTATCGCCTTGTTTGAAGATTTTCCTTGATATGCGCTTGTCATACCATTGTTTTGTTCTTTCTTTGTAGATTCTGGCATTTTCGTAAGCGTCTCTTCTGAGTTCCTCTAATTCGCTTATATCAAGGATTCTCTTTTCGCCGGCGGCCTTATAGTTTAAATTTAGATTTTTAATAGCCCAATAGGCTTTATGTTCTAATTCTACCGGGAGGTGGCAGGATTTTCCATAAATGAGCTTAAATGGGGTTGTCCCTATGGGAGTTTTGTAAGCAATTCGATAAGCCCATAAAGCTTCTGGTAATTTCAATGACCAGTCTTTCCTTGAGGTGGCGACTGTTTTTTCTAATATCTGTTTGATTTCTCTGTTAGACACTTCCACTTGCCAACTGGTTTGAGGGTGGTAAGGTGTCGCTACTCTATGCCTTACGCCATACTTAAACAGTAGTTTTTCGAGTACCTTGGATATGAAATGCGATCCACCATCACTGACTACTATTCTTGGGACACCAAATCTTGGAAATATTATATTCTTAAAGAGTCTAGTTACTACTCGTGTGTCGTTTGTTGGAGAAGCTATAACTTCAATCCATTTTGATACGTAGTCAACTGCCACGAGTATGTATTTGTTACCGAAAGAGGATGGAAAAGGTCCCATGAAGTCTATCCCCCACACGTCGAAAATCTCTACTTCCAAATCGCCCTTTTGTGGCATCTCGTCACGTCTAGATATGTTTCTTGTGTGTTGACATCTATCACACTTCTTAATAGCCGCATGCACATCCTTCCATATATTTGGCCAATAAAAACGGACTTGTAGGATTTTAGAGCAGGTCTTGGATGTACTTGCATGTCCACCATAAGGAGCGGAGTGACAGTGTTGGATGATATTTTCTACCTCTTCTTCGGGTATACACCGACGGAAAATACCATCGGGGCCTCTTTTAAAGAGTAAGGGGTCATCCCAGTAATAGTGTTGTATGTCATAGAAGAATCGTTTCTTCTACTGGTAGGATAAAGTAGGTGGAATTATTCCGGCAGCTAAATAATTGACGAGATCAGCGTACCATGGTGTAACAGATATGGCTAAGGTGGTTTCTACCTGTTTATCAGCGTTATTTTCTCCTAAAGTAGCTATAAGTTTATCGTACGAGAAATCATCGTTAATTGATGTTCTTTCCGGTTCAAGGTTCTCAAGTCTAGAGAGGTGATCTGCTACTACGTTTTCAGTTCCTTTATTGTCTTTGATTTCCAAATCGAACTCTTGTAGCAACAGGATCCACCTTAGGAGTCTAGGTTTAGCATCTTTTTTTGTTAAGAGGTATTTGATAGCAGCGTGGTCAGTGTAAATGATTATTTTGGCTCCGACAAAGTAAGAACGAAATTTATCTAGCGCAAATACTACTGCTAGAAGTTCTTTCTCGGTCGTGACGTAATTCATTTGTGCTTCATCTAGAGTTCTACTTGCGTAATATATAACGTGAAGCTTTTTATCCTTTGGTTGTCCTAAAACAGCACCTACAGCGTAATCACTGGCATCACACATTATTTCGAATGGTTCATTCCAATCTGGTGTCTGCATTATGGGTGCGAAGATCAATGCTTGTTTAAGCGTTTGAAATGCTTCTAAACATTTATTGTTGAATATGAATTCAGCATCCTTCATCAATAGCCTGGTTAAAGGTTTAGTTATTTTAGAGAAGTCTTTAATGAATCGTCGGTAAAAACCGGCATGTCCTAAGACGCTTCGTACTTCTCTCACAGTTTTCGGGGGTTGAAGGTTTTCGATTACCTCTATTTTGGCTTTGTCTACTTCAATTCCTCTGTTCGAGATGATGTGTCCTAAAACAATTCCTTCCTTTACCATAAAGTGGCATTTTTCCCAATTAAGTACTAGGTTTACTTTTACACATCGCTCTAGAACTCTTTCTAGGTTTTCAAGGCATTCTTCAAAGCTTTGTCCGCATACGGAAAAGTCATCCATAAATACTTCCATGATGTTTTCGAGAAAATCGGCGAATATTGCCATCATGCACCTTTGGAAGGTTGCAAGAGCATTACACAAGCCAAACGGCATTCGTCTATAAGCGAAGGTACCAAAAGGACACGTGAACGTTGTCTTTTCTTGGTCATCAGGATGAATTGGTATTTGAAAGAAGCCTGAGTAACCGTCTAGATAGCAGAAATGAGAATGTTTTGCTAATCGTTCTAACATCTGGTCAATGAATGGTAAAGGGAAATGATCTTTTCGGGTTGCTTTGTTTAGTTTCCTATAGTCAATACACATTCTCCATCCCGATTCGATTCGTTTGGTTATAGTTTCTCCTTTTTCATTTTCAATAACTGTTATACCTCCTTTCTTTGGTACTATGTGTACAGGACTAACCCATTTGCTATCAGATATAGGATATATGATACCTGCCTCTAATAACTTGGTTATTTCCTTCTTCACTACCTCACTCAGGATCGGGTTTATTTTCCTCTGGTGTTCCCTAGAAGTTTTACACTCTTCTTCTAGCATGATGCGGTGCATACAAATAGAAGGACTTATTCCTTTAAGATCGGTGATGTTGTATCCTAGTGCGGTTGGATATTTTCTTAAGATATGCAGGAGTTTTTCTGTTTCGAGTCTTCCTAAGTCTGCATTAACTATCACTGGTCGTTCAAGTTCTAAGTCTAGGAATTCATATCTCAGATTTTTGGGAAGTGTTTTCAGGTCTAGGGTTGGTTTCTTAAGGCATTGCGTAGGGTCCGGTGTTATTGCTAAACATTGGTTAAGTTTGTCTTCTGCAAGATAGTCAGATGATTTGTCTTTTTCTAACTCTGTTTCTTTTATGCATTCATCGATGATATCCATGAAGTAACATGTATCTTCTATTGCAGGTGCTTTCAAAAATTGGGAAAGAATGAACTCAATTTCTCTTCTCCTACTTCGAAAGTGAGTCGTCCTCGTTTTACGTCTATGATCGCACCGGCAGTTGCTAAGAACGGTCTTCCCAGTATAATGGGTGTAACTTCATCTTCTCTAATGTCCGTAATTATAAAATCAGTTGGAATGTAGAATTGACCTATGCGCACGGGAACGTTTTCAAAAATTCCTACAGGATATCTAACGAAACGATTTGCTAGTTGCACAGACATTTTGGTTGGTCTTAATTCTCCCATTTCCAGTTTCTTGCATATGGATAAAGGCATAACACTAATGCCGGCTCCTAAATCGCAGAAGGCTTTGTCGATGACAAATTTTCCTATGTGACAGGGTATAGAGAAACTACCCGGGTCTTTGAGTTTAGGAGGCATATTCTGGATTATAGCGCTACATTCAGCAGTGAGTGTAACAGTTTCGCTATCTTCAAGTTTCCTTTTATTAGAAAGAATTTCTTTTAAGAACTTGGCATATGAGGGCATCTGCGTAATAGCTTCTGTAAATGGAATTGTGACGTTTAATTGTTTCAGTAGGTCAACAAATTTTTTAAATTGGCCCGCATCTTTGGTTTTAATAAGCCTTTAAGGGTAAGGGATAGATGGTTTATAAGGTGGTGGAGGTACATAAGGTTCCTTCTTTTCTACGGTTTCCTTATTACTCTCTTCCTTTTCCTTAGTTTTATTTTCTTCCTCAGTTGACTTTTTAGAGTTTTGGTTTTCTATCCTTGGGTCAGACGGTCCTTCCACTTCCGTTCTACTTCTTAGTATAATTGCATGAGCGTGGCTTCTCGGGTTAGGTTGGGGTTGTCCAGGAAATGTACCAGTTGGGGAAGCAGTATGCGCTTGTTGTTGAGCTACTTGTGATATTTTGGTTTCCAGCATTTTGTTATGGGTAGCCAGGGCATCTACTTTACTTGCTAGTTGTTTAATTTGTTCGCCAGTGTGTACATTCTGGTTTAAGAAATCTTTATTGGTTTGCTGTTGAGAAGCTATAAAGTTTTCCATCATGATTTCCAAGTTGGATTTCCTAGGGGCGTTATTGTTAGGTGTAGATGGGATCGGCTTTTGATATCCCGGGGGTATAGCTGGGGCTTGATTCGGAGATTGTCCAGGTGCGTATAAAGCATTATTACTCTTATATGAAAAATTTGGGTGATTCTTCCAATTTGAGTTATAGGTATGCGAGTAGGGGCTTCCTTGAGCATAGTTTACTTGCTCCGCTTGGATTCCTGTTAGGAGTTGACAATCTGCAGGAGTGTGACCTTGGATTCCACAGACTTCGCAATTCTGAGTTATGGCAACCACGGTGGCTGGAGGTGATACATTTAAACTTTCAATTTTCTGGACCAGAGCATCCACCTTTGCGTTAACATGATCAAGGTTACTTATCTCGTACATGCCAGTTTTAGTTTGAGGTTTTTCTACCATTGTTCGTTCGCTTCCCCACTGATAGTGGTTTTGGGCCATGCTTTCGATAAGTTGGTAAGCATCAGCATAAGGTTTGTTCATTAGTGCACCACCTGCGGCGGCGTCTATTGTTAACCTCGTGTTGTACAAGAGACCATTATAGAAGGTATGAATTACTAACCAGTCCTCTAAACCATGGTGTGGATAAAGTCTCATCATGTCTTTGTATCTTTCCCATGCTTCGAAAAGAGACTCGTTATCTTTCTGTTTAAATCCATTTATCTGGGCTCTTAACATCGCTGTTTTGCTCGGCGGAAAATATCGGGCAAGAAAGACTTTCTTTAACTCGTTCCATGTGGTGACTGAGTTGGAAGGAAGAGACTGGAGCCATCTTCTAGCGCTATCTCTTAACGAGAAAGGAAAAAGACGAAGTCGAATTGCCTCTGAAGGGACACCGTTAGCTTTAACAGTATCAGCGTATTGGACAAATATGGATAAATGAAGGTTTGGATCCTCAGTAGGATTTCCAGAGAATTGGTTCTGTTGCACTGCCTGCAACAGTGAAGGTTTAAGTTCGAAGTTGTTTGCTTCGATTGCGGGTGGAGCAATACTCGAATGCGGCTCATCTTGCGATGGAGCGGCGTAATCTCGAAGAGCACGAGCTGGTTCTGCCATCTCGGGTTTCGGCGAAGGAAGAAGATTTTTGAGATCAGGAAGTTCGACAGGAGGGAGATTGTTCGCAGCATGGTATTCCCGAATTCGTCGTAAGACTCGGAGATATAGTTCGATATCGTTGATTCGTAAGTAGAACGGCTCGCCTTGTGAGCGAGTGTGTGGCATACAAATCAACGAAAGAAAGAAAAGAAAAGAAAAATAAGCCTTAGTCTCTACAACGTAACAGAAGAGTTACGATATCGACTAAATAAAAGTCCCCGGCAACGGTGCCAAAAACTTGATCGCGACTTAATGAGTCGAATTTGGGGTACAAACTGCAAGTGCACAGTTTTATCGCGTAGTTTTAAAAGATATCGATCCCACAGGGACTTATGAATCGATATACCGTTTTCTAAGGTTACTTCGTAAAGCTAAGGCGGATAACACTTTGATTGTTTGGGGGGAAAGTTAAAACTAAAATAAGATCTAAATTAAATATTAATTAAGCGGATATCGGTATGTAGTTCGTCGTAATTAGGGAATCAATTCTTCGTTGGTTTCTTGGTTTTAAAATAAATCTTTTCAGTAGACACTATTGATTAAAAGCCTTTTCTCAAACTCTCGCTCTGTTGAATAAACTATGATTTTATATTAACATAGCTGTCACTTATTAGTTAAGTCCAAAATCACTTTTTGAAAACAATAGAATCCGTAGAAACTCTTTTTAAGAAAACACTAAACGTTTAAACATCCTTGTCTCAAACTCTCGCTCTGTTGACTTAGATTATATAATTAAATTCAAATGCTTAACTCTCGTCCTCACATTCAACCTTTAAAAATACTTTTTGAAAAAGATTAGAATTTAATTAACTCTAAAAATTGCTTTCGCCCTGATTTAGAATTAATGTCCAATTTACACTGTCCAGTTAAAAACTCACACTCTCGTTCTATTGATTTTAACTTCTTTATGTCTTTTACTTTCGTACAAAACCTTGTTATTAAACCTGTAAATTGAGACCGTAAAAAAGAGTGATTTTATTTTTAAATGTAATTAAACCAACTTAGTTTTGATTCCTTCATTCCGCTTACTCTACATACCGATACCTAAATAAATTAGCCAGACATGCTTAACAGATCTAAATAATCAGCATGCATAAATAATTCCATCTCAGACAAATAATATAAATAAACAGTAAAGCAGAGCATATATAAATTCAAACAATAATTAAAGAACCTGAATAATTTATAGCAATCTTGAACACTCCACCACAGACCGGTTGGATTTGTTCTTGAATTCTTCAATCCGACAGGAAAATAAAAGTGAAGGAATAATAATCTAGGGTCTAACGTAAGGTTAGATCTAGTAAAAGATACACAATAGTTTCCGGTGTAGAAACTATTGTGTGAAAAATTAATTAAGTGCTGAAAGATTAACTGGAAAGGAAAGTAAAAATAAGAATTGCAATTAAAAGCAAAAACAGTAAAGGAAAAATAATGGTATGCTTGCACGGCTGGAAGAAGAAAATTGAACGAAGCGGAGAGTCTCGCAGGATTTGCCAAAAGCTACTATTTATATTGGTCACTTGTTGTAACTGTTTCCAAAGGTCTTCCGTGTAAAGAGTCTTCACGTTGCAAATGGTCAAGCGTAACAATAGGCCTCAACGTCTTTGTTGCGCTTCTGAAGCCAAAAATATAGGGGAATGGTGTGACGTCCGTCACACCATGTGTTACGCTCGTAACACAAGTAGGTAGGGCATGACGCTCGTCACAGCTTGTGTGACGCTCGTCACGGGCGCATCGCCTTACTTTTGGGCTGGGCTTTGGCTTGGTGGAATTTTCTTCTTTTCATTTCTTTTTGCACCTCCTTTTCTTCCTTTTTCACTTGTGCTTCAAATAAGCTACCTGGGATAAATAGAATGAAAATACCGAGTAATATCGAATAAAATGAAGTAAATTGAAGTAAATAATAATATAATTTAATTAAATCGAGTCCTAGAATGTGAAATTATTTCATGTTATCAGAACTCCGTTGTACTTTTCATCAAGGGGCACCCGGACATGACATTGAGAACTGCTATCCGCTCAAGTACGAAGTTTAGAAGCTGATAAAAAGTGGAATGGTATCCTTCGAGGACCGTGCGCCGAAAGTTAAAGAAAATCCACTGCCTGCTCATGGGAATTCTTATGTTAATATGGTGGATGGTTGTCCCGGAGAGTTTAAAGTGTTTGATGTTCGTTTCATCCGGAGGTCCTTAGCTGCAATGCATAAGGACATTTTTATGGTGAGTTGTTGATTCTAACTGTTGGCAGCAATTTTGGTAAAACAAAGAGTGTTCATAAGATGTCATGTGTGATGTCTTAACATAAGATATCCTATGTCCCTGTTGGAGTTAAAGAACATATGCAAGCATGATTGTTTCAGAATGCCACATAAAATAACAAGGCTTCTGATATTGGTTGTACCTGCTGGAGCTTAACTAGAAGACATGTTCATGCAGGATTGTTTCAGATGACATACACAATGTCATGGTATCTGATATGGCTGTACCTGCTATAAAAAGAAATATGGATTATGCAGGATTTTTCCAGATGTCAAACCCGATGTCATGACATCCTGTTCACAGAACATTCAGTATGAATGTCTGGTGTTTTGTGATTGCACAATTAATGGCAATCATTGGTTGATTGAAGATATGGCTAGCTGGCGCATTCTTTCAGGGATTTCAACCAGATTTACTTATTTTCCAGGGAGATCTATACAGCTGTTTTATAAAAAGATTTGATTGGAAAATAGATTTAGGGTTTTCAAGATGTCCAATGTTTCTATAAAAGGGGACTCAGAAAACCTGTTTGTACACATAACCAAGACTGAGCGAAATTTAGAGAGAGAGCTAGGGTTTGTGTTTGTAGGTCATTCAAGTCATCCATTGATGATTGAATTGGAATGATTTGTCTTTTTGATCAAAGCTTTGAAGCAAGATCAAGAGTGTGTCTTCTTGATTGAAATTGTGAAGTAAAATCAAGAGTTTGTAATTGAAAAGTATTTTCTCTTCACAAGGGATTGTTGTTTAAGATCACGGGTTTGTGATTGTAAGGGAAGTGAGTGGGTTCTCATATCTAAGAGTGCTTAGGTAGAAATTGCACGGGTAGACATTTGGTGAGAAAGACTGTAACTTGGTGAAGTGTACGGATAGTCTTTGAACTAATTCTATTATAGTGAATTTCCGTCCTGGCTTGGTAGCCCCCAGACGTAGGTGAGTTGCACCGAACTGGGTTAACAATTGCTTGTGTGATTTGCTTTTCAATTCTGTTTAATTATCCATTGTGTATTAACAGATATTAGTGTCGTGACATTACCTTCGACATCTTATATCTGATACCAGAATTTCAATTGGTATCAGAGCAGGCATCCTGCTCTGGCTCTGGGTGAGATCTAGGGAGAATACTTTCTGGTACAATGGAGAGGGATGGAGGATTTGTTCTTAGGCCACCAATTTTGGATGGTTCTAACTATGACTATTGAAAACAAAGAAATGTTGCCTTTTTAAAATCCCTTGATAACAAGGCGTGGAAAGCTGTCTTGACAGGCTGGGTGCATCCTGTTGTTACTAAAGAAGGAGAAGCCACTACTGAGAAAAAGCCTGAAGAACAATGGTCCAAGGAGGAGGATGACCTAGCCCTTGGAAATTCTAAAGCTTTGAATGCCATCTTCAATGGAGTGGACAAGAACATCTTCAGATTGGTAAACAATTGTGAAATAGCTAACGATGCTTGGGACATTCTCAAGACCACTCATGAAGGCACATCCAGGGTAAAGATGTCTAGACTACAGCTACTCACCTCCAAGTTTGAAAACTTAAGGATGAAAGAAGAAGAGAATAATCATGAATTTCACATGAGTATCCTTGAGATTGCTAATGCTTCAGGAGCCCTGGGAGAGAAAATGACAGATGAAAAGTTGGTAAGAAAAATACTCAGGTCACTCCCTAAGAGATTTGCAATGAAGGTAACTGCCATAGAAGAGTCTCAAGACATCTCCAACATGAGGGTAGATGAGCTAATTGGCTCCCTCCAAACCTTTGAGATGGGATTGGTTGAGGGAACTGAAAAGAAAACCAAGAGCATTGCCTTTGTTTCCAACATAGAAGAGGAAAACAGTCAAGATGTGGATAAAGAGTGGGTAAATGAAGTTGCAATGTTGGGGAGACAATTTAACAGATTGTTAAAGAAAATGGATGTCAGATCCAAGGCAAATGTCAAAAACATCTCATCTGACATCAGCAATGGAAGAAGAGTAAGGTCAGAAGAAAAGCCCAAAGAAGGAAAAGAAGTAAAGTGCTATGAATGTGGGTATGGACACATTAGAACAGAATGTGGTACCTACCTCAAGAAGCAGAAGATGAGTCTTGCTGCCACCTGGTCAGATGAGAGTGATACAGAGGAGGCTGCAAATCTTGTGACTGCTTTGACAGGAAGATGGGAATCTAATGAAGACTCAAGTGATGGTGAAGTAACCTTTGAGGAATTGGCCTCTACCTACAGAGAGCTGTGTTAGAAAAGTGTAGAGCTGAACAAGCAGTCTTTAAACTAGGAGAAAGACATAACTCAACTTGAGAATGAGAAGGTAGAATACTTGGAAACCATCTCTAACTTGAAAACAGAAGTTGTGGCTTTAAAGGTCAAGCTAGATGAAGATCAATAAGTTGAGAGCCGGAAGATAGTTCAATTGGAGAAAGAAAAAGCAGAACATGTGGAGACCATCCTCAAGCTAAAGACTGAAGTTGTGCTCTTAAACTCAAAACTAGAAGAGACAACCAAGTATGTAAGGATGCTGAACAATGGATCTGACTCCTTAGACAAGATTCTTCAAACTGGACAAATCACAGGAGTCAAATCTGGATTAGGGTACCATAAAACTAAGGTTGAAAGTAGTTACACTGGCTGCAAACCTCAAGCTAAATGTAGCAATAGTAAGAGCAGTTTCAAGATGTCACATCATATGTCATACCACCATAAGAAAGAACAGCAGAAAGACAAAAGATGGAGATGTCATTATTGTGGGAAATTTGGACACTTAAGGCCCTTCTGCTATAAGCTGTATGGTTATCCTACCCCCTTTCATCAACATCATCAGAAGAGAAAACAGCAGGATGGCAAACACCAAAGATGGAGATGTCAATACTATGGGAAATCTGGACACTCTAAGTCTTCCTGTTATAAGCTGTATGGTTATCCTAGCCATGTTCATCTACAGACTCACTATCAACCTAGATCCAAACATCACAGGCCTATCAACAAGAAGCAATGGGTTCCTAAGACTAATGTTACAAGTCTAACAGCGCACAAAGAAGAGTGGTATTTTGATAGTGGATGCTCTAGACACGTGACTGGGAACTCATACTTGATAATTGATCTTCACCCTCATGACTTAAGCTATGTAACCTTTGGTGATGGAGCTAAAGGTGAAATAAAGGGGATAGGCAAGCTTGAGTGTCCTGGAGCTCCTAAACTTGACAATATTCTACTGGTCAAGGGCTTGACTTCAAATCTAATAAGCATCAGTCAGCTAGGGGATCAAGGTCTGAATATCATCTTCACTAAAACTGAATGTCTGATTGTGAACAAAGACAGTGAAGTAATTATGAAAGGAATCAGGACCAACAAAAACTGCTACATGTGGAGCTCTAAAATGGATAACCCCTCTAAGATAAGTACAGTTGCAAGAAGAGACATCAAGGGAAAGGAAAAGTGTTAGATAAGGGTGCTAATACCTAACCTCAAGGAAGAAAAGGTCATGATGGACCAAACACCTGAACACATGACTGGTGGTATGAAGTCTGAAGGTAGTGAGAGCTTTGTGGAACTGAGACACAAGGAACTATGTCAGTTGAAAACAACACTGCTCAACCAGGGTGGTTGAAATTACTGATAATTATCTACAATGTCACACTCGATGCAATGACATTGAATTATGACAACCCATATGGTACACCTATTCAGCACAGCTGGACCAAGACTGCAAAGGATTTGTATGATGTCCAACTGAAATATGAAAAGGGAAAATTAGGGGCTTGGCTTCTTGAGAAAATATGGCAATTAATGTGGAGTGGAAAAGGCAAGAAAAATATTGTCTGCCCAATGAAAAGAAAAAGCCACATTAATAATGAATCATCTCCTAGTATTGGAAATATCATCTATTTCATTTGCACACTCTGCCTGAACACAATTCTTTCCATCTTCCTCAAACTTCTCAAAGAACCTTTGCTAGGGCAATGAAAGTTTTCTCAAAAGTTCAACAACATGTCTCAACATCCGTCAACATCTAGCTCAAAATCCTTTCATACTAGAACTTCCTCCATGGAATTTTTAGATGAAGAGCTGATAGACGCAACCCCTATGCGTATGATACCAGGTGACGTTCCAGGCTCCCCTTCCATGGCTAGAGCTAAGCAAGGCAACACTCCTGAAAAATCGCCTGATAAAGAGGACATGCACTCTACTGATCGCATAATAAGAAACCTAGTTACTAGGATACTGAATGAAGAGCATAGAGTTAAGGACATTTTTACCCCTCTGTCCAGAAGGGACCCTCACCTAAGGTAGAAACCCAAGCTGAGAAAGATGATGACTCATCTAAAACGGAAAAGGAAGTAGCTGCTGAGGGACTATGTTCTCTTGGAAAAAACTTACCTAGTATGTCTTCTGATACTAGTGTAGCTAATAGACTGAGAAAAAGGAAGAGTATGGCTGAGATAAGGACATGTAGGGAAGAGAAAAGGGTTGCTGGTATAGGTCCCTCCAAGACTTGGAGTAAAGTAGAGGTCAGTAAGATGAAGGAAAGTGAGAGTTCTGAATCTGAGGAGGATGTCGAATATGATGTCTCAAACTTTCCCCCTGTTAAAAGGAAGCCTGTATAGAAGTCTCCAAATAAAGTGGTTGTTGTTGATCTTGACAATATCTCGTTTCACGTGGAAGGTGGTGCTTCCAAATGGAAGTTTGTGACTCAGAGAAGGGTAGCAGTTGAAAGAGAAATGGGAAAAGAGGCAAGTGAAGTAAAGGAAGTCATGGAGTTAATTAAGATAGCTGGTCTTATGAAAACTGTGACTGCTCTGCCTCAGTGCTATGAGGGGTTGGTCAAAGTATTCATTGTGAACATCCCTGAGGAGCTATCTGATAAAAGCATCAGGGAGGGCTGCAAAGTTTTTGTAAGGGGTAAGTGTGTGAAACTTTCACCTACTATCATCAACAAGTTCCTAGGGAGGGGAACTAATGGAGGAGTAGATCTAGAGACCACAGACAATGAGGTCTATAGAATTATTACAGCTGGCCAAGTTAAGGAATGGCCTAGTAGGAAACACCTATCAGCTAGTAAGCTCACTGTGAAATATTCCATTTTGCATAAGATTGGATCAGCAAATTGGGTACCTACTAATCACATATCTACCATCTCCATTGCTCTTGGGAGGATCATTCATGCCATTGGAACTAAGATAAACTACAATTTTGGAAAGTTTGTGTTTGATCAAACCATCAAACATGCCTCCACCAATGCTGTAAAGTTGCCCATTGCATTCCCATCTATCATCTGTGGCATCATCCTGAGTCAACAACCAGGAATCCTGAGTACAAGTGATATTCCAAGCAGGAGAAAGACCCCTCTATCAATTCACTATAAGCTTTTTGAGGGTAGTCATGTCAATGATGTTGTTATGACATCTGCCAGAAGGGAACCTGCATCTCAAGGGTGCCTAATTAATCAATTGAAAGATACCTGTAAGGAATTGGAGGAAGGTATGAAGGTGGCCAAGGCAAGAAAAGAAGCTTTGGAAGCCCTTATCTGTAGCCTTGAAAAGGAGGAGTTAGAGAAGGCTGGAAAGGATTCAGATGGAAAAACACAATCCAGTGGCAGCTCTAGAAGCTCTGAGGGTTCTGAAGATGAAGATGAAGGTGAAGGAGAAACATCTTCTTCTGATTAATGGGTCCTAGCTGAATTGAAGACTGGAAGGGGTGCTGGAAGGTGTGGTGGAAGTTCTTGCCGTTTGGAAGGCTGTTGTCTTGTTTGGGTTTTTGTTGTTGTATTTTGTGGCAGTCCTCTTGATGCCTGTTATGTAATATTTAGGGCTCTTAATGAGTTCCTTGGATTTGTTCATTATTCCAGCTATCACAGCTGTGTTTAATGATGTTGTGTACTTCCTGAATATTCTGTTCTAACATGCTTAATGTTATAACATCTGTTTTAACTTTCTCTGCTAGGCTAACAGACATTTATTTTGTCTGATTGGTCACCTTTGGTCAATTTTTACTAAAAAGGGGGAGAAGGACAACTATTATTGAAAGAGGTGCACAGGTGTTGATGTTATAGCAGATGTTAGTGTGACATTCTGGCTGGTACATGTGATGGAGTTACAGTAGCTGTTTTTTTGGGGAATGCACAGATTTAGGGGGAGAAGAAGTATCCTTGTGCATTGTGCATTTGTGTGTCTTACTAGTTGCATCCATAACTAGTAATTCTGTTGATTGCTGCACAGATTTAGGGGGAGGAGAAGTACCCTTGTGCATGTGTGTATTACTAGTAGCCATAGCTAGTAATTGTTTTTGCTTCTGTTGCTGATTAAACTACTGTTATATGGTTTAACTGCTGATAGTTTGCCTTGTGAACAAAAAGGACAGATATATGTTTTAGCCAAAATTTGCCAAAGGGGGAGTTTGTTGATTCTAAGTGTTGGCAGCAATTTTGGTAAAACAAAGAGTGTTCACAAGATGTCATGTGTGATGTCTTAACATAAGATATCCTATGTACCTGCTGGAGTTAAAGAACATATGCAAGCAGGATTGTTTCAGAATGCCTCATAAAATAACAAGGCTTCTGATATTGGTTGTACCTGCTGGAGCTTAACTAGAAGACATGTTCATGCAGGATTGTTTCAGATGACATATACAATGTCATGGTATCTGATATGAGTGTACCTGCTATAAAAAGAAATATGGATTATGCAGGATTTCTCCAGATGTCAGACCCGATGTCATGACATTCTGTACACAGAACCTTCAACATGAATGTCTGGTGTTTTGTGATTGCACAATTAATGGCAATCATTGGTTGATTAAGATATGGCTAGTTGGCGCATTCTTTCAGGGATTTCAACCAGATTTACTTATTTTCTAGGGAGATCTATACAGCTGTTTTATAAAAAGATTTGATTGGAAAATAGATTTAGGGTTTTCAAGATGTCCAATGTTTCTATAAAAGGGGACTCAGAAACCTGTTTGTACACACAAAAGAGCTAGGGTTTATGTCTGTAGGTCATTCAAGTCATCCATTGATGATTGAATTGGACTGATTTGTCTTCTTGATCAAAGCTTTGAAGTAAGATCAAGAGTGTGTCTTCTTGATTGAAACTGTGAAGTAAAATTAAGAGTTTGTAATTGAAAAGTATTTTCTTTTCACAAGGGATTGTTGTTTAAGATCACGGGTTTGTGATTGTAAGGGAAGTGAGTGGGTTCTCATATCTAAGAGTGCTTAGGTGGAAATTGCATGGGTAGAGATTAGGTGAGAAAGACTGTAACTTGGTGAAGTGTACGGATAGTCTTTGAACTAATTCTATTATAGTGAATTTCCTTCCTGAATTGGTAACCCCCAGACGTAGGTGAGTTGCACCGAACTGGGTTAACAATTGCTTGTGTGATTTGCTTTTCAATTCTGTTTAATTATCCATTGTGTATTAACAGATATTAGTGTCGTGACATTACCTTCAACATCTTATATCTGATACCAGAATTTCATGAGTGATTGTGAGCATGACCATGACGGTTGTGCTATCTGCAGTGTCAACCCTATGGGTTGTGTGGTAGTGAAAAGGGATATCAAGCGGTTGATGGATGAAGGCATGATCCAAATTGTTCAATCTCGTCATGTAGATGACGATGTGAATGTCATAGTGCCCATTTTCAAGAATGTGGAAAGAATAGTCATTCAGTATGGCAACATTAATAGTAACAACAATAGTCAAAGATCTGTATCGTCGTTGGTCATACGGTTAACGGGTCCAGTCCCGTTTTCATCCGATAAAGCTGTTCCGTATCAGCACAATGCGACGATGTTGAAAGATGGTCAAGAGGTTCCATTTCCTACGGCCAGTTCTGTATTTAGTATTGTTGATGCTACTAAGGTGACCCGTAGCGGTCGAGTGTGTTGGTCGGTGTTCCCAAAAGATAAAGAATAATCAACTGTCAATAAGAAAGTGAAAGTGCCACCCGTAGATATGGTTAGTGCTCCAAAGTGTCAGTCTAGTGAAACCACCAATTTGAAGGCTAATGATGATGATGAGGTACTTCGTCTAATAAAGAAGAGTGAGTTTAATGTGGTGGAGCAGCTGCTCCAAACCCCCTCAAAGATTTCAGTATTGTGTCTGCTAATGAATTCAGAAGCGCATAGGGAAGCACTACAAAGAGTTCTGGAGCAAGCGTTTGTGGAACATGATTTTACGGTGGATCAGTTTGATCATATAGTAGCTAACATCACTTCTTGCAATAACCTCGATTTTTGTGATGAGGAACTCCATGAGGAGGGTAGGAATCATAATCTGGCTTTGCATATTTCCATGAATTTCAAAGATGACGCTTTAACCAATGTATTGGTTGACACCGGGTCTTCATTGAACGTACTGCCGAAGTCAAATCTTTCAAAGATGTCATATCAAGAAGCATCTATGAGGTATAGTGGTGTAATCATTAAAGCTTTTGACGGTTCATGCAGAACAGTGATAGGTGAAGTGGACCTTCTAGTGAAGATAGGTCCGAGTGATTTTCAAATTACTTTTCAAGTAATGGATATCCACCCGGCCTACAATTTTCTGTTGGGAAGACCATGGATTCACGAAGTGGGAGCTTCCATGTTGCATCAGAAGCTCAAAATTTTCAAGAATGGGAAATTAGTCATTGCTGGCGGGGAGAAGGCGTTTTTGGTTAGCCACCTGTCATATTTCTCTTATGTTGAAGTTAAGGATGAGGTTGGAACTTCGTTCCAAGCCTTACCTATTTTTGCTGAAAAGAGAGTTGGGGCACCTATGTCCTCATTGAAAGATGCAAAGAAGATTTTTGAAGAAGGCAATGTTGATCAGTGGGGGCGCATGGTAGAGGTCTCCGACAACAAAGGTAGATTCGATCTGGGTTTTCAGCAAGGTTTGTCTATTGCTAGATCAGAGGATATGCAACTTAGATTCGGTAGTGGAGGGTTCATTCATGGCAATGAAAAACACTTAGCTATTGTGCTAGAGGATGACGAAGAGGAAGACTGCACCAATTTTGTGACGCATGGAAAGGCTTGCAAAAATTGGACTGCTATTGATATTCCTATTATTTTGCATCAATATAAGTAATTGCTTTTATATGTTTTAAAAATACTTCTCCTATTCCTAAGGGGGGAGTGAACATTGTTAGGCATTTCAAATTTGATCAACAATAAAAATTAATTTTATTCATCCACATCTATGATGTTTGTTTTTACGTTTTGCTTTATTTTGAAAATGGTAATCACAAAGAACATAAATAAATAATATAATTGTCCATCTGCATAATATTTGGTCACAAAATTCACTTCTCTAAAATCAAAATATCAAATCATTATGCAGGTTGGTTCCTAACCCCATTGAATACATTGATCCTTCTCCTTCTCCAAATTTTGAATTCCCTGTGTTTGAAGCCGATGAAGAAAGTGATGAAGAAGTAAGTGATGAATTGTCTCATCTTCTCGAGCATGATGGAAAGACCATTCAGTCTTTCGAAGAGCAGAATGAGTTAGTCAACTTGGGTTCCGAGGATGATGTGAAGGAAGTGAAGATTGGGTCTCGACTATGTCCAGATGCAAAGAAGGGGTTGGTTGACCTTCTTTGAGAGTATTCAGATGTGTTTGCTTGGTCCTATCAAGACATGCCAGGTTTGGATTCTGAGATTGTGGAGCATAGATTTCCGTTGAAGCCAGAATTCCCGCCAGTCAGGCAGAAGTTGAGAAGAACGCATCCTGATATGAGAGTAAAGATGAAAGAAGAAGTGCAGAAGCATATTGATGTCGTTTTCCTTGTGACCAGTGAATATCCATAATGGGTGGCCAATATTGTGCTTGTGCCGAAGAAAGATGGGAAAGTCTGCATGTGTGTCGATTATAGAGATTTGAATAAAGCTTGTCCGAAAGATGATTTCCCTCTGCCAAACATTGATATGTTGGTAGACAATGCTGCTAAATTCAAAGTCTTTTCGTTTATGAATGGATTTTCCGGATATAATCAGATCAAGATGGCACCCGAAGATATGGAGAAGACCATATTCATTACACCCTGGGGGACATTCTACTATAGAGTGATGCCTTTCGGTTTAAAGAATGTGGTGCAACTTACCAAAGAGCAATGACTACTCTTTTTAATGACATAATGCATAAAAAGATTGAAGTTTATATCGATGACATGATTGCTAAATCTATCGATGAAGAGGAACATGTTGAGCATTTGTTGAAGCTATTCCTGCGTTTGAGGAAGTATAAACTCCGCTTGAATCCCAATAAGTGTACTTTTTGTGTTCGTTCTGGTAAGTTGTTGGGCTTTATTGTCAGCGAGAAGGGTATTGAGGTTGATCCTGCCAAGGTCAAAGAAATACAAGAGATGCCTACGCCCAAAACTGAGCAGCAAGACAGAGGTTTTCTCAGCCGCTTGAATTATATTTCCAGATTCATTTCACACATGACTGCCACATGTGCGCCTATATTCAAGCTTCTTCAAAAAGATCAGTCTTGTGATTGGACTGAGGATTTCCAGAAAGCTTTTGACAGTATCAAAGAGTATTTGCATGAACCTCCGATTTTGACTCCACCTGTTGAAGGGAGACCGTTGATCATGTATTTGACTGTGCTTGAAGATAGTATGGGTTGTCTTTTGGGTAAGCAAGATGAGACTGGAAAGAAAGAATATGCAATTTACTACCTCGGTAAGAAGTTCACCGATTGTGAGACTCGAAACTCATTGCTTGAGAAAACTTGTTGCGGAATGAATTGGGCTGCTAAGCATCTGCGTCAGTATATGTTGAATCATACCACTTGGTTGATATCTAAAATGGATCCAATTAAGTATATATTTGAGAAGCCTGCTTTAACTTGGAGGATTGTCCGTTGGCACATGTTGTTATCAAAGTATGATATTGAATACTGATCTCAGAAAGCGATCAAAGGTAGTGTCTTGGATGACCATCTGGCTCCCCAACCGATTGAAGATTACCAGTCAGTGCAGTATGATTTTCCTGAAGAAGAGATCTTGTACTTGAAAATGAAAGATTGTGATGAACCATTGCTTGAAGAAGGGCCAGAACCTGGTTCCCGTTGGGGCATGGTATTTGATGGAGCTGTTAATTAGTATGGTAATGGCATTAGGGCAGTGATCATTACTCCTCAAGGTACACATTTTCCATTGACAACTAGATTGACTTTCAAGTGTACAAACAATATGGCAGAATATGAAGCTTGCATTATGGGGCTTGAAGAGGCAATTGATCTCATAATCATATATTTAGACGTCTTTGGAGATTCAGCTTTAGTTGTGAATCAGGTCAAAGGTGAATGGGAGACGAATCAACCCTGTTTGATACCATATAGAGATTATGCGAGGAGGAATTCAACTTTCCTTACAAAAGTAGAGTTTCATCATATCCCTCGAGATGAAAACTAGATGGCAGATGCTCTTGCAACATTGCCTTCAATGATCGTAGTGAATATTAGAATGAGGTTCCCAATTTGACTATGATGCGTCTTGATAGGCCAACTCATGTGTTTGCTGTTGAAGAGGTCAAAGATAAAAAGCCATGGTATTACGACATCAAATGTTTCCTCCAAAGTCAAATTTACCCGCTTGGCGTATCTTTGAAAGATAAGAAGACTTTGAGAAGATTAGCCTGCAACTTCTACCTGAATGGTGATGTGTTGTATAAGAGAAATTTCGATATGGTTCTACTCAGATGCATGGATAGACACGAAACAGAATTGTTGATGACTGAAGTCCATGATGGTTCCTTTGGTACTCATTCCAATGGACATGCAATGGCGAAGAAGATGTTGCGAGCAGGTTACTATTGACTGACAATGGAATCTGATTGTTGCAAGTGTGTGAAGAAATGCCACAAGTGTCAAATTTATGCAGATAAGATTCATGTTCCTCCGACACTGTTGAACTTCATTTCCTCTCTGTGGCCCTTCTCTATGTCAGGAATTGATATGATTGGCATGAGTGAGCCTAAATCTTCGAATGGACATCATTTCATTTTGGTGGCAATTGAATACTTCACAAAATGGTTTGAAGCGGCATCGTATGCAAATGTAACCAAGTAAGTTGTTGTAAGGTTTATCAAGAATCAAATTCTATGCTATTATGGTGTGCCAAGTAAGATCATTACTGATAATGGATAGAATACAAATGTACATGGGAGGAATTTTATCAAATTAAAATCATTCATTCATTATGGGAGATGAAATTTACATTTCATCAATCCCCTAAATCCAATGATTTTAATCCAACAAAATTCAAATCAACCTTGACCAAGGCCTACACACAAAGTCAAACTTCACAAGTCAATAAAAATGGCTTAACACAAATTCTACACAATTAACCAATTAAAATGCATTTAAATTAATTTATGTTTGATTAAAAACCTAAAACCTCTTCAAAACACCAATTAAATGGCCAAGAGATTTATCCTAGGTCAATGAAGGCCAAACGACCTTAGATAAAAAATTGCATACTTTTTTGAAAAGTCAGAAGTATTTTTAAACAATTAAAATATGCACAAAAACAATTAATTCATGAAGAATATCAAAATTAATCCAAAAAATAATTTTAATTCAGAAAATGAAAGAGGAAAATATTTGATTTTTTTTTTGTGAAAGTCCTATATTTTTTGGATTAAAAATTAAATTAATATGAATTAATTAAAAATAAGTAATTCAATGAAATATTCAGAAATTCAAAAAAGGAGAGTCATTTGACCTCCCTCATTAATTGAGGTAGTAAATCAGATGGATGGAAACCTGCGTTCCACATGCGCTTCAGCCAACTATCCCACACGTATGGTTATCAAAAGCAACGCACGAGATTAAAACAAATCAGTTGGATTTCGCATGAAGGAGTTACTTCATCAAAGTTGTATCTATTTCAAAACTCTTCAATTTGGTCACAAATTTGACCTCATTTGGATTTGGCATGAAGGAGTTTTGCATTTTAGAAGTGGAGGAAAATCACTTGTTCAATGGTAATGGTCCAAAATGACCTATAATGTTTCCTCTTGGCACGTGCATTTGCAAGTTGAATTTCAACTTCCTCTAAACATAGAAGTTCTATTATACATCTTTAATTTGATCATGCAATTTTAATGGCTTTCATTTCATAAAAAATGAGCAAGTTATGGTCTTGGGAATTCGACCTCCAAACTAGAGTTTAGACAAAATGACCTATAATCATTCACCATAAAAAATGACTTTCCAAGCAAAACTAGATAGGGTCCAGGGAACCCCAGTTTTGACCAGTTGACTTTCTCTAATCAACCACCATGAACCATCTAACTAGCTTGACATTCTCTTGACTTTTGGGACTTATGCAGGATCATATATGCATAATATGATGTAATGTGAAGTATCCCTTGAAAAATTTGATCAATTGTTGAAGAAACATGTTGAAGAAGTCCCACAAGATACCCAGATGAATTAGGGTTTCCAGGGCAAACAAACTCCAAACTCTTGATGATTTCCTAATCAAAATAACATGTGAAGATCATGGGGATCCATATATGACTCTTATAGTCAATGTGAACGATTTTTTGATTGAGCTCCTTGCATTGTGGGTCTCAAACCCTATATATGAGCTTGATAGAGCATAGGTGAGCACACACACTACCTACAAAAGCAACAAGCTATACATTGACATATTTTTTGGTATTTTGGTTAGTAAATAATAAAAAATGAATTATGATACACTCAAATGTGCTTGGTGATCTCTCCCAATGCATACCCAATGAATGAGGGGTAAGGAGGATGCCAAGTTGTGATGAACACAAATCTTCCAATCTCAAACAACTCGACCCTAAATGGGGAGATAGAGTCATCAATTCTGCGGGGAATTTTAGGTTAACACCAAATCAAATGGGAGACAACCTTGCAGAAGACTAAAATGTTGCTAAAGAATTTGTGCTGAATTGAGTCGGGAGTGAATTTCATTAAAAACTTGAGGGGAATAGAACTCCTGCTGGACATACACAAACCGTTGAGAGTAAGTGCCTCTAGTTCAGCTGGGGAGGTGATTGAAAACTCAGCTGGGGAAACTGACTTGCTATTGTAAGAATAAATCTAGTATCTACAATGTATCTCAAATATTTTGATGATAACAAATGATGAAACAAAAATAGTATCCTAACAAAATTTATCTAAGTGTGCCAGACTCTATTCAAAATAGTCAGATAGACATTCACCAGATACATATACAAGTTCAGAGATACCACTTAGAAGATAAGCAAGCAGCAACTCTGACTCTGATTAAAGGAAGTGTAAACTCAACAAGAGACATCAGAAACTCTAAAATGGAAGAATGCACTCTAAGATCTGAAGCCTTGCGCTCTGATGAAATTAATCAGAAGAAACTCTAAAGATAGTCAGCAATAAGCATCTATCTGAAGATACACTTGCTGAATAGAGACTTTGATGTTCAAACCCACTAATTCAGAATACTTAGCTATGAAGAATTTCACTTATGGAAAGAATCTAATTTAGGAAGAAATTTATGGCGCTCCAAAACTGCTTTGGAAAGAACACAAAGATTAATGACATTAATCATTCATCATTGCCAAAGATTCTGACTTTCAAACATTCAACGATCTTCTCATCACTCATATATAAAGGATGGAATGCCTCACTAAGAAGACAACTGAAATACACGAGAATACAACACTACTATCACAATCATTTTTCATTCTCCTTCTCACACGAGCTACTACTCTAACGTGTTAACAATTCTTTTGCTTTTATCTTGTGTAATTCCTGCTTACCTAGAAGCACTGAGAATTATTGTAATTCTATTTATTTGTTGAAACTCTCCTCAAGTGACTTGTGAAGTCTCTAGACATGAGAAGGCTAAGATATCTTTTTCGTCTTAGACGATCGTTTGTGTAATCTTTCAAGATTAGTGGTTTAAGTCCCTTTTGAAGGCGAAATCACCTTGGTCGGGTGGACTAAAGTACCTATAAATTTCAAGCGAACTAGTATAAAATTCAGTGTTGATATTATTTGTTTTTTCGTCTGTCTCATTTCAAAAAGTTTTTATTATCGTTAAAATAATTCAAACCCCCCTTTCTTGTTTTTCTCTACCTTCTATTGGTATCAGAGCTCCGGCTATGTTATTTATTTTCTAATCAAACACTTAATAGTGTAGAGAGATCCAACGTGAGAAAAACACTATGGCCAACACCAATGAAAGATATAGTTACAATGCTAAACCTCCAATCTTTGATGGAGAAAAATTTGATTACTGGAAAGACAAAATCAAAAGCTTTTTTATGGGTTATGATGCAGATCTATGGGACATAGTTACTATTTACTACACACCTCCTAAATCTGATGTTGGTATTGCTATTTCTAGAAACAAGATGACAAATGATCAGAAGCGTGACTTCAAGAACCATCACAAAGTCAAAATGATACTGTTGAACGCCATTTCCTACAATAAGTATGAAAAGATCACCAACAGAGAAATTGTTAAAGAAATACTTGACTCTCTGAGGATGACTCATGAAATAAATTCACAAGTCAAAGAGACAAAGGCTCTGGCTCTAATTCAGAAGTACGAAGCCTTCAAGATGGAGGACGATGAAGCTATATAGATAAGGTTTTCTAGATTTCAAACTTTAATTGAAGGACTCAAGGTTATGGACATAGACTACACAACTAGAGATCATGTCAAAAAGATTGTCAGAAGCTTACCAAAGAAGTTGAGACCCATGGTCATCGCATTAAAATTGTCAAAGGATCTGAACAACATCAGCCTTGAAAAACTCGTTAGCTCTGTTAGAACTCACGAGATAGAACTTGAGGAAGATGAGCATCAAAATAAGAACAAATTTGTAGCCCTGATATCCAAATCTGAGAGACGCAAACCAGAAAGAAACAAAGTCCTCCAAGCGAAAGAAGAAGACAATGACGACTCTAAAAAGGAAGACTCTGACGATGAAGAAGAGTTATACCTTTTGACCAGAAGTGTAAAACAACTCTGGAGAAAACGAAATAACAACTTCAGAAGACCAAGACCCAAGGGAGATCGCTCAGAATCAACTTCCAGAAGCAAATAAAACAAAGAGGTAATGTTGCATTCATGGCTACCACTTCTAGAAACTCATCAGATGGAGAGTCTGGTCCGAAAGAGGTATTTTCTGACCTTTCTCGCTCTGACCCTGAATCATGCCTTTCTGAATCTTTAAACTCATATCAGAAACTTAAACAAAAATTTAAAGCACTAAAAAAGGTCCTTGAAGGAACCATCAAAGAATGTGATAAGCTTGAGATAAAAATTTCGGAATTAAAGAATGATAATCTTACTCTAACAAAAGAAAGAGACTCCACAAATAAACAATGTCTAAAAATTGAAAAAGATTTATCTCAAGCCCCACAAACTTCCAACACAATGATATATAAATATGAAAATGGGATGGAAAGAAGCACAATGGCTTCCATGATTTATGGAGTCAGTCAGAATAACAAAAGAGGAATAGGATATGATCCTAATGAAGTTAAATCTTCTACAGGTGACAAACCTAAATCCCCATTTTCTTATCATTACGCACATGCACAAGCACAACGTTTTACTAATGCTAGAAAACCCAAAGTCTTGAGAAACTTTGGGAAATCTAATCACAAAGTACCCAAAAGATTCTGGGTACCAAAGGATAATATTGTTTATTTTGCAGATATCCTATGCAGTAGAGTTAAGACATCAATTATGGTACCTGAACTCTGGATGCTCGCGACACATGACGGGAAGAAAACATATGTTCCAAGGTCTGGAACTTAAAGATGCTGGCTTCGTAGGTTTCAGAGGAAATCAGAAAGGAAGAATCAGAGGCTCCGGAACTATTGGTAATGGATCTCTTCCCTCTATATCTGATGTTCTCTATGTAGAAGGATTAATGCCTAACTTGTTATCAATAAGCCAATTAAGCGATAACGGTTATGATATTATCTTCAATAAAAAAACATGTAAAGCAATTAATCTGAACAATGGAACAATTCTTTTCATTGGCAAGAGGAAAAACAACATTTACAAAATAAATCTTTCAGATCTAAAAGATCAAAATGTAAAATGTTTAATGTCTGTACACAAAGAGCAATGGGTATGGCATAGACGCTTGGGCCATATTAGCATGAGAAAACTCTCTTAGCTAGATAAATGGGGCTAAGCACTTTAGGGCTGAAGCAGTAAATACAACATGTTATATTCAGAATAGAATTGGACACTCCAAGAAATAGCCAGAACCATGATCATTGAAACAAATGTGGCTAAGCACTTTTGGGCTGAAGCAGTAAATACAACATGTTATATTCAGAATAGAATCTTTGTAAGACCTATTCTAGAGAAGACTCCCTATGAACTATGCAAGGGAAGAAAACCCAACATTTCTTACTTCCATCCTTTTGGATGCTCATGTTTTATTCATAATACTAAAGAACATCTGAACAAGTTTTATTCAAAAGCACAAAAAGGTATTATGTTAGGATACTCAGAACGCTCTAAAGGCTACAAGGTATACAACACAGAAACCAAAATTGTGGAAGAATCAATACATGTTAGATTTGATGATAAGCTTGATCCTGAAAAGTCAAAGCTAGTTGAGAAACTTGCTGATTTGGAGATAACTCTTGTAGGTTATGACGAAAAGACTAATGCATCAGAAGAAGCTGAGAAACTCAGTCCAGAAACAATTGAAATCTCAACTATCTAGAAAAGATCAAGAAATCGCCCAAACATCTCTGAAGATTTGATTCTAGGAAACAAGGATGAACCTTTCGGAACAAGGTCAACATTCAAAGTATCTGAAGAAACTCCTCTGGGATTAGTATCTCTGATTGAGGCTACTTCCTGTGATGAGGCACCTCAAGACAATGACTGGGTTCTGGAAATGAAAGAAGAATTAGATCAATTCTTAAAGAATGACATTTGAGATCTTGTCCCAAATCCTAAAGGAACTCATATTATGGGAATAAGATGGGTATTCCGAAACAAATTGAACAAAAAGGGAGAAGTAGTCAGAAACAAAGCAAGACTGGTGGCACAAGGTTACAGTCAACAAGAAGGCATTGACTATAATGAAACCTTTGCTCTAGTCGCCAGGTTAGAATCCATTCATTTACTTGTTTCATTCGTTGTAAATCACTCCACCAAATTGTATCAGATGGATGTCAAGAGCGCATTTCTTAATGGCTATATATTAGAAGAAGTGTATGTTCGTCAACCCCCAGGTTTTGAAAACTCTAAATTTCCAGAACATGTTTTTAAACTTAAAATATCATTGTATGGTCTAAAACAAGCTCGTAGAGCTTGGTATGAAAGACTAAGCAACTTTCTTCTGGAACATGACTTTATTAGAGGAAAGGTTGACTCTACACTCTTCTGTAAAAACATTAGATATGATCTCATGATATGTCAGATATATGTTGATGATATAATTTTTGGTTGAGCTAACCCCTTTGTTTGTCAAGAATTCTCTGAGCTAATGCAGGCAGAATTTGAAATGAGTTTGATGCAAGAACTAAAGTTCTTTCGCGGAATTCAAATCAATCAAGTTTCAGAAGCTACTTATGTATATCAAAGTAAATACATAAAAGACATTCTGAAGAAATTCGAAATGGAAGAATGCAAACCAGTAAAGACACCCATGCATCCAACCTGCATTCTAGAGAAAGAAGAGGTTAGTCAAAAGGTTTGTCAGAAGCTCTATCGTGGTATGATAGGCTCTCTTCTCTATTTGACGGCTACCCGTCCTGACATTCTTTTTAGTGTATGTCTTTGTGCCAGATTCTAATCAGATCCAAGGGAATCTCATTTAACATCTGTTAAAAGAACCCTAAGGTATCAGAAAGGAACTCCTAACATTAGCCTGATGTATGAGAAAACATCAGAGTATAGGCTTTCTGGATATTGGGATGCAGATTATGCAGGGAACAAAATGGAATGCAAAAGCAAATCTTGGAACTGTCAGTTATTTTGAAACATACTCATATCTAGGGCCAAAAAAAGACACTCAACCATCGGCCTGTCTACTGTAAAAGCACAATATATATCAGCTTCACTATGCACTACTCAGATGCTCTGGATGAAAAATCAACTAGAAGACCTTCAGATATTTGAGAGTAACATTCTTATCTTCTATGATAATACTGCTGCCATTTGTTTAAGTAAGAACCATATCTTGTATTCCAGAGCTAAGCACATAGAAATAAAACATAATTTTATCAAAGACTATGTTCAGAAATGGGTAATATCCTTAAAATTTATTGATACAAACCATCAATGGGATGATATTTTCACTAAACCCCTCGCTGAAGATAGATTCTCATTTATTCTGAAACATTTAAAAATTGAAAATTGCCCAAAATAAAAGTAAATGTGCTTCTCTTAAATAGCGAAATAAGGCTCTGGAATAACATATGGTATCTGGATCTGACTCTGATACTCTACCAGTTAGGAGTCATCTGAATCATAAATCCTCATGATCCAATCCCTTGGTATTCTTGAAGATCAAATAGATAAACATTTGGGGTACCTCGGATCTTCTAGACAACTGTCTAGCAGAAATCAAGAGACAGAGCTTTGAGATCTCCTCGAGCAGTATGCTCGTTTGGGGATTAGACTTCTATCGTTGGTTGTAATCATGACTCCCCTAAGCGTGTCAACTTGGTTAATATGCCATTATTAATTTTCTAACTTCTCCACTGCCTCTAACACTGTCGTTTGCATGACCTCTATGTGTACTTATATTCTTCACAGTTCACACTTTCACACTATTACACTCACTGCCTACACAAACCCCTCTCCTCTTTCAAGTTTATAAAAGTTCATCATCTTCATCAAAGTTCTTCAAGTTCTTCATTTTTCTTCAAGTTCTTTATGGATTCTCAATAACAATCTGTCTACAACTACTCTCAGCAAATGGAATCAACAGAACAAACTCCCATTTCTTCTCAACAAACAACTTCTACCACTGGTGTCGTCTCTACCCCTATCTACAAAGAACCATATATTCTGGACCGGAACCTCATATTAACCTTGCTACTCCATTTGTCAAGATTGAATTCCTCTGTCAATCGTTGGTAGACTTTGCCAACATGAAGCGAAATGGAATAGACCTCACTGAGGAACTGAGAATGCAAGGGTGGGAAATCGATTTCGAAAGACTCTATGGTCCCGTCTACACCTATCTCGTAAAGGAGTTATGACGCTTCGTAGACTCAGACAATCACTACATAGTCTCACGTGTTCTGGGGGTCAAGATCGTTATTACTGAGAAGTCCATCGCCTCCCTTCTGAATATGGAGAATACAGGGGGAAGAGGAATCTACAACATCAATCCTAGGGCAAAGTACTTGTCCCCGGAAATTGCCCCAACCATCTTTCAACAGAACGCTGAAGGAAACCACTCTAAAAACAAGGGACTTCACCAGAACCTCCAAGTCTGGATGAAGATCATTCTGGGTACCATCAATCACCGCCTAGCCCAAACTCTTCTAACTACATCGACACGGATCAGAAGTGCATACTCGACTGCCTTCACAAAGGGATGATACTGAATATGCCAGCGCTGCCATTCAAATACCTGAGAGACTCTGTCAAGGATACAAGAAAAAACTTGAAGCCCAGAAACTATATCCCTCTGGGAAAACTTATCTTTGACGTTCTGATCAAGAGCGGGATGGTGGACCATCTGATCCATCACAATCTGATGGAGGATGTCACAGTTGACATTGGAAGAACATTGAACACTCCCAATCTAAAGGGGATGGGGGTGAATGAGCGAATTAGGGTGAAACCCTCATTAGATACGTCCTAGGAAGCACTAAAGGATCAGAGGTAGCTTCCCAACAGCCTCTACCTCTTCTCCAAGATTGATCCTCCAGAAGTTATGGCACATTATCTACCAGATCTCCCAAGCCAAAGAGTTAACATCTCAGAGTTCTCCGCGGACTAGCTACCTGAGCGTCCACCCAACTTCATGAAGAGACAACGAGAGCCATATGGGAAGTCCAAGAAGGCAAAGAAGGCAAAACTGGGAGAAACTTCTGGGTAAAGACCTCTGGTCCCTCTAATTGAATCACCAAGTAAGTCTCTGACTCCCTCTCGCTCTACTAATTTAAAGAAAGTTACTTCTTATCTTCCCTAAACAACACCTATCTACACCCACTCTGAAACCCCTCCCTCTACCACTAAACCCTTTGATACTCCAACCTCTAATCCACCATCTCCCCCACCTTAAAAATTCAACCTCTCCACCATAACCTTACTGTATCTGAAGCAGAAATGCTTAACAAATCCATCTCACCAACATCCTTTACACCTTCATGTCCACTCTACTACGTCTTATCATCATACTCAGAACATTATGATCCTCAAGCCCCCACACTAGCTCAGACTCCCGCCGACACCACCCAAACACCACCATTATCCCCATCCCCCAACCCTGAACCAGAACATAACTTCCCCACCTTAGAAGAAGCAATCTCTTTATTTGTTGAGTCTTTAGTGGAGAAGATCAAGTCTCTATCTATAAACTCTAGTGTTAGTGATGATTCCTCTGCAGTGAGGATTCACTAGAACAGAGTGATCAGATGGATGACCTCTAAAGCCTTCAAACTGAAAGGCCTCTCTGAACAAGTCTGCAACGAATTTATTAGAGACGCTGGAGAAAGGCTACAAGCTCGTTTGGTCAAAGAGGTTGAGGAAAAGGCCAGAAGAGAAGCAAAAGAGAAAGCTCGTCGGGAAGAGGAGCAATAGGTTAGAGAAGTTGTAGAGATGGTTGCTGCTAAAGTAGCTGCTGCTGCGGCTGTTGCTGAAGTTGATGCAAAAGCAAAAGCCGACGCTGAAGAAGCAACATGCATAGTTGTGGAGGAAGCTGCAAAGGCTAACGCTGATGCTCTGACTCAAGGGGAGCAATCAAAATCTGGCTTCGCCCTTCAGGTCCTGAAAACTCTGGAGGACTGCATAAAGAGCGATAGATTGTGCGAGCAAGATTGGATCACCAGTACTCCGTCAATAACAATATTCAGAACCTGCTAACTCAACTGCTCCAAAAGATGCCTCCTCCTCCAAACCCTTGGGCACTTATGCTTCTTTTGTTGTTTTCTTCTTATGTTTTCCTTATGTTTTGTGCTCTCCTTCTGAATTGCTGCTTACATGTACCTATTTTTCCTATTTATATATGAACCTATTTCTTGCAATTATTTATTTCTTTTTGAGTCTGACAAAAAGGGGGAGAACTAATACAGCTCTGATGAAAATATATTTAAGCCTCTTCCTACATTGCGCACATTAATATCTTAATAACTTATGAGAACTAAAACTTATGCGGGATAAAGGTACAAACTAGCTATCACACAAGGAAAGTCTGGTAAGAACTTCTGAGAAATATGATGATCCATCTCAGGAGGAGTCATCCTTCATCTGACTCTGAGATATTATTTTGATTATACCACTATTTCATCATCAGTCTAAATTTTTTTTGTCATCGTCAAAAAGGGGGAGATTGTAAGAGCAAATCTAGTATCTACAATGTATCTCTAAGATTTTGATGATAACAAAGGAGGAAAAAAAATAGTACCCTAACAAAATTTATTTAAGTGTGCAGGACTCTAATCAAAATTGTCAGATAGACATTCATCAGATACAAATACAAGTTCTGAGATACCACTTAGAAGATACGCAAGCAGAAGCTCTAACTCTAATTAAAGGAAGTGTAAACTCAACAAGGGACATCAGACACTCTGAAGCGGATGAGCACACTCTAGGATCTGAAGCCTTACGCTCTGATGAAATCAATAAGAAGAAACACTAAGGACAGTTAGCAACAAGCATCTATCTGAAGATACACTTGCTAAATAGAGACTCTGATGTTCCAACCCGCTGATTCAGAATACTTACCTATGAAGAATTGCACTTATGGAAAGAATCTATTTCAGGAATAAATTTATGACGCTCCAAAACTGCTTTGGAAAGAACACAAAGATTAATGATATTAATCATTCATCATTGCCAAAGATTCTGACATTCAAACATTCAACGGTCTTCTCATCACTCCTATATAAAGGATGGAACGCCTCACTAAGAAGACAACTGAAACACACGAGAATACAACATTACTATCACATCCATTATTCATTCTCCTTCTCATAAAAGCTTCTGCTCTAACGTGTGAACAACTCTTTTGCTTTTACCTTGTCTAATTTCTGCTTACCTAGAAGCACTAAGCATTACTGTAATTCTATTTATTTACTGAAACTCTTCTGATGTGACTTGTGAAGTCTGTAAACTTGAGAGGGCTAAGATATTTGTATCCTATTAGACAATCGTTTATGTAATCTTTCAATATTAGTGGATTAAGTCCCTTTGGAAGGCGAAATCACCTTGGCCGGGTGGACTGGAGTAGCTTTGAATTTCAAATGAACCAATATAAAATTCAGTGTTGATATTATTTATTTTTGCGTGTGTCTCATTTCAAAAACATTTTATTATCGTTAAAAAAATTCAAACCCCCCTTTCTTGTTTTTCTCTACCTTGAGGTAAGGGAGATGAATAGGTGATCAAACCAACTAATCGGGGAACACCAACAATGTTCCGCATTTTTAAGACTTACGTGTTCTCAAGCTGTTGTTGATATTTCGTAAATGAAGTTGTTTTCTTTTGAAAGTAATTGCTTTTATTATTTTAAGAAAAAATATTTTTGATTTTATTTATTTAAATATTTCAAAATTATCATCATAAAAATTTAATTTAATTTAGCTGAAAAATAAAATAGAGTAGAAACAATTGGATAAAAAGCTCAACTTTATTTAATAGAATGGTAGTATGTAAATGACAAGACTCCATAGATCTTTTCAAAAGATGAAAAATGGTAATTTACATGGAAAATGGCTATATTGAATACAATGATCACTAATCCTTCTACCAACTTTGATATCCACTGTGCTCCTGGCTTCGGTTGAAAATGATGAATCTAAGTTGATTGACTTGCTCAAGATTGTTCCAAGACTGGAGATCAACCGAATGCAGTTGTAGCGGTAAATTCATGATCATCAAGGTACGGATAAGCAAGACATCAAATAACAAGAGTCGCCACCGCTCTTTTATTGTTTCCAAAGGAAAAGGGAAAAGTACGAACAAAACCCAAAAAGTAAGAAGTTTTCAAATCATAACTAATAAAATGTCAGAGATTATAGGTAAGGGGGTTGGTTACACTAAAAGAAGGTGTTAGCATCCAAAGTGTCATAGCTACTCCTAGGGAGCACTTTTTATGTGCATATGTATTTTGTACAAAGTGATGTTGACAAACGAATAGAATGGAGGGATGAGAAAAGAATTCATTAATTATATTTTTTGTGTTTGACAAGACCTTCGGACTTGTACCTACATACCAACATAAAAATGAGGGATCAAAACCTCGTAGTTCGTGATACAAATTTCAAAGTGAGTATATTATTTTTAATCAAAAATTAAGTTTGAAAGGAACAAAGGCCTAAAAAATGGTTTGAATGAGTTAGTTCTTTTTGGCTTTTGAAAATTTTAAGTTTAGAATAGTTAATTTTATTTACATGTTTAATTTAAGAAAAGAAGTTTGAAAATGAAATGGCATAAGGCCAAAATTTCTAGTTTGCAAAGTGGTCTAAGTTTAGAAAATAACAAGTTCAAACAAAGAAGTTTTTAAAAGGAGGGAGAGATTTTCAAATTAAACAGATGGGGAGGAGATGAAGAGACTAATCCTAAACACAAACTTAAAAGTTATGAATTGAAATAATCTGACCGATGGGTAGTAATCCACTAGGCAAGAATGCCATATAGAAACCCCAAATTCCCTTGGATATTAGAATCAAGCAACAAACAGTGCATACAATATTATCTTGAAGAGCAAGGCATCAAATTAAGTGAGCCCCATCCAAGCTTTAGCCACTCCATGATCTCCTTCAAATTTGTTCATGTAACAAATGAATTCCACAAGTCACAGGTTCAAAATAATAGCTACACAATGATCATGTTGCAGATGAACTGAAATGGATCTTCAATGATTTATCAAATGAAATTTCAAATTGTAAGCACTTGGTTACATGATATTCGGTATTGGCCAAGTCCTTTTTGCGCATGGATGTTGCCTAGATTCTAAGTCTAATTTCCCAAGATCAAACCAACAATCCACGCAATAGTTTTTTAGGATTTTTGTTTCTTATTATGTACATTGATGGTCAAAGACCATACAAACAAACAAAATATACACAAACAAGATATATCACACAATATGGTCCAAGTGGACAAACTGAAAAGGCATTAACATAAACAATTAGAATGTTATGATAATTGAAAATTAATAGAGCTTAAAAATTAAAGTGCATTAAAATAAAAGACTTGAAATTAAATGTTAGTTGTTAATAAGTTAGAAGTTAGTATTGTTTTTGCTTTTGCTTTTTAATTCATTCTTTGGAGAACACTCAACCCACTTATCACAAGCATGGATCCTTGAGCCAAGAAATCTTACAAAGGAAGGAAAAAAGGCCACGTCTCAACACGATACCATGAAAGAGGGGAGACTTACAATCTCACTAACTAGAATGCTACGGCTTTTTGTGTCAAAACATTAGCGCTATGTTAAGCAATCGTAATTGGGCTTATGTAGAAGTCACAACTATTTGAGGTCAGGCAATAGAATTTTGGTGTTAATGCATGTTAGAGACATAGTATAATGGACTATGCTCATGATAGAGTTATTCATTTTTAAAGTTGAGGAATATCACTTGTTCAATGGTATTAGTCAAAAATGACCTATAATGTATCCTCATATCACATGCTCATAAAAGTGTAATTGTCTCTCACTCCAAACATAAAAGTTGAAGTAGACATCTTGAATTTGATTGTGAAACTTGGAAATCTTTAATCTCATAAAAATTGAGCATGTTATGGCCTTGGGAAGTTGACTTTCAAATTAGGGTTTGGACAAAATGACCTATAATGTTTCAACATAGAAAATGATTTTCAAAGCAAAAATAGCTTAGGTCTCAACATGAAAGTTGTTTGTAATGTCATTTATAGTAACTTTTATCTTGGAATCATTTTCATATGGTGAAAATTGTAGGAGATATGGTCAAGGGAGACCCAGTTTTGATCAGATGAATTCATCTGGCCAACCACCATCAACCAACTTGCTAACCTTCAATTCTCTTGACTTTCTAGGCTCATGGTAGATCATATATGCATATGATGATTAATTTTGAAGTTTCCCTTGAGAAATTTGTTCAATTGGTGAGATAGCTTGTTGGTGAAGTTACTTAAGATACCTAGTGAAACTAGGGTTTCCAAGGCAAATCACATCCATACTCTTGAAGAATACTTGATCAATATCACATGTAGAGATCATTGGGTCTCATATATGATGCTTTGAGACCTTGTGGACCAATCTTTGATTGTTCTCTTAGCCATGAAGGTCTTAAACCCTAGATGTGAACTTGATAGATCAATGGTGATCATGCTTTACCTACAAAAGAGTTAGGCAAATACAAAGACATATTTTTGGTATTTTGGTTAGTAAAATGATAATATACGAGTATGATACAATCACATGGTGCTTGGTGGTCTCTCCCAAAACAAACCTAATGAGAGAGGGGTAAGGAGGATGCCAAGGTATGATCCCAATGCTAGTGCATATGATGAAATTGCATGAGGGATCTTAGGGTCAAAATTGGGGTAATCAACTTATCGGGATGAATTTTCTATTTTATGTCTCTAATTTTTGCCTGGATCTCCCTTTCGGGTTTTAAATCCACCGAGATGTTCATTTTTGCCTAAGCCTCGCTTTCAGGTTTTCAACTTAGCGAGTTGTTCTTTTCTTTTTTAGGTAGAGTGTTTCTTTACTACATCAACATTCACAGGACATGTAGACTATTCACCATCCATAGTTGTAAGAATCAAAGCGTCGCCTGAAAAGGCTATCTTAACAACATATGAACCTTCATAATTAGGAGTCCACTTGACCCTAGCGTCTGGTTTACAAAACAAAATTTTCTTCAGCACAAGGTCACCTTCTTTAAATACACGAGGTCTGACCTTCTTATCAAATGCTTTCTTCATCCTGTGTTGATATAAATGACCATGGCACATGGTAGTCAACCTCTTCTCTTCAATCAAATTTAGTTGGTCACACCGGGTTTGACAACATTCAGTTTCTGTCAACTTGGCTTCCATCAAGACACACAATGATGTGATCTCAACCTCTACTTGGAGCACAACTTCCATGCCATAAACAAGTGAGAAAGGGGTTGCCCCTATTGAAGTGCGGATGGATGTACGATACCCATGCAAAGAGAATAGGAGCATCTCATGCCAATCCTTATATGTTACAACCATCTTCTGAATGATCTTCTTGATGTTCTTGTTTGCAGCTTCAACACCCTCATTCATCTTGGGTCTATAGGGAGAAGAATTATTGTGTGCAATCTTGAAGTCTTTGCAAAGAGCTTCCACCATGTTATTATTCAAGTTAGATCCATTATATGTAATGATCTTACTTGGCACACCATAATGGCATATAATATGGTTCTTGATAAACCTCACAACAACTTGCTTAGTTACATTGACGTACGATACCGCTTCAATCCACTTTGTGAAGTATTCTATACCCACCAGAATGGAACAATGTTTCTTTGACGCTTTGGGCTCAATCATGCCAATCATATCAATCCCCCACATTGAGAAGGGCCATGGAGAGGAAATGAAATTCAACAATGTCGGAGGAACATAAATTTTATCTACATAAATTTGACACTTGTGGTATTTCTTCACAAACTTGTAACAATCAGATTCCATTATCAGCCAATAGTAACCCACTCTCAACATCTTCTTAGCCATAGCATGTTCATTGGAATGAGTACCAAAGGAACCTTCATGGACTTCAGTCATCAATAGGTCTGCTTCGTGTCTATCCACGCATCTGAGCAGAACCATATCAAAGTTTCTCTTGTAAAGAACATCACCATTCAAGTAGAAGTTACCTGCTAATCTCTTCAAAGTCTTCTTATCTTATAAAGATGCCCCAGGAGGGTAAACTTGACTTTAGAGAAAACTCTTGATATCAAAATACCATGGCTTTTCATCTTTGATTTCTTCAACGACAAACATATCAGTCGGCCCATCAAGACGCATCACAATCAAATTGGGAACCTCATTCCAAAAATTCACTACAATCATTGAAGCCAATGTTGCAAGGGCATCTGTCATCTGGTTTTCATCTGGAGGTATATGATGAAACTCAACCATTGTAAAGATAATTGAAATCCTCCTCGCATAATCTTTGTATGTTATCAAACTGAGTTGATTCGTCTCCCATTCACCTTTGCTCTGATTCACAACCAAGGCTGAATCTCCATAGACGTCAAGATACTTGATTCTAAGATCAATGGCCTCTTCAAGCCCCATAATGCAAGCTTCGTACTCAGCCATATTGTTTGTACACTTGAAAGTCAATCTAGCTGTAAATGGAAAATGAGTGCCTTGAGGAGTAATAATCACTGCCCCAATGCCATTACCATACTGATTAACAGCTCCATCAAATACCATGCCCCAATGGGAACCAGGTTCTGGCCCTTATGCAAGCAATGGTTCATCACAATCTTTCATTTTCAAGTACAATATCTCTTCATCAAGAAAGTCATATTGCACTGACTGATAATCTTCAATGGGTTGGTGAGCCATATGGTCATCCAAGACACTACCTTTGATTGCTTTCTGAGATCAGTATTCAATATCATACTCGGATAACAACATCTGCCAATGGGCAATCCTCCCGGTTAAAGTAGGCTTCTCAAAGATGTACTTGATTGGATCTATTTTGGATATCAACCAAGTAGTATGATTCAACATATATTGGCGCAGACCCTTAGCAGCCCAAGCCAATGCGCAACAAGTCTTTTCTAACATAGAATACCGAGTCTCACAATCGGTGAACTTCTTACTCAGGTAGTAAATAGCATATTCCTTCTTTCCAGCTTCGTCTTGCTTGCCAATAACACAACCCATACCTTTGTCAAGCACATTCAAATACATGATCAATGGTCTTCCTTCAACAGGTGGCGATAGAAGTAGAGGTTCAAGCAGATACTTTTTAATACTATCAAAAGCTTTCTGGCAATCTTTGGTCCAATCAGAAGATTTATCTTTCTTAAGAAGCTTGAATATAGGCTCACACGTGGTAGTCATATGCGATATGAATCTTGAAATATAGTTCAAGCGGGCGAGAAAACCTTTGACTTGCTTCTCTGTTTTAGGCGCAGACATCTCTTATACTGCTTTAACCTTGGCAGGATTAACTTCAATACGCTTCTCGCTGACGATAAAGCCCAACAACTTACCAGAACGAACACCAAAAGTACACTTATTGGGATTCAAGCGGAGTTTGTACTTTCTCAAATGCTAGAATAACTTCAACTAATGTTCAACATGTTCTGCTTCATCACTTGATTTAGAAATCATATCATCAACATATACTTCAATCTCTTTATGCATCATATATGGAAAAAGGGTGGTCATAGCTCTTTGGTAAGTTGCACCAACATTCTTTAGACCGAAAGGCATCACTCTATAACAGAATGTTCCCTAGGGTGTAATGAATGTGGTCTTCTCCATATCTTCGGGTGCCATCTTAATCTGATTATAACCGGAAAATCTGTCCATAAACGAAAAGACTTTGAATTTAGGTGTATTGTCTACCAACATATCAATGTATGGCAAAGGGAAATCATCTTTCGGACTACCCTTGTTCAAATCTCTATAATCAACACACATGCAGACTTTTCCATCCTTCTTTGGAACATGCATAATATTGGCCACCCATTACGGATATTCAGCGGTAACAATAAAACCGACATCAATCTGCTTCTGCACTTCTTCTTTGATTTTTACTGCCATATCGGGATGAGTCCTCCTCAACTTCTGCTTGACTGGCGGGCACTCTGGCTTCAATGGCAATTTATGCTCCACGATCTCGGAATCCAACCCAGGCATGTCTTGATAGGACTAAGAAAACACATCTAAATATTCTCGAAGAAGATCAATCAACCCCTTCTTAACCTTCAGACATAGTTGAGACCCAATCTTGACTTCCTTCACATCATCATCGAAACCCAGGTTGACAAAATCAATTTATTCTTCGAATGGATGAATGGATTTTTCCTCGTGTTCAAGTAGGCGAGACAATTCATTAGATACTTCATCATCAATCTCTTACTCAACCTCAAACACAAGGGAATCAAAATTTGGAGAGGGAGCAGGATCATTGTATTCAATTGGTTTGGAAACCAACCTACATAATGATTTGATATTTTGATTTTAGAGAAATGAATTGTGACCAAATATTATGGAGATGGACAATTATTATTTATTTATGTTTTTTTTTGTGATTACCATTTTCAAAAAAGAAAAAAGTACAAATAAAACATCATAGATGTGGATGAATACAATTGCATTTTATTGATGATAATTGAGAAATGCCCAATAATGTTCACTTCTCCCTTAGGCATAGGAGAAGGATTTTTCTTAAAACAAATGAAAAACAAATTACTTAGACCGATAGACAATAACAGGAACATCAACAACAACCTAATTATTGCAAGTCATGCCACGCGTTACAAAGTTGGCGCAATCTTGATCTTCATCACCCTCGATCACATCGGTTGAGTGTTGTTCATTACCATGGGTGAAGCCTCCGCTACAGAAACTCGGTTGCATTTCTTCAATTTTGGCATTGGATGGCCCTTGCTGAAATCCCAATCTAGCCCTGTTCTTATTCTCTCAACTTTTACCATACAGCCCCACTGGTCTGCACTGCCTGCCTCAATAGCTTTCTGAGCATCTTTGAAAGAAGACATGGGCTCCCCAATTTTCTTTACCTCAGCAATAGGCAAGGCTTGGAACAGAGTTCCAACCTCTTCCTCTGCTTCCACATACATAAAAGATGAAAAATGGGTTGCCAGAAGTGCCTTCTCCCCACCAACAACGACAAGCTTGTTGTTCTTTAGAAATTTGAGGTACGAGTGCAGAGTAGCCGTTACAGCTCCCGCTTCGTGAATCCATGGCCTTCCTAACAAGCAGCTCTAGGCCGGGTGGATATCCATTACCTGGTGTAAGACCCCAATTTTGTCCCTAAGATCCCTCATGGCATCATATCATATCATTCATTGCCTCAAGGATCATTGTGCACCTTGCCTGCTTCCCTGTGGGTGGGCTATCTTTTGAGAGTGGTTTCTTGATCACCAAGCATGTTTTGCATTTGTATATCATTGCTTTTCATTTGTTTACTAACCAAAAGTACAAAAATATGTCATCTAACCTTGTTACTTGCAGATGAAGCAATCTTAGGTCAAGGCAGTCAATGCATTTCAATGAGCAATAGATGGTGACCATTCTGAAGAATTTGGGCACCATGATCATTCATAAGAGTTCATATGAGCTATGGTGTTATTTTGAATCAAAATCTCAAGTGGTAGAGGCTTGAATCTCATCAAGGCATTCTTCAGTCAACTGAAACCCTAGACAGTCAACTGCTAAGTCAACTGTGGATTTGGAGGTGGGAAATGATGGGAAATACTTCATTCATGTTCAAACAAGTCTCATTTGACATTTCAAAAATCAACATTGAAGAAAATAAGGTCAGGTCAAAACTTTCCAAAAATAGAAAGTGACCTGTAATTTGGATTTGCCAAAAATGGGAAGGTTTTCTCCTCAAGATTACATCATCAAGAAAGCCTCAAATGAAATTTTGTCCAACATGAAAGTTGTATATCTTTCTCTCCCATTTCCAAAATGTCCAAGATCATCCATTTCTCATTTGTGGTTGAAGAGTTATGATCAAAACATGGCCAAGTGTGGATTGAACTTCAAAAGTGCATAACTTTCAAACCATAGCTCCAAATCATGTGGTTCTTTTTGCTAAATTCTTGTCATGACCTATAATTTCACAATCTTGCATTACATTGCATCATTTCTCATTTCATGATCATTTGCAAAAATCTTGATTTTTGGAGGGAATTTTCACAATTTAAAATTGGTAATTCATTTGAATATTTTACAATTGCCAATGGTTTTAAAATGCATTTTTAAGTGAAATTAACATAAATTCGTGCACTGTTCATGCACCACTTTCATGCAAAGGTGAAAATGCCAATTTGTCCAAACACCTCCATTCTCCCTAATTTTTCATTAAGCATTTGTTAATCTTGTTTAAGCATGACTAATTAGGGGTATATAACCTCAAACCCTAACAGAAAACACTAACCACAATTCACAAAAGTCAGATCTAGAATTTTTCTCTCAAATTTCTCTCAAATTTTTCTCTCATTTCTTCAAAGCAATTGCATAATCCTGGTTCAGTTCATCATCTAGCACCATCACTGATCATTATTCAAGCAAGGTTCAAGTGGATTCGTGCAAATTTAAGCTGCTCTAAGTAAGAACAACAATGGTGAAGTTTTGAATCTGTCGAATCGTGCATAGCTGAGCTTTGATCTTCCTTCTAATCATCTTCATAAGCATTGTAGAAGAAGACTTTGAACATTACAAGGCATAATTCCAGCTGAATCCGATTCTGTCGCTACAAGAGGTCACAAATTCACTTTCATAATTCTGTCTTTAGTTGACATAATGTGATAGATCTTTGATTGTTGGTTAGTTTAGGCTTTGAATCGTATGAATCCGTGCCAAATTGAGTGAGAAAGGTTGATTTGAAGTTTGGTTGATGATTATTATTTCATTCGATTCTTGCATGTTATGATGATTTTGGATGAAATGTGTGTTGATTCTTAATGTATGATGTTAGATCTTTGTAATGCCATGCTCAATTCGTGTTTCTGGAACATTTGAAATTTTCTGGAAAATTGTTGATGAAGATCATGAAGATCTTCATCGTGTTCTTGAGTTGCTGCATATTTCCTACGGATTTTCACACGGCCTTCATACTGGTTCCTGCGGATTTACCCGCGTGTTCATCCGCGTTACCTGCGGATTCTGGCTCTGCATGCATGCACGTTGCGCTTAGGGTTTAGGCAAAACGACTGTGTTTTGACCTTGGCGCGCTTTGGCTTTTGAAATGTGCATCCCTTCGATTCTGGCCTACAGCATTCTTCCAAAAGGCCATTTGCATTTTATTCATTGTTCTTCATGTCATTCCACATGCTTCATCATGTTTTTTTATTTTTTCTTCACTTAAAAAAATCATAACTCAATGAATACTCATCCAAAGGACATGAGATTTTTTGCATCTTGATCCTCATCATGTCTACTTTTCTTTTGGCTATTTTTCCAGAATTTGTGCACGGTTGAAAAATGTTTTGGCTTAGGGTTTATGTATGCATATGCCATCTTGTACCTTGCTTGCCATTTTCTTTGTGAAATAATGATGGTTGATCCAATGAATGTGAACTTTGACATGCTTAAACTAGACATCTTGCTTGATCTTTGGGTGTTGAGTTTGCATTTTTAGCATTTATGGTTGTTGAGATATGATCTGATTAATGTAGGTGTGACATTGTGTGTCACACCTTTGCTTGCTCAATTTGTTGATTTTCTTTACCATGCCAAATTAATGCCAAATAATGTGATTTTTTGCAGGATGTTGCTTATGGATGTTAGGATAGATCATGAATTTTTGTGGAATTTTTAGATTCATTTCTGAATTGTTTGGGATTTTCCTTGCTGCTTGACCATTTTTGAACTTTTGATGAGTGTTGAACTTCAATGATTTGTGAAATGATGGTTGTTTATCCTATGAATGTGAAATTTTGAACATTGTTTCTAGACACTTTGAAGTTTGCTTTGGCTTTGATTGGAGGTCTTTATCATGTTCCAATTCTGTTTTAGGCTTGTGCTAAGTTAGTGCATCATTTTGTGCCTTAATTGAGCTTGTTTGTGCTTACCTTGACTTGATGAATTTGATTGCCATACTTAAACTTATCCAAATGCCTTGATTTTTGGTGTGTTGATCATATGATGTGTTCTGTTTAGCCATGATTTTTCTTGAGATTTATGGAACCATTTTAGAATTAATGTGCATTTGTTCATTCTGTTGCTCCAATGTGCTTCCAACTTGCATACTTTGCCTTATTGGATTTATGAAATGAATTTGGTTGATGCTATTGACATGAAACATTTTGGATGATGTTCTTAATTGATTGAGCTTGATTCTTGTCAATTTTCATGTTCTGTTTTGGATTATTTCTCCTTCTTTGACCCTAGGCTTTGACCTAGTGGTTTGTTGCTCATGTTTGAAGTTTTGTTTCAGGTTACACATGCAAGTTACACAATTGATGATGCCTCATCTTGAGAGCATTTGATATTTGTTTTTGATTACTAATGTGTGTTTTGTAGGTTGATGTTGAATCATTTGAGATTGACTTGGGGCTTATGCCTTTGCTTATTGGTTGACTGTTGATATTAACTGTTGGTTGTTTATCTGAGTTGTATACTGATTTGTTTGATGTTTCCACAGGTACATTAGTTGCTTAAGTTCACTTTGAACTTGCTTTTTCTTGGTTGCTTAACCACTTAGGTATAACTTCTCTTCTTCATGTAGTCTGGAAGACCTGGCCTGTTATGTGGCCAGGCACCTGTCTGAAGTCCTCCTTAAGAGGCAATGCTTGTGATTGTTTACTCTTTGTCCCAAGCAGGAAAAGTCCTTTGATAAGGCAATTGGTAGATAAAAGAGATGTGTAGTCCATCTCCTACTATTCAGTGTGTCATCCCTTTTCTCACATTACATGTTGATGCATTGTGGATATTAACCCAAGATCTATAGAGTCAATCACTTGTGGAGAAGAGTTCCAACTTTCTGAACTCCCACACTCTATAATATTCAAAGCTCTCCCAGGCCAGGGATAGAAGCTATGAGGCACACCCCTCATTTCCTTTTCATCTGCTTCACCTTAACTCTCAATGTTAAGGTTAAGAGCACCAATTACCCCATTCCAGTTGACTTTAAAGTCTAACCCTTGCTTGAGCCTAATTGCTTGTATATAGTGTGTGCTAACTGAATCATTGATTGCTTATTGGTTCATCTGTACATGTTTGCTTGTTTGCCTTTGTGCATTTATCATCATTAATTGTTCATTATTGCATGATCATCATTTCATATCTTTGTGACACATCTTTGTTTGTCCATTGAGGAATCAACTGTAAGTCCATTTGTTGGCCATTGTTCCTATGATTTGGAAGGGATTGAGTGTAAGACCATTTCATTGGCCACTTATGTCCTCTTTGCTTAGTGCTTTTGTTTGTTTGTTGTATGTGAGGATTCAATTGTAAGTCCATGTTGTTGGCATTTGTTTTCCCATGATCATCTGTTGGAGATTAGAGTCAGCCCAGATAGATTGGCATCTGACATCCATTTTTTGTTTTGTTTTGGGAGATTGGAATAAGTCCATTTATTGGCATCCGGTATCCATGTTTTGTTTTGTTTTGGGAGATTGGAATAAGTCCATTTATTGGCATCTAGTATCTTTGTTTGCTTTGGGAGACTAGTATAAGACCCTTTATTGGCATCTGGTATCTTTGTTTGTTTTAGGAGATTGGAATAAGTCCATTTATTGGCATCTGATATCCTTGTTTGTTTTAGGAGATTGGTGTAAATCCATTGATTGGTATCCGGTATCCGCCTTTGTTTGTGAGATTGGTGTAAGTCCAGCAATTGGCATCCGGTATCATTTGTTTTGCTTATTTGTTATTGCTCATTGCTTATTCCTAAGGACACGCTTGAATCATCTTCCATATGATTTCAAGAGGTGAACATCTGAGAAGTTTTACACTCCCTCACCTCCCATCCTTTTGTTTCTTTAAACCTTCACTTGCATGTTAAAACCAAAACTTGAAAATATTATTGTGCAAACTTTTCACCTGATTTCAAATTAGAAACCTGGGCCTTAAGCCCTTGATTTTTAAACTCATTTTCTTAACACTTCTTTTTGAATTGAATCTTAATCATACTTTGACCATATTTTGTAAATACTCATAATTGGTTAATTACACTCATTCAATTGTTTTGTGGCTTTGTCCATTGTTGATATGTTTTCATACATTAGCCATAGGTTTCAATTATCATAGTGGTTGATGTAAATTTCACCACATCCTTAGTGTATTGATTGTAAGTCTTCCATACTTATTATAGGGTTAACCCCTCACTAGTATGTTGAAGCCATCCTCGCATGGTGGATTGTTGGTCTTGGTTGAGTTTTCTCCCGATGATAATGAAAAGCCTTAGTGCTCTTGTTTTAAAATCAATTCACCTACCTTTTGGAAATGTTTTAGCCGAACTACGACGTTTTGATCCTTACCTTTCATGGAAGGTACGTAGGCAACGGGTTCATCCGTTCAAACACAAAAATAATAACTTGTATATTCTTTTCTCATCTTCCTAATCATGTTTGCACAATAATATTTTCATAACAAATAACATTTCATTCAACAAGTGTGAAAAGGGCTCCCTAGGAGTACCTATGACGTTTTGGGTGCCTAACACCTTCCCATTGCGTAATTTACCCCTTACCCAGATTCTCTGATCTTTTTCATTAGTTTTCTATGTGTAAAACTTCTTAGGCTTTTGTTCGCTTTTTAGCCATTCCTCAGGATAAATAAAAGTGCGGTGGCGACTCGATTTCTTTGTATGCTTTGCTTTTGGTTTAATCAATAAATCATAAAGTGACGAATACACCGCTACAGAAAAGTGGCGACTCTGCTGGGGAGAACACAAGTATCCTTGGTGGTTTTGCCTACTTTTCACCCTTGTTGTGTGATATATTGTTATTTGTTATTTGACATATTTTTGTACAATTTGGGATAACTGTATTGATTGTAATGTTTGAATTGCTTGATATACAATTGCTGTTTGCTTTGGTGATCTCTGTGAGATGAGTTCTATACCCGAACTCGAGTGCACCTTAGGATAGAAGAATGGCGTAGTCTTGTCGACTGGTGTGGAGTATTCCTTAGCCAGTTGACTTGCGAGTCCATTCACTTGGTGGAGGTCATGTTGGATTAATAATGTCACACAAGTTATTTGTGGTTAGGCATTATTCTTTCAATCATGTACCTTAGAAGCCAAGGACCTTAGTTTACCAAGCCCATCTTGGCCTATTTTTAGGACGTAGTGCGGAGGTTGTTCAGATGTCAGTTCTGATGTGATTGTTACGCGATACTACACTCATAAGAGTCTCTCTTGAGAATATTCTTGGAATACGAGTATTCGTTCCTCCGATAATATCCGAAAGATGGGACGATGATTATGGGAACCTCTGGTAGAACATGTTCGGCAGGTTTAAACCCTAATACATTCCCTTTGGGTGGTTCTTAACCGAGACTCCATGCTCATGACTCTCAACAAACCCGTGATTCATGGTTGAGTCGTTCAGACATCCTTAATATCAATGGAACTTGGGTGTTGATAAGGTGAAAAACCATAATCCACCAAAATGGATGATTGATACTAGGGATACAATGAGCTTTCCCATGACCTTTGTTTGGTGTGACTTGCTTGATCCTTGAGTGTGATTGTTGCATTCATGCATTCATGCATTCATCTGCATTCATGTCATCAGAAAAATGAGAAAAAACTTCAAGGAACTTAAAGGGTTTATTTGCAAAATTTTCACACATGGAAAGACCAAAAGGCATACAAAGAAGTACAGCTTTAGACAACCCGATGTGAAAGAGTTAAGGAATCTGACATCCTATGTATTAGATCCCTTGGGTTTCAAAGCTCGGTATGAGAAGCTTCTGCCTCTGTTGACGACTCAGGTTGACGAAGGACTGATGACCACTTAGGCTCAGTTCTATGATCCTCTGTATCACTGCTTCTCTTTTCCGGTCTTCCAGTTGTTGCCTACCTTGGAGGAGTATTCGCATCTATTGGGTATTCCGATTCTGGATCAGGTGCCGTTCAGTGGCTTAGAGAGTATTCCGACTGCTCGAGAGATTGCAAACTTGTTGCACATAGATGAATCTTTGATTAAAGCTAATCTGACTACCAAAGGTGGAATTCAGGGTCTTCCTTCTGAGTTCCTCATCGCTCAAGCTACCGTTTATGGGAAGGCCATGAGTGAGGATGCCTTTGAGGCTTTATTTGTGCTGCTCATCTATGGCTTGGAATTATTCCCCAACATCGACAAATTTGTGGATGTGAACGCCATTAGGATCTTTTCTGTTCTTAATCCTGTTCCGACTCTGTTGGGTGATGCCTATTTCTTTTTGCATCTGAGGAATGCAAAAGGTGGAGGAGTTATTGTGTGCTGTTTGCCTCTGCTGTATAAGTGGTTTATTTCTCACTTGCCGCAGACGGTCGCTTTCAAGGAGAACAAGGGATGTCTACGGTGGTCTCAGAGACTTATGTCTCTCACTAATGATGATATCTCTTGGTATGATCGCGTGTATGATATTGTTCAGATCATTGATTATTGTGGTGAATTCCCTAATGTGCCTCTTCTTGGTACACGTGGTGGGATCAGCTACAACCCTATTCTAGCACGTCGTCAGCTTGGGTTCCCCCTAAAGGATAAACCTCATAACATTCTGTTAGAAGGTGTATTCTTTCAGGAGGATAAAGATCCCCAAGGCCTGAAATCCAGATTTGTCCGCGCTTGGCGCAATATCCATAAGAAGAGTAGGAATGAATTGGGTCCGAAGAATTGCATTGCTTTGGAGCCATATACTTCTTGGGTCAGACAGAGAGCTGCTGAGTACCTTATGCCTTATGATCATCCGAGACCTACAACGTTGGATGTGGCTGGGCCTTCAACCCTCCCCAACCAGGGTGTAGAGGAGTTGAGAGAAGAAGACCTTTCACGTGCTTAGATCCGTGAAAGAGAGGAGTTGCTTCATCAGCTTAAGGAGAAGGACGCTCTGATTGAGTTTCTCGAGCATCAGGTGATCGATGATCCGAATGATACTTGGACTTCTCTGCTTCCTCAATCTTCCAAGTTTTGGAAGAGGAAGTACGATCGACTTGCGAAGGAGAAAGCGTATATGGAAGCAGCCTATGAGAGAGAGATCAAGAAGCTTTGTGTTTCTCGTCTTCCAGCATCTTGGGCTTCTAGGGATCCATAGGATGTTTATTTTCCTTTTCCCTTGTAATAATAAAAAATGTTGTACTTCTTTGTTCCAAATATATTTGATGAGATATTTTCCATATGCTATTAAATGCTTAAATATTCAAAATTGCAAATAATACCCTAAGGGTTCCTTTAAAATAAAACAAAGCATATGCACTAGCATTGCATGCATCATTTTGCATAAGCAGGTATCTTGTTCTTGGTCTTCTTGTCTGTGGCCTAACTCTGTGCTCTTCATTTATTTTGAAGACAAGCTGACTCACCGGTACTATACCAGAGCCAATTCTGCTAGAGTGATGGATCAATTGGAACAAGAGAACAGAGAATTGAAGGAAGAGGTCGCTCGTTTGAGTGCTCTGATGGAGCAGTTTCTGTCTGCTCAGAACCAACCTTCTCCACCTCCTGCAACTCCTCCCCAGAGGACGGTTATTTCAGAAGTCGTTGCTCCGACTGTGCCGGCTGCTAGTGCTCATTTCATGCCGAATGCCATGCCAGCCGGGTTTCCGTGGGGTATGCCTCCGGGTTTCATGCCAGATATTCCAGCACCGACTTTTGCTCCTATGCCGGTATCTAGCCCGGTCCTTGCTGCTCCTCCTCCTGTCGTGCATACCATTCCTAGGGTAGACAACACCATCTATCATTCTGAGTTGTCTAAGGGTCCAGATGTCAATGAGAAGATGGAAGCGATGAATGATCAATTCCTTGAGCTGCGAAAGGAATTGAAAACCCTCAGAGGGAAAGATCTGTTTGGCAAGTCTGCTGCTGAACTTTGCCTTGTTCCCGGTGTGAAGATTCCGATCAAGTTCAAAGTGCCTGACTTTGAAAAATATAAAGGGAACACCTGCCCTCTTGCTCACCTGGTCATGTACGCCAGGAAAATGTCTACGCAAACAGATAATGATCAGCTTTTGATTCATTACTTCCAGGATAGTTTGTCTGGTGCGGCTCTTCGCTGGTATATGAGCCTTGATAGTGCAAACATCCGATCCTTCAACGATCTTGGCGAAGCCTTCGTCAAGAAGTACAAGTATAATGTTGATATGGCGCCTGACCGTGATCAACTCAGGGCCATGTCTCAGAAGGATAAAGAGACATTTAAGGAGTACGCCCAGAGGTGGCGAGAGCTGGCAGCTCAGATTACTCCTCCGCTGGAAGAGAAAGAAATGACTAAGATCTTTTTGAAGACTCTTAGCTCATTCTATTATGAGCGGATGGTTGCGAGTGCTCCCTCTGATTTCACCGAGATGGTGAACATGGGGATGCGTCTGGAGGAAGGAGTCCGTGAGGGACGTTTTTCGAAAGATGAGAGCTCTTCTAAACGGTATGGGGCGTTTAAGAAGAAGGATGGGGAGGCACATGCTGTGCAATCCCATGCTAAACCGAGAAGACCCTCTGTTAAGAGGAAACCGGCGCGTCATCAGCACCAGATGGCTCATATAGCACCTGTCTTCAGAGATGGTGCTCAGTATCAGCAGCCCAATCAGCATCAGCATCAGCAACAACCTCAGTATCAGCAGCAACACCGTCCACAGCAACAGGCTTACCAGCCTCGTGGCAGTACTAGTAACCAGGCCAACCTGAGCTATGATAGGAAGAAGATCAACTTCGATCCCATTCCTATGTCATACGCTAAATTGTATCCTTCCTTGTTGGAAAGGAAATTGGTTACTCCAAGGGATCCTCCAGCTGTGCCTGCGAATCCGCAATGGTGGTACAAGCCAGATCAACACTGTGTTTATCATTCCGGTGCTCCGGGACATAATATCGAGAACTGCTATCCGTTGAAGATTAAGGTTCAAGACCTTATGAGATGCGGTATCCTGAGCTTCGAGGACTCAGGCCCCAATGTTACAAAGAACCCATTGCCCGAGCATGGGAAATCAGTGAATATGGTCCAAGGGTGCCCTGGGAAGTATAAAGTCAAATATGTGAGTCATATTCGACAGTCATTGGTCGAGTTGCATCGTTTGTTGTGTCAATACAGTCATATGGAGCATGACCATGACAGATGCCGCATTTGCTCCGTTAATAGACTGGGTTGCCGCCAAGTGCGAAGAGAGCTTCAAGAGCTGTTGGATGAAGGTACTATAGAGATTCTTCAGAACCGTAATGTTGAAGAAGATGAACCAGAAGTGAACGTGATTTCTCCTGTGTTCAAATTGCCTGAGCCTGTTGTCATCCGTTATGATGGTAACAAGCCGAAGATCTCTCCTTCTCTAATAATCAAGCCTGCAGGCCCTGTGCCTTATTCTTCTGAGAAAGCTATTCCCTTTCGTTACAGTGCTGTTGCTGTTGAAGATGGGAAAGAAGTGTCGTTGCCTTCAACATCTGTTACCAATATTGCTGACGTGAGAGGGTTGACCCGTAGTGGTCGTGTGTTTTCTGCACCCCCAAAGCCTCACGTTGTTTCTGATACTGTTGAGCGTTCGGTTGGGACGGCTGTGAATGTTCAGAATCCGGCACTTGCTGTTGCCAAACCCTCCTCTGTACAAAAGACTCTTGTTTCTTCTGTTGGCCCGAGTGGCACTGTGAATGAAGAATGCGATGAGATGATGAGGCTCATCAAGAAGAGTGAGTACAATGTTGTAGACCAGCTTCTACAAACGCCATCCAAAATCTCCGTATTATCTTTTTTGCTGAATTCAGAACCCCATAGGGAGGCTCTGCAGAAAGTTTTGGATCTGGCTTATGTTGATCACGACGTCACCATAGAACAATTTGATAGTATAGATGCAAACATCACTGCTTGCAACACTTTGAGTTTCTGTGATGCTGATCTCCCTGAGGAGAGAAGAGACCACAACATGGCTCTACATATTTCTATGAATTGCAAGACTGATGCCATGTCCAACGTGTTGGTGGACACTGGATCATCTCTGAATGTATTACCAAAGACCACACTCTCTCGATTGTCATATCAAGGGCCTCCCATGAGGCAGAGAGGTGTTGTTGTGAAGGCTTTTGATGGGTCGCGTAAGACTGTGATTGGGGAAGTTGATCTCCCAATCAAGATTGGACCAAGTGATTTCCAGGTTACCTTTCAGGTTATGGATATCCACCCATCTTACAGTTGTCTCCTTGGTAGACCATGGATTCACGAGGCTGGCGCCGTGACATCCACCCTACACCAGAAGCTGAAATTCGTTAAGAATAAGAAACTGGTTGTGGTAGGGGGAGAAAAGGCTCTCCTGGTTAGCCACCTGTCTTCTTTCTCGTATATTGATGCTGAGGATGAAGTTGGAACTCCGTTCCAAGCTTTATCTATTGCTGAGCCGATTGAGAAGAAGTCTGCTTCATTTGCTTCCTATCGAGATGCGAAACTGGCCATTGAATGTGGTGCAGTTGCTGGTTTAGGGAAGATGATTGAGTTCGAAGACAATAAATCCCGGGCTGGCATTGGCTATTGTTCTGGGGCATTCAACGAGCAAGGTTTGTTCACGAGTGGAGGTTTCATCCATGCTGATAAAGCTGAAGAAGCTGCTGCTATCTTGGAAGAGGATGTAGAGGATTTGAGCAACTTCATCATACCTGGTGGTGTCTGCCACAATTGGGTCGCTGTAGATGTTCCTACAGTCATTCATAGATCAGAGTAATGGTTCACTTTGTTCAAAACCCTTCTCCCATGCCAAAAGGAGAAGTGATGACATTGTTGGCAGCATTTAATACAATGATAATTTCATTCAATTAATGCATTGTTAAACATTTGTTTTTCATTTGTTTTCACTTTTTGCTTTTGCATGAAATCAGTGATCACAAAAAACCATAAAAACAAGAATAAAAGCAACATTTTTCATCTGCATAATGATTTGCTTGTTTAAATTCTGAAGTTTTTTATTAACCAAAATCATTATGCAGGTTGTTTCTAAAACCCATTAAACATAATGATCCAACGCTATCTCCCAATTTTGAATTCCCTGTATTCGAGGCAGAGGAAGATGATGTTGAAGAGATTCCTGATGAGATTACCCGTTTCCTTGAGCATGAGAAGAAGATCATTCAGCCGCATCTCGAAGATCTGGAAACAGTCAACTTGGGGTCTGAGGTTTGTGTTCGTATGGTGAAGATTGGGGCACTTCTTGAAGAGTCTGTCAATAAGGGGTTGATCAGTTTGCTACGAGAATATTCCGATATCTTTGCTTGGTCATATGAAGACATGCCGGGTCTAGATACAGATATTGTGCAACATTTCCTGCCTTTGAAGCCTGAGTGCGTGCCTGTAAAGTAGAAGCTCAGAAGAACTCATCCAGATATGGCAGTGAAGATCAAAGAGGAAGTTCAGAAGCAAATTGATGCGGGGTTTCTGGTGACTTCTACATATCCTCAATGGGTGGCCAATATTGTGCCTGTGCCTAAAAAGGACGAAAAAGTCCGGATGTGTGTTGATTACAGAGATTTGAATAAAGCTAGTCCGAAAGATGATTTCCCTCTACCACACATTGATATGTTGGTAGACAATACAGCTAAATTCAAAGTCTTTTCGTTTATGGACGGATTTTCTGGTTATAATCAAATCAAGATGGAACCCGAAGATAAGGAGAAGACAACATTCATCACACCTTGGGGAACATTCTATTATCGAGTGATGCCCTTCGGTTTGAAGAACGCCGGAGCCACGTATCAACGTGCTATGACTACCTTGTTCCATGATATGATGCACAAGGAGATAAAGGTCTATGTTGATGATATGATTGCTAAGTCCCGAACGGAAGTTGAACATGTTGAGCATTTGTTGAAGCTTTTTCAACGTTTGAGGAAGTTCAGACTTCGCCTGAATCCGAACAAATGTACATTTGGAGTCCGTTCCGGCAAGTTGTTGGGTTTTGTTGTCAGCGAGAGAGGTATTGAGGTTGATCCTGCAAAGGTCAAAGCAATACAAGAGATGCCTGCACCCAAAACTGAGAAGCAAGTCCGAGGTTTTCTTGGCCGCTTGAATTATATTTCCAGATTTATATCCCACATGATTGCCACATGTGCACCGATATTCAAGCTCCTTCAGAAAGATCAGTCTCATGATTGGACCGAGGATTGCCAAAAAGCTTTCGACAGTATCAAGGAGTATCTGTCCGAACCTCCGATCTTGTCTCCGCCTGTGGAAGGAAGACCTCTGATCATGTATTTGACTGTTCTTGAAGACTCGATGGGTTGTGTACTCGGTCAACAAGATGAATCAGGGAAGAAAGAATCTGCTATCTACTACCTCAGTAAGAAGTTTACGGATTGTGAGTCGCGGTACTCTATGCTTGAGAAGACGTGTTATGCTTTGGCTTGGGCTGCTAAGCGTTCGCGCCAGTACATGATAAATCATACAACTTGGTTGATATCCAGGATGGATCCAATTAAGTATATCTTCGAGAAGCCTGCTTTAACCGGGAGGATTGCTTGTTGGCAGATGCTGTTGTCTGAGTATGATATCGAGTATCGAGCTCAAAAAGCTATCAAAGGTAGTATCTTGGCTGACCATTTAGCGCACCAGCCAATTGAAGATCATCAGTCTGTTCAGTACGACTTCCTAGATGAGGAGATTCTGTATTTGAAAATGAAAGATTGTGATGAGCCTACACTTGATGAAGGTCCGGAACCTGGTTCTAGATGGACGATGGTGTTTGATGGCGCTGTAAATCAGTACGGAAATGGAATTGGGGCAGTAATCATTACTCCTCATGGCACGCATATTCCGTTTACAGCAAGGCTAACTTTCAAATGCACGAATAATATGGCTGAGTGTGAGGCCTGTATTATGGGATTGGAAGAGTGTATTGATTTGAGAATCAAGCATCTTGATGTGTATGGTGATTCGGCCCTAGTTGTTAATCAGATCAAGGGTGAATGGGAGACGAATCAGCCAGGTCTGATTCCATACATAGATTATGCAAGAAGGATTTCAACGTTCTTTACAGAAGTTGACTTTCACCATATTCCTCGAGAGGATAATCCGATGGCAGATGCTCTTGCCACGCTTGCTTCATGATTGTGGTCAAGTATTGGAATGAAGTTCCCAATATTGCCGTGATGCGCTTGGATAGACCAGCTCACATATTTGCAGTTGAAGAAGTGAATGATGACAAGCCTTGGTATTTTGATATCAAGAATTTCCTCCAGAACCAGGTCTACCCGCCAGGGCCATCTGTGAAAGATAGGAAAACTTTGAGAAGGTTGTCAGGCAGTTTCTACCTCAGTGGTGAAGTGCTATATAAGAGAAATTTTGACATGGTTTTGCTCAGATGCGTGGATAGACACGAAGCAAACCTGTTGATGACTGAGGTCCATGAGGGTTCATTTGGTACTCATTCCAATGGACATGCCATGGCTAGAAAGATGTTGAGAGCAGGCTACTATTGGTTGACAATGGAGTCTGACTGCTGCAAATATGTGAAGAAATGCCACAAGTGTCAGATTTATGCGGACAAGATTCATATTCCTCTGACACTTCTGATTGTGATTTCGTCACCATGGCCTTTCTCTATGTGGGGAATTGACATGATCGGCATGATTGAACCGAAAGCGTCCAACGGACACAGGTTTATTCTCGTAGCAATTGATTACTTCACCAAATGGGTTGAAGCCGCTTCGTATGCGAATGTGACCAGACAGGTGGTTGTGAAGTTTATCAAGAACCAGCTGATTTGCCGTTATGGTGTGCCAGATAAGATCATTACTGATAATGGATCTAATTTGAATAATAAGATGATGGATGAGTTGTGCGCTGAGTTCAAGATTGCACACCATAATTCCTCTCCCTACAGACCTAAGATGAATGGGGCTGTTGAAGCTGCTAATAAGAATATCAAGAAGATTATCCAGAAGATGACAGTTACGTACAAAGATTGGCATGAGATGCTGCCATTTGCTTTACATGGATATCGTACATCTGTCCGCACTTCAACAGGGGCAACCCATTTCTCTCTTGTTTACAGTATGGAGGCTGTTCTCCCAGTAGAGGTGGAGATCCCATCAATGAGAGTCTTGATGGAAGCCAAGTTGACTGATGCTAAATGGATTCAGAGTCGTTACGACCAGTTGAATTTGATTGAAGAGAAGCGATTAACTGCCATGTGTCATGGTCAGTTATATCAGCAGAGAATGAAGAAAGCATTCGATAAGAAGGTCAAGCCTCACGTGTTCCGAGAAGGTGACCTCGTGCTCAAGAAAGTTTTGTCTTTCGCGCCCGATTCCAGGGGCAAGTGGATTCCAAACTACGAGGGTCCATATGTTGTTAAGAGAGCCTTTTCAGGCGGTGCTTTGATGCTTACAACAATGGATGGGGAGGATTTCACTCGTCTTGTGAATTCAGATGCAGTCAAGAAATACTTTGCCTAAAAAAAAGTATATGCAAAAGAAAAACAGAATAGCTCGCTAAGTTGAAAACCCGAAAGGGCGGCTTAGGCAAAAATGAGCGTCTCGGTGGAGAACCCGAAAGGGCGATCCAAGCAAAAGTTAGAGACATGAAAAAAAAGTATATTTGCATCCCGCTAGATTGAGTACCTCACCCTGGGGCAATCTAGGCAAAAATTAGGGATTTGGCAAGTAACTGCATCCTAACAAGACTTTCTGTTCCACAACCGTCTTTTCATCAGAGACTCTCGATTCGTCATCAACTGAAGCTTCGAATACATCGAGATTCAAATTGGTAGAGAAAGGATCATTATGTTCAATGTAGCCCTCTTCCAATATATGTCACTGATTTCAAATTTGTACAGATCTATGGAGTCTTGCCATTTGCAGGCTACCATTCCATCAAATCAATTTGAGCTTTTATCCAATTATTTGCACTCTTATTTGTTTCAATTCAACAAATGTTTTGCATGTTTTAATTGATAAAATGTCATTGTTTTAAACAAATAATTTTTTTTCAAAATTTGTTGTTTTAAACAAAGTGAACATTCATAATGATGAAAGGATACTTAAGAATTTCTCAGTGCTCTCCCAAGGGTGGCTTGATTTCTAACAGGTAAGACATTTGTTCATATTCCTGGCTTGGTTGTATCCTCTTTATCCTGCTTTGTTGTTGGGGTTGTTCCCCAAGCAGAGCTGTTGTAGGGGTTGTTCCCCAAGCAGAGTGCTTGTTGAAGACTTCAGTTTCTTCTCCAGCAGTATTATCTTCCCAGCATGGGTGTTTTCCCTTTGGAAGATTCGGTAATTGGCGGTTTGAGACCCCGGTACCCCGTCACTCTCCTCAGTGCAGTCGCCAGTGGAGTTGTTGCTTCTCTTCCCAGCATGGTTGTTTTCTTTTTGAAGATTCAGTGGTTGGCGGATTGATATCCTGGTACTTTACCACTTTCCTCAGCGCAGTCGCCTGCAGAGTGGTTGATGATATACTGCATTGATGCTATATCTCCTCATCAGAGTGTTTAGCCTTCATCAGGGCAGTGATTATGTTCCTCCTCAGCAGTGGTGAATATCGGTCTTCCGCTGAAGGGGGGAGTGGTGAATATCTCAACAAGCATACAACTTGGGGATGAACCATAAAAGGGGCTCCGGAGGAAGAAGATACAGTCATGCCAGGGATATGAACAAATGTCTTACCCTGTTGGGGATCATACCACCCATGGGAGAGCACTGAGGATCTCCTAAGTATCCTTTTGTCATTGTGAATATTCACTTTGTTTAAAAAACAAGTATTGAAAAATTCATTTATTTAAAACAATGATATTTTCTCAATTAAAAAATGCAAAACATTTGTTGAAATAGAAGCAAATAAGAGTGCAAATAATTGGATAAAAGGCTCAAATTCGTTTGATGGAATGGTAGCCTGCAAATGGCAAGACTCCATAGATCTTTACAAATTTGAAATTGGTGATATATATTGGAAAAGGGCTACATTGAACATAATGACCATTTCTCCACCAATTCTGAATTCGATGTATTCGAAGCTTTGATTGACAACGAATGAACAAGAATCTCTGATGGATGACAGTTGTAGAACACAGTCTTGTCAGGATGCAGTTACTTGCCAAATCCCTAATTTTTGCCTAGATTTCCCCAGGATAAGGTACTCAATCGAGCGGGACGCATATATTCATTTAGTATGTCTCTAACTTTAGCCTGGATCGCCCTTTCGGGTTTTCAATCCACCGAGACGCTCATTTTTGCCTAAGCCGCCCTTTCGGGTTTTCAACTTAGCGAGCTATTCTGTTTTTATTTTTAGGCGAAGCATTTCTTGACTGCATCTGAATTCATAGGACGAGTGAAATCCTCCCCATCCATAGTTGTAAGTATCAAAGCACCGCCTAAAAAGGCTCTCTTAACAACATACGGACCTTCATAGTTTGGAGTCCACTTGCCCCTGGAATCGGGCGCAAAAGACAAGACCTTCTTGAGCACGAGGTCACCCTCTCAGAACACACGAGGCTTGACCTTCTTATCAAAAGCCTTCTTCATTCTCTACTGATATAACTGACCATTGTAAGACCCCAATTTTGTCCCTAAGATCCCTCATGGCATCATAACATTGCATTGCATAGCCTCAAGGATCTTTGAGCATCTTGGCTCCCTTTCCCTTTGGGTAGGGATCTCTTGTGAGTGGTTTGAGATCACCAAGTATGCTTGAATTGTATATCACTGCTTTTCTTATTTTATTCACTAACCAAAAGCACAAAAATATGTCACTAACATCTTTTGTTGTAGCTTAAGCAATCATCAGGTCAAGAGCTTAAAGAGGATCCTTTGTGCGAGAGATGAGGTATTTTCTTGAGATGAGGACCACATGATCATTATAAGGAGCTTACATGAGCTAGGGTTCCATTTTGGAGCAATTTCATCAAGTGGTAGAGGCTCAAGCTAATCAAAGCATTTCAAGGTCATCTGAGGACCAAAAAGTCAATTGTGCAGTCAACTGAGGGCTATGAGGTGGGGAAATGAGTTGAGACACCTGAATCATGTTCAAACGAGGTCCATACATCATTCTAATCATCCATCTTGAAGATTGAAAGGTCAGGGCAAAAGTTACTAAAAATGGAAAATGACCTGTAATTCAAAGTTTCCAAATTTGGCAAGTTTTTGATCCATACTCAATTTGACTTGCCAACGTCAAAGAAGTTTCAAATGGATTTTTGGTGAACATGAAAGTTGTAGATCTTTGTCTCCCCTTTCGAAAAAGTCCTAATTCATGTCCATATGATGAATGGTTGAGAAGTTATGGTCATTTGATTACAAGGTGTGCATGGAAATTCAAAATGACCTAACTTTTGATACAAAGCTCCAATTTGGTCCACTCTTTTTGCAAAATGCTCCTTATGTTCAAGGCCTCTCAAATTGACATCATTTGGATCAATTATGCAAAGGAATCATGGAAAAATGCTCATTATTTCACATGTGTTCATTTTGAAGAAAATATTCAACAATTCATTTTTGGCTTATGATCCACGTGCTCTTCCTCATGCAATATGCTAATGACATCCAATGGTTTTCCAGATCAAAGCAAAACATTTATGAATTGTTATTTTGCAATATGCTAATGACAAACATTTAAGTATTGAGCATGATATGTTGACTGAAAGTTTTGATTTCATAAATGTTTTGCTTCGATCTGGAAAACCTAGGTAGAACTAGATGAAATCATTAGCATATTTGGAATCCTTGTTGAAGGACGGTTCGTTTGGTATAGGCTTTGTGTATTTCTGGAATTTTGCACGGCGGAGCCACCGTGTATGTGGTCGGAGAAGACGACCAGAGACTGTAGCTCCGGCGTCTGTAATTTCTTAGGGTTTGTATGATGTGGCTTCCACGTATGTGCTTGCTTGTCCATTTGATTGGCTATGCTTTCTTTGATCTTGCCACGCTAGCGTTGAACTGCTGATTGGGCTGATGATGTAGATTAATGAAACGCATCGTTTTGTTTGTTTAAATGTGGACCTTAGATCTTGACGGCGCGCCTTATCCAACGCTTGTGTTATTTTCTGGCTTTATTTCAAATATTTGCTTCCCTCCATTTTTTTATGTTATTTCAATTATTTTAGTCATCTTAGAAAAATAATAAAAAATAGAAAAATGATCCAAATGAACTCCAATTTTTTTTCCTAGTTTTGTATGAAACTCCAGTTTTTTATGGTATTATTTTCATGAATTGTTGATGTCTGGTTTATGATTTGTGAATTTCTGAATGAACGTTGTGTTAAATGGATATGTTGTGTTCAATGCCTTGTGAAATTTTATATGTTGAGCTTCTTGATCCAATTTTTTGTGTGCATAATATTCATACATGATGTGAATTTTTGATCACTGGTTTGGTTTTTTTCTCATATGCTATCTTTGTTTTTGACACATGAAGATGAATGTGACAATTTGTGTCACATTTTGGATATTGGATTGTTGCATTTTCTATCACATAGCATTTGATTTTTTCTGGATTTGATCTTTTGCATAATGATTGCTCATGATATGATAAACTTGTACAAAAAATTTCAAAGTCATTGCATGCATTTCTGTTTTGATTTGAATTTTCTAAATTGAAAGTTCACTCTGTGCACATTTTGTGATCATTGCATTACATGAGTCATTTTAGATATTTGCTTTTTTATTTGATGCTGGTCCTTTTGAGGACATTTTGTGACATGTTTGAATGTGCATTATGTGGAAGATTGAGTTCTGTTTTGATCATTTGGTTTGGTTTTGAACTTAGTCTTTGTACTAGTGTTTTGTGCATAAACTAACTGTGCTTTGTGTTTCAGGTTTGGACATTTAGCATTGATGGTTGATTTGTTCTCACTTTGTGAGATGCAAATGATATGAGTTCTAACTTTTGTTTGTTTTGTAGGATTTTAAGTGATGTGCTTGAGCTCATGAGTTCATTTGAATGCTTGGGCATTGTTCATTGAGTTGTGTAACTGTGAATGGTTTCACTGTTTGTCTGTTGGTTTTATAACTGAAATATTAACTGTTTAGTCTTTGTACAGGTACCTTAGTTGCTTGCTTTTTGCTCTTGCTTGAGATTTGGATTATGGTTGATACACCACTTAGGTAGTTATCTTCTTACTTCATGTAGTCTGGAAGTCCTATCACCTTTTTGGCAGGCATTTTGCTGGCAAGTCCTCCTTCAGAGGCTCTGTTTGTGTTTGTTTACAATTGTGCCAAAGACCTCCAAGATGAGGCATGTGCTATCCGATAAGACCTCCAAGAGTTGAGGCAATTGACGGATAAAAGGGATTAGTAGCCAATCCCCCGTTATTCAGTGAGTCGTTCTTTATGCTCGCACTACGTGCTGATGCTTCTGAACATGTACCCAAGATCTTTGTCCAGTGTCTGTCAAGTGGAATAGGATCCCACTTTCTGGATCCCCATGCTTTCTTTGTCATGAGCTCACCCAGGCCAGGGTTAAGAGCATGAGGTCTCATCCTCATTACCATTTTGATCAGCTTCACCCTAACTTTCAATGTTAGTGGTTAAGAGCTAATAATTACCCTTGTACAGTTTGGCTTGTTTTTCGAGGTTGACACAACCCCTCATGACTAAAGCCCACCCATTGTTTTGAGCCACTTGTATGTATATAGTGTGTGATTGTTTGTTTGCTTGTGAACTATTGATGTATGTTCTCTAGAACCATGAGTTTCCTTTTTGAGCTTAATTTGAAGATCATTATCATGTTCATTCCGTGTGAGATACAAGATACATTGAGGATCTCTTATGAGACCTGGTTGATTGCTTATGCTTTGTGCTTGCTTATTCCAAAGGATGGGAACTTACTTGGATCATCTATATGATCTCAAAAGAGGAACTCCTAGTGTGGTTTCATTTCATAACCCTCACCTTTTTGTTCATTTAGGACTTACCCTTTCACCTTCATTTCTCGACATTAACCCAAACCAAAATCCTTTTGTGCAAACATTTGACTTTTGTTTTCAACATTTGAAACCTAAGCCTTATGCTTTTGATTTTCAAACTTTCTTTTCATAACACTCATTTTGAATTGAATCTTTAAGTCAACTTTGACCATTTTGTATATACTTCTAATTGGTAAATATAACCCATTCGAATGTTTTTTTTTGTGGTTTCAATGATCACTTCTTAATCAAATTTTTCATAACCTTGAGCTATTAGGTTTGAGTTATCCTTGTGTTAGATGTAATACTCACCTATGTCCTTAGTGATGCACAATGAGCCTTTCATGCTTATTATAGGGTTAACCCCTCACTAGCATGTTGAAGCTATCCTCACATGGTGGACTTGTGGTTTGGTTGAGTTTTCTCCCTTTGATAACAAAAGACCTTAAGGCTTTTGGACCAATCAATTTACCAACTCATTTTGAGATTTTTACCCCGAACTACGAGGTTTTGATCCTAGTCTTTTCATAAGAGGGTACGTAGGCAATGGGTTTATCCATCCAAACAAAATGTAAATAATTTGTATATTCTCTTCTCATCTCTTCAATCATGTTTGCACAAATAAAATTTTTCACAAAACATTAACCTTTGTAACAAGTGTGAAAAGGGCTCCCTAAGAGTACCTAGGATGTTTTGGGTGCCTAACACCTTCCCATTGTATAACCAACCCCCATACCCAGATTTCTGTTTCTTTTACTAGTTTTGTTTGTAAAACTTTTAGGTTTTTGTTCGCTTTCTAACCATTCCTTTGGATAAATAGAAGTGCGGTGGCGACTCGACTTTGTATGATTTACCTTGGATTTAGTCAATATCTCCAATGGTAACGAATACACCGCTACAACCATGACACATGGCAGTCAATCTCTTCTCTTCAATCAAATTCAGCTGGTCATAGCGACTCTGAACCCATTCAGCATCAGTCAACTTGGCCTCCATCAAGACTCTCATTGATGGGATCTCCACCTCTACTGGGAGTACGGCCTCCATGCCATAAACAAGAGAGAAAGGGGTTGCCCCTATTGAAGTGCGGACAGATGTACGATATCCATGCAAAGCAAATGGCAGCATCTCATGCCAATCTTCGTACGTAACAACCATCTTTTGGATAACTTTCTTGATATTCTTATTAGCAGCTTCAACAACCCCATTCATCTTGGGTCTATAAGGAGAAGAATTATGGTGTGCAATCTTGAACTCACAACACAACTCTTTCATCATCTCGTTATTCAAGTTAGATCCATTATCAATAATGATCTTATCTGGCACACCATAACGGCATATGAGTTGATTCTTGATAAACTTCACGACCACCTGCATGGTCACATTTGCATATGATGCCGCTTCAACCCACTTAGTGAAGTAATCAATTGCTACGAGAATAAATCTGTGTCCATTGGACGCTTTCGGCTCAATCATGCCAATCATGTCAATTCCCCACATAGAGAAAGGCCATGGTGATGAAATTACATTCAGAAGTGTCGGGGGAATATGAATCTTATCCGCATAAATCTGACACTTATGACATTTCTTTACATAATTGCAGCAGTCAGACTCCATTGTCAGCCAATAGTAGCCTGCTCTCAACATCTTTCTAGCCATGGCATGTCCATTGGAATGGGTACCAAATGAACCTTCATGACCCTCAGTCATCAACAGGTCTGCTTCGTGTCTATCCACGCATCTGAGCAGAACCATGTCAAAATTTCTCTTATAAAGCACTTTGCCATTGAGGTAGAAACTGCCTGACAATCTTCTCAAAGTCTTCTTATCTTTCACAGATGCTCCAGGCGGATAAACCTGGTTCTGGAGGAAGCACTTGATGTCATAATACCATGGCTTATCATCTTTCACTTCTTCAACTGCAAATACATGAGCTGGTCTATCCAACCGCATCACGGTGATATTGGGAACTTCATTCCACAGTTTAACCACAATCATCGAAGTAAGCGTAGCAAGAGCGTCTGCGATCCGGTCTCATCTCGAGGAATATGATGGAAGTCAACCTCAGTAAAGAACGTTGAAATCCTCCTCACGTAATCCCTATATGGAATAAGACCAGGTTGATTCGTCTCCCATTCACCCTTGATCTGATTGACAACGAGGGCCGAATCACCATAAACATCAAGATGATTGATCCTTAGATCAATGCATTCTTCCAATCCCATAATACAGGCCTCGTACTCAGCCATATTATTCGTGCATTTGAAAGTTAGCCTTGCTGTAAAAGGAATATGTGTGACCTGAGGAGTAATGATTACTGCCCCAATACCATTTCCATACTGATTTACAGCGCCATCAAATACCATACTCCATCTGGAACCAGGCTCTGGCCCTTCGTCGAGTGTAGGCTCATCACAATCTTTCATCTTCAAATACAGAATCTCCTCATCTGGGAAATCATACTGAACTGACTGATAATCTTCAATCGGCTGATGTGCCAAGTGGTCAGCCAAGATACTACCTTTAATAGCCTTCTGAGCTCGATACTCAATATCATACTCAGATAACAACATCTGCCAACGGGCAATCCTCCCAGTTAAAGCAGGCTTCTCAAATATGTACTTGATTGGATCCATTCTGGATATCAACCAAGTTGTATGATTTATCATATAATGGCATAAACGCTTAGCAGCCCAAGCCAAAACACAACATGTCTTCTCAAGCATTGAGTATCGAGACTCACAATCAGTGAACTTCTTACTTAGGTAGTAAATATCATATTCTTTCTTCCCTGATCCGTCTTGCTGACCAAGGACACAACCCACTGAATCTTCAAGAACAGTCAAATACATGATCAATGGTCTTCCATCCACAGGTGGGGATAGAATCGGAGGTTCAGATAGGTACTCTTTAATACTGTCGAAAGCTTTCTGGCAATCCTCGGTCCAATCATGGGACTGATCTTTCCGGTGGAGCTTGAATATCGGCGCACATGTGGCAGTCATGTGGGATATGAATATGGAAATATAATTCAAGCGGCCAAGAAAACCTCGGACTTGCTTCTCAGTTTTGGGCGCAGGCATCTCTTGTATTGCTTTGACCTTTGCAGGATCAACCTCAATACCTCTTTCGCTGACAATAAAGCCCAATAACTTGCCATAACGAACTCCAAATGTACACTTGTTGGGATTCAGACGAAGCTTGTACTTCCTCAAACGCTGAAAAAGCTTCAACAAGTGCTCTACATGTTCCACTTCCGTTCCCGACTTAGCAATCATATCATCAGCACATACCTCAATCTCCTTGTGCATCATATCATGGAACAAGGTGGTCATAGCTCGTTGATACGTCGCTCCGGCGTTCTTCAAACCGAAGGGCATCGCTCGATAACAGAATGTTCCCCAAGGTGTGATGAATGTTGTCTTCTCCATATCCTCGGGTGTCATCTATCGCAACGCGAAAAACAACTGGCGGAAAAAATACAGTTTACAGAGTCGCCACCGACGCTATTCATCTTATGACGGAAAGGAAGCGCAGGACTAACCTAAGAAAGGGAAAGGAACGGTCTTACAACCAGAGATTACAAGGTACGGGAGTTGGTTACGCAAGGGGAAGGTATTAGCACCCCTCACGTCCGCCGTACTCGAGGGGATCCTTGCTCAAAAGGTAGCTCAAAGAGTAGGAAAAGGTTGCTAATAAAACTGCTCAAAGAAATTGCACAAACTAGAATAATAAATAGGTGAAGGAAGACGGAGGAAGTGGACTCGGCAGGAGGTCGCATCCTAGGCCTACGTAGTTTGTCAGAAACAAACATCAGAGTCAACATAGTTCGGGGAAAGGGAGACATGCTCGCTAAGACATCACGTCCTATGCCTACGTATCTTCTCTATCCAGAGAAGAATCAGAGCACTCGTAGCTCGGCTAACGCACGCCGAAACAAAACACCAAAAAGAGACGCTGAGACGTCAAAAAAACACTCAACAGGAAACAGAATGTCAATACATGGACTTACGCCTGACTCCCAACAACAAACACAAAAGGAACAGAATGCCAATACATGGACTTATATCCGACTCCTAACAACAACAAACAAAAGGAAACAGAATGCCAATACATGGACTTATATCCGACTCCTAACAACAATAAACGCTAACCAGCGAACACCAAAGAAAAAGGTTATCAGATTACCCCAACAAAGTAATCAAATATCCAAAGATGAACCCCAAAGATGAACCTCAAGTGAATAATCACCCCAAACGTCATAAATGAACCCCAAGTGAGTGACAACCGTCACAAATGAACCCCAAAGATGATAACCATCATCACAAACGTCACAAATGAACCCCAAGTGAGTGACAACTGTCACAAATGAACCCCAAGTGAGTGACAACCGTCACAAATGAACCCCAAGTGAGTGACAACCATCACAAATGAACCCCAAAGATGATAAAAGAAGTCCCTAAGGTATAAACATACCACACATGTCCACGCTGAACAAACAAATACTCACACCAAAACAAAGAAGAGGGTGGACACACACAAGACAACACAACAAAAAAGAAAAAGGGTGACCACACAAAAAAACAAAAGGGTGCCCGAAGAGATTGCTCACAATCTCCTGCCTACGTATCTCATCTGGTATGAGAATCAGGGCGACGTAGTTCCCCTTAACAGGGGTACAACACTCTCCTAACCAGAGACCAGGGAAACAACAAACTAATAGGGAGACTAAGACTCGAGCCTAATAGTTGTCATGCCATCAATATCCCTAAGTTGAAGTCTCTAATCAGAATCCTACTTTCTCAGAAATCAATCATTCAACTCCTATAGAAATGGAGATGAGAAGAGAAAAGCAGATAAACACATTAACACAAATGAACAAGCATCACTCACTATATCCATACAAGAGGCCCAAACAATGGGTAGGCTTTAGTCAAGAGGGGTCATATCAACCTCGACAAACAAGCCAAATTGTAATGGGTAATCTGTAGCTCTTAACCACTAACATTGAGAGTTAGGAAAGGAGGATGAGACCTCATAGCTCTTAACCCTGGCCTGGGTGAGCTCAATGACAAAGAAATCATGGGGATCCAGAAAGAGGGATCCTATTCCACTTGACAGACACTGGACAAGGATCTTGGGTACATGTTCAAAAGCATCAGCACGTAGTGCGAGCATAATGAACGACTCACTCAATAACGGGGGATTGGTTGCTAATCCCTTTTATCCGTCAATTTCCTCTTCACTTAGGAGGACTTATCAAGTAACACATGCCCCATCTTGGAGGTCTTTGGCACAAATGTAAACAAACACAAATAGAGCCTCTTAAGGAGGCCTTGCCAGCAAAATGCCTGCCAAAAAGGTGACAGGACTTCCAGACTACATGGAGTAAGAAAATAGCTACCTAAATGGTGTATCAACCACAATCCAAAGCTCAAGCAAGAGCTAAAAGCGAGCAACTAATGTACCTGTACAAAAGCTAAACAGTTAGTATCTCAGACAACCAATCAGAAAATAAACATTGAAACCATCCAACTGCACACAACTCAATGAGCAATGTTCAAGCATTCAAATGAAGCAATGAACTCAACACATCAACTTAAATCCCTACAAAACACAAATAGGTCAGAACACAATTCAATTTTCATCTCAAAAGGTGAGCAACTCAACCATTAATGCTAAGTGTCCAAACCTGAAACACAAGACAAGGTTAGTTCATGTACAAAACACTAGCACAAAGACTAGGTCCAAAACCAAACCAAATGATCAAAACAGAAGTCAATATTTTGCATAAAGCAAGTTCAAACAATCTACAAGATGTCCTCAAAAGGACCAACATCAATTCATAAGGCAAGTAGCTCAAATGATAAATGTAAAGCAAAGGCAACAAATAACCACAAAATGGACATCCAAATTAGAAAATCCAAATCAAAACAGAAAAGCATGCAAAGGCTTTGAAATTTTTTATGCAAGCGACTCATGTCATGAACAAGCAATGTGCAAAACATCAAATCCAGAAGAGTTCAAATGGTAGATGAACAAAAATGCACAAATGCAAGGTCAAAAATGTGACACAAATTGTCACATTATATCTACATGTGTCAAAAACAATGATAGCATAGGAGAAAAAATTCAAACCAGTGCTAAAAAATTCATATCATGAGTGAAGATCAAGCATGCAAAAATTCAGATCAATTGGATCAACACATAGCATTTCACAAAGCAATGAACACAACATGTCAATTTAGCACAAGGTTCAATCAAAAATTCCAAAATAAAAATCCAGAAACAAACAATTCATGAAAATAATCCTATAAAACACTAGACATTAAAACAAAATTATGAAAAAAAATTGGAGTTAATTTGGAGCATTTTACTATTTTTTATGATTTTTATAAAATGAATGAAATAAATGGAAATGCAAAAGAAATATGGAGGGAAAACAATTGTTTGAATTAAATCTAGAATTAATCACAGCCATTGGATCAGGCGCGACATCCACATCAAACGGTCCAGATTTGAATGCTAAAACGCACAGTATCATTAAAATACGTCAGCAGCACAATCATCAGTCATAGCAACACGCAAGGCAAGTCAAAGCAATCACTACCAATCAATCTCACATGTAGGCACATACATGGCAACCACATCACTTAAATGAAACGATGCGTTTCATTTAACACATCATCAGCACAATCATCAAGTCAAACAACACGCAAGCAAGTCAAACAATTCCTGGCCAATGGATCTTACACGCAGGGCAAACGTGGAACGGACGTGGACTAAAACCCTAAGACACATCAGACGCCGGAGCTGTAGCTCCGGTCGTCTTTCCCGATCAACCAGGCGGCGGCGGCGCCGTGGATTTTTGCAGAATTTAACAAACTCTATATCAATCGAAAGCTCTTGCAACAAGGAATCCAAATATCATGTTCATTTCATCTAAATCATCGTGAATTGCACGGATCGTAAGAAAACATAATCATGCTCAAAAATTCCAGTTCATCATACATGTTCATTTCTAAGCCAAATCAAGATCTAAACATATCAGCATGCTTAGCTAAGTGAGATCTACACAATGATAACAAGAAAATAGCAAAAGAAGAGGATCAATTTTTTCACCTACTTGAAATGCAGTTTGTTGAATTCGCGTGATCAAGCTCTCCAAAGTTCCAAATCTACTCCACTGAACCTCTATTGAAGCTTTATGCACAAAGAAGCAATTGAAAACAGTCGAATCCAGCTCAATTTCAGAAATCCATTAACATGTTCATGCACTCGATCTGCTTGAAATCCAGCTCAATTGTCCAAACCAAGGGATGAATCATGCTCAGAATTACACCAGGATCATGAATCTACAAGAATTATTGGTGTTTGTGTGAAGAAAAATGAATATCAAAGTGAGAGAAAAATTGGAGGGAAATGGAAAATTCTAGATCTGAAATTCTGTTTTGGAAGTTATGGATTAGGGTTTGGCTTTTATATGGTTCACTAATCTCACTGAAATCCAAATTAGGCATTGGTTAAACATGATTAGGGAATATTGGATCAATTTGCAAAAATGCAAAAGTGAGCTAGCATGGCCATGCTACACGTGAACAATACTCATGTAAGGCTTGAATTCACTTAAAATCAACCAATAATCAAGATTTGAATGCTATTTTGCTTGTATCATAAGCCAATTTTGAATTATGGAATTTCCCTCCAAAATGACCACTTGAGGAATGATGATCATACACACTTCTCTCATGCATGGCAAGGCTTGTTTTGAGAAGTATTGGTCATGAGGAGTATTTTTCAAAAAGAATGGACCAAATTGGAGTTTTGTATCAAAAGTTATGTCACTTTGAATTTCCATGCACACCTTGTGATCATTTGGCCATACCTTCTCAACCAATCATCATATGGACATGAATTAGGGCTTTTTGGAAAGGGGAGACAAATATCTAAACCTTTCATGTTCACCAAAAATCCATTTGAAACTTCTTTGATGCTGATAAGTCAAGTTGAATGTGGACCAGAAACTTGCCATTTTTGGAAACTTGAAATTACAGGTCATTTTCCATTTTTGGTAACTTTTGCCATGATATCAAAATCTTCAAGATACATGTTTAGAATGACAAATGGACCTCTTTTGAACATGATTGAGGTGTTTCAACTCATTTCCCCACCTCATAGCCCTCAGTTGACTGCATAGTTGACTATCTGGTCTTCAGATGACCTTGAAATACCTTGATCCACTTGAGCCTCTACCACTTGGGGAAATTGCTCAAAAATGAAACTCTAGCACATGTAAGCCCCTTATGATAACCATGTGAACTCCACCCCAAGAAAATGCCACATCTCCTTGAGAAGCCCTAGTTGGAAGAATGGCTTTGATTAGGGTTGACTAGAGGTCACAACCCTAATTCAGAGGAACTTGAGAATGAACAATGAAACCCTTGATGATGATAGAACCATGATGATGGTAATATATCCTTGCAAAAAAAATTATACTCAAGACCTTTAAAGAATCAGGAAACCCTAATTGAAGCCCATGCCCTCAGATGGTTGATCATCAATTCATAGAAACCTTCAGGCTTGAATAATGTAACTTCCCATCTTCTGAAAAGACTTTGGAGGATGACCTTCTTATTTCCATATCATATGCAAAATGCAATGCCTAATGCTCTACACTATGAAATGCAATGTGTCAAACTAATCTCAAGGAGAGGAGGGCAAATTTTGAGGTGTTACACCATCTTAATCTGATTATATCCGAAAAATCCGTCCATAAATGAGAAGAATTTGAATTTAGTTGTATTGTCTACCAACATATCAATATGTGGTTGAGGGAAATCATCTTTCGGACTAACTTTATTCAAATCTCTATAATCCACACACATCCGGACTTTTTCGTCTTTCTTAGGCACGGGCACAATATTGGCCACCCATTGAGGATATGTAGAAGTCACCAGAAACCCCGCATCAATTTGCTTCTGAACTTCCTCTTTGATCTTCATTACCATATCAGGATGAGTTCTTCTGTGCTTCTGCTTCACAGGCACGCACTCAGGCTTCAAGGGTAGGAAATGTTGCACAATATCAGTATCTAGACCCGGCATGTCTTCATACGACCAAGCAAAGACATCGACATATTCTCGTAGCAATTCAATCAACCCCTCCTTAACAGATTCTTCCAAGAGTGCCCCAATCTTCACTTCTCGCACACAATCCTCAGACCCCAAGTTGACTGTTTCCAGATTCTCAAGATGCGGCTGAATGATTTTCTCTTCGTGCTCAAGTAGACGGGTAATCTCGTCAGGAATCTCTTCAACATCATCTTCCTCTACCTCAAATACAGGGAACTCAAATTGGGAGATGAAGTCGGATCATTATGTTCAATGGGTTTGATCAACCTGCATAATGATTTTGGATATGAAAAGCTCTGGAATTCAAACAAGGCAAATCATTATGGAGATGAAAAGATTGATTTTATTCTATTTTTAGGGTTTTATGTGATCACCAATTTCATGCAAAAAGCAAAAAGGGAAAATAATTGGAAAAACAAACATTTAGCATGAATTTATTGAATGAAAATATCATTGTATTTATGTTGCCAACAATGTCATCACTTCTCCTTTTGGCATGGGAGAAGGGTTTTTTAAACAAAGTGATCATTACGTTGACTTGTGGATAACTGTAGGAATATCCACAGCGACCCAATTGTTGCAGACTCCTCCAGGGATGATGAAATTGTCAGAATCCTCTATATCTTCTTCCAAAACAGCAGCAACTTCTTCCCCCTGACCAGTGTGGATAAAACCTCCACTCTTGAATAATCCTTTCTCATTGAAAACGCCAGAAGAAAAGCCTATGCCAGCCTGAGACTTATTGTCTTCCAGCTCAATCATTTTTCCTAGACCAGCAATTGCACCACACTCAATGGCCCATTTCACATCTCTATAGGAAGTAAATGAAGGAATTCTCTTCTCAATAGGCTCAGCTATAGATAAAGCTTGGAAAGGAGTTCCAACTTCATCTTCAGCATCTATGTACGAGAAGGAAGACAAGTGGCTAACCAGGAGAGCCTTTTCTCCCCCTACCACTACCAGTTTCTTATTCTTCACAAATTTCAGTTTCTGGTGTAGGATGGATGTCACGGCGCCCGCCTCGTGAATCCATGGTCTGCCTAGGAGACAGTTGTACGATGGGTGAATGTCCATAACCTGGAAGGTAATTTGGAAATCACTTGGTCCAATCTTGATAGGGAAATCAACTTCCCCAATCACAGTCTTGTGCATATGATTTGTTTTTGTTTCAAAGGAACTCTAGGGTTTTATTTGCAAATTTTGGAAATATTAATTGTTTATCACATATGGAAATATCTCATCAAATAATATCAGGGAAAATAAATACAACATTGTAAATCGTATACAAGAGGAAAGGAAAATAATCATCCTATGGATCCCTAGAAACAATCATCTAAAGCTCGGGACACAGGAAGATAGGATGCGCGAAGTCTCTTCACCTCCTTCTCGTAAGCTGCCTCCATATCTGCCTTTACCTTGGCGAGTCGGTCATACTTCCTCTTCCAAAACTTGGAAGACTGAGGAAGTAGAGAAGTCCATGCATCATTAGGATCATCAATAACCTGATGCTCGAGGAACTCTATCAAAGCATCTTTCTCCTTAATCTGCTGAAGCAACTCATCCCTTTCACGGATCCAGGCACGTGATAGGTCTTCGTCTCTCAACTCCTCTACTCCTTGGTTAGAGAGGGCTGAAGGCCCAACCACAACCAAAGGTGTAGGTCTCGGATATTCGTAAGGCATGAGATACTCAGATGCTCTCTTCCTTACCCAAGCAGTGTAAGGCTCCATAGCAACACAATTCTTAGGACCCAACTCCTTCCTTCCTTTCTTATGAACCTTGCGCTCAGCGTGAACCATTCTGCCCTTCAAGCCTTGGGGATCTTTACCCTCCTGAAAGAACACACTCTCTAACAGAATGTTATTAGGTTTATCCTTTAGGGGGAACCCAAGCTGACGACGTGCTAAAGCAGGGTTGTAGTTAATCCTACCACATGTACCAAGAAGAGGTACATTGGGGAATTCACCACAAGAGTCGATAATCTGCACACCACGATACACACGGTTATACCAAGAGATATCATCATTAGTGAGAGACATAAGTCTCGTGGACCACCGTAGACATTTCTTGTTCTCCTTGAAGGCGATCGTCTGAGGTAAGTGAGAAATAAACCACTTATACAACAGAGGCAAACAGCACACAATGGCACCACCACTCTTTGCATTCCTCATATGCAAAGAGAAATAGGTATCACCCAACAGAGTCGGAACGTGATTAAGAGCGGAGAAGATCCTAATAGCGTTCACATCCACAAACTTATCGATGTTGGGGAACAATACCAACCCATAGATGAGAAGTACAAATATAGCTTCAAAGGCATCCTCACTCATGGCCTTCCCATAAACAGTAGCTTGAGCAAGGAGGAACTCAGAAGGGAGACCTTGAATTCCACCTTTGGTAGTCATATGAGCACCAATCAGAGATTCATCTATGTGCAACATGTCAGCTGTCTCTTGAGAAGTAGGAATACTCTCCAAGCCACTGAACGACAACTGATCCAGGATAGGTATCCCCACGAGATAAGCATACTCCTCAAGTGTAGGCAAAAGCTGGAAGTCCGGAAACGTGAAGCAACGGTAGAAGGGATCATAAAACTGCACCAATACGCTCATCAATCCTTCATCCACCTGAGTAGTCAGAAGGGGAAGAAGCTTCCCAAAGCGAGCCTTGAAACCCAAGGGATCTAATACATAGGATGTCAGATTCCTTAACTCTTTCAAATCTGGCTGTCTGAAACTGTACTTCTTTGTATTCCTTCTTTGTCTTTCCATGTCTGAAAAATTTGCAAATAAACCCCTTAAGTTCCTTGAAAATTTCTTTTATTATTGATGATATGGATGCAAATGAGTGCATGAATGCATGAATGCAACAATCACACTAAAGGATCAAGCAAAGCACACCAAACAAAGGTCATGGGATGGATCATATTATCCTTAATATCAATCATCCATTTTGGTGGATTATGGTTTACACCTTATCAACACCTAAGTTCCATTGATATTAAGGATGTATGAACGGATCAACCATGAATCAAGGGTTTGTTGTAAGCCACGAGCATGGAGTCTCGGTTAAGAACCACCCAAAGGGAATGTACTACGGTTTAAACCTGCCAAACATGTTCTACAAGAGGTTCCCATAGTCATCATCCCATCTTTCGGATATTATCGGAGAAATGACTACGCGTATTCCAAAAATATTCTCAAGAGAGACTCTTATGAGTGTAGTATCGCGTAACAATCGTATCAAATCTTACACTTGAACGACTTTCGCACTACATCCTAAAAATAGGCCAAGATGGGCTTGGTAAACTAAGGTCCTTGGTTTCTAAGGTCTATATTGGAAAGAGTAATGTCTAACCACAACTTACTTGTGTGACATAATTGATCCCAACATGACCTCCACCAAGTGAATGGACTTGCAAGTCAACTTGCTAAGGAATAACTCCACACAAGTCAACAAGACTACGCCATTCTCCTATCCTAAGTGCACTCGAGTCCGGGTATAGAACTCATCTCACAAAGATCACCAAGCATACAAGGAATTAATATCAAGCAAATCAATCATTACATACAATACAGTAATCCCAAATTGCACAAAAATATGTCACAGAACATTTTCATACTTGTTGTAAGGTAGTTTGTCTTGTGAAAATTTTATTTGTGCAAACATGATTGAAGAGATGAGAAGAGAATGTACAAGTTATTTACATTTTGTGTTTGGATGGATAAACCCATTGCCTACGTACCATCTTATAAAAAGATTAGGATCAAAACCTCGTAGTTCGGGGTTAAAATCTCAAAATAAATTGGTGAATTGATTGGTCCAAAAGCCTTAAGGTCTTTTGTTATCAAAGGGAGAAAACTCAACCAAACCACAAATCCACCATGTGAGGATAACTTCAACATGCTAGTGAGGGGTTAACCCTATAATAAGCATGGAAGACTCATTGTCCATCACTAAGGATATAGGTGAGTATTACATCTACCACAAGGATAACTCAAACCTAATAGCTAAAGGTTATGGAAAATTTTGATTAATAAAGTGGCCATTGGAGCCACAAAAGGGAAATTTGAATGGGTTATATTTACCAATTAGAAGTATATATAAAAGTAGTCAAAGTTGACTTAAAGATTCAATTCAAAATGAGTGTTATGAAGAGAATGTTTGAAAATCAAAAGCATAAGGCTTAGGATTCTAATGTTGAAAACAAAGGTTAAATGTTTGCACAAAAAGGATTTTGGCTTGGGTTAGAGTGGAGAGATGAAGAAGAAGGGCTAAGTCCTAAGGAAAACAAAAAGATGAGGGATAAGAAATGAAACCACACTAGGAGTTCCTCTCTTGAGATCATATTGATGATCCAAGTAGCTCCCATCCTTTGGAATAAGCAAGCACAAAGTATAAGCAATCAAACAAGTCTCATAAGAGATCCTCAATGTATCTTGTATCTTCCACTTGGATGAACATGGTAATGATCCTCCAATTAAGCTCAAATGGAAACTCCTAGTTCAAGAGCACACACATCAAAAGTTCCATGGGGTAAAACACTCTCCTAACTAGAGACCAGGTAAACAACAAACTAATAGGGAGATTAAGACTCGAGCCTAATAGTTGTCATGCAATCAACATCCCTAAATTGAGGTCTCTAACAAGAACTTAACTCACAAGTAAACAAACATCACATACTATATCCATACAAGAGGCTCAAAAAATTGGTGGGCTTTAGTCAAGAGGGGTCATGTCAACGTCGACAAACAAGCCAAACTGTAAAGGGTAATTTGTAGCTCTTAACCATTAACATTGAACGTTAGGGTGAAGCTGATCAAATCGATAATGAGGATGAGACCTCATGCTCTTAACCCTGGCCAGGGTGTGCCCATGACAAAGAAAGTGTGGGGATCCAGAAAGTGGGATCCTTTTTCACTTGACAGACTCTGGACAAAGATCTGGGGCACATGTTCAGAAGCATTAGCATGTAGTGCTAGCATAAAGAACGACACACTGAATAACGGGGGATTGGCTACTAATCCCTTTTATCCGTCAATTGCCTCTTCTCTTGGAGGTGTTATCAAATGTAACACATGCCTCTTCTTGGAGGTCTTTGAGCACAATTTTAAACAAACACAAACAGAGCCTCTGAAGGAGGACTTGCCTGCAAAATGCTTGCCAAAAAGGTGACAGGACTTCAGACTACATAAAGCAAGAAGCTAACTACCTGAGTGGTGTGTCAACCACAATCCAAAGCTTAAGCAAGATCTAAAGCAAGTAAGCAACTAAGGTACCTGTACAAAGACTAAACAGTTAGTATTTCAGTCATAAAACCATCAGACAAACAGTGAAACCCTCTAACAGTTACACAATTCAGTGCATAAGTGCCCTAGCACTCAAATGAGCTCATGAGCTCACCACATCGATTAAAACCCTACAAAACAACAATAGGTCAGTACTCAATGTATTTTCATCTCATAAAGTGAGAACAAACCCAAATACCAATGCTAAGTATCCAATCCTGAAACAAAACAACAAAGTTAGCTTACGTACATCCAATCAACACAACAAAGCATAAACAACCAATGGCATGAGATGAATCAAATCACAAGCCCCAAACAGAACCATATGAACCCCTAAACACCAATCACCATGGCCAAAGATCCACCATACTCCAAATATCATTCAAATGCTTCAAAAAGCCTCAAAAATATGCACAAAATGAGCTTCCAACTTAGAAAATTCATACCAAATCAGAAATGCATGCAATGACTTTGAGATATTTGGTATAAGTATCTCATGCCATGAATGTTCAACATGCAAAAAATCAAGTCCAGAATGATGCAAATGCTATGTGAACAAAAAAGCACTAATTCAATGTCAAAAATGTGACACAAATTGTCACACTTTTCTCTATGTGTCAAAAATGATGATAACATGTGAGAAAAAATCCAAACCAGTGACCAATAATTCATGTCATGTTCGAATGTCATGTATGCAAAAGAGTGGATCAAAAATCTCAAAATAGAGAATTTCACAACATTGAATACACTATATCAATTTGGCACCACATGGATTCAAAAATTCCCATATAAAAATCCAGACATCCAAAATTCATGAATTCAGAACCATAAAAAAGTAGACACCAATACAAAACTATGAAAAAAAATTGGGACTCATTTGGATCATTTTTGCATTTTTCATGAATTAAACAAAATGAGCTAAACAAATGAAATAAAACAAGAAAATGGAGGGAAATGCATTTATTTGAATAAAGCCTGAAAAATCATCAGCCATCAGATCTGGCGCGCACATGCATCAACGACTCACATTCAAATAGATGAAACGCTGCGTTTCATTAAACACAGTCAGCATCCCAATCATCAGTCAAAACACGCGTGGCCTTGGTCAAAGCACTCTTCACCAATCAGGCTTTCACGCACGCAGCCACATGGATCCAACATCAGCCAAACCCTAGCACACGCAGACACCGGAGCTCCGCTCCGGTCGTCTTCTCCGACGAGCACGCGGTGGCTGCCACGGCGGCGCCACCACAAATATTTCCAGAAATTCCTCAAACCTATACCATTCTACTCGTCTTTCTACGTAGGTTCCAAATATCACATCAATTTCTCCTAATTCTCCCTAGATTTTGCAAATCGAAGACAAGAAGTTTCTAGATCCAAACTTCCATTCAACATAACATCCTCAATACTCAGTCAATTTCAATTCTAAACATATGCACATGACCTAGACATCAAGATCTACAAGTCTATGACCTTAAAACAGCAAAAGGAGAGATCAAAAATTGAGTCACCTTGAAGTGGAGACCTCTGAAATAGCGCTCTCATGAGCTCATCTGCTCCAGATCAACTCCATTGCACTTCTTTTGAAGCTTTAAGTAAGAATCAATGGTTGAAACCTCTTGGATGCTCCTCAATTTCAAAATCCGATCCACATGATGAAGCACTTGAACTGCACGATTTCTTGATGAATTGCACCAAACAATGGATGATTCTTGCTCAGTGAAGCATGAGGATCAAGAATATGCAAGAATCTTTGAGCTTTGTGTGTAGAAAATGAAGAATCAAAGAGAGAAAGTTGAGAGAGTTCTTGAATTTTGGTCTGAAATTGGTTGTTATGGCAGTTAGGATTAGGGTTTTCCTATTTATATTCCATGATAATCACAATGCTAGCCATCTTTTCCATTTGCTAATCATGATTAGTGAGATATGAAGCAATTTGCAAAAATGCAAAATGAGCTCACATGCCCATAATCCACGTGCTCCTCTCCATGCTATGGCTTTAATCCACTCAAGAACAACCAAGGGTCATGATTTGAAGAGTAATTAGCTTGCATCTTAAGCCAAGAATGAATGGTGAAGATTTACTTCAAAATGAACATGTGTGAAATAATGAACATTTGACCATGATTCCTTTTCACAATTGAGCCAAATGATGTTACTTTGAGATGCCTTGAACATGAGAAGCACTTTGCAAAAAGAAAGAACCAAATTGAAGCACTACATCAAAAGTTATGCCATTTTGAATTTCCATGCACACTTTATGATAAAATGACCATAACTTCTCAACCATTCATCATATGGAGATGAATTAGGACTTTTTGGAAAGGGGAGACAAAAATATACAACTTTCATGTTCACCAAAAATCCATTTGAAACATCTTTGACATTAACAATTCAAGTTTAAAGTGGACCAAAACTTGCCAAATTTGGAAACTTTGAATTATAGGTCATTTTCCATTTTTAGTAACTTTTGCCATGACCTTTGAATCTTCAAGATGGATGTTTAGAATGATCAATAGACCCCATTTGAACATGATTTAGGTGTCTCAACTCATTTCCCCACCTTATAGCCCTCAGTTGACTGCACAATTGACTTTTGGTCCTCAGATGACCTTGAAATGTCTTGATTAACTTGAGCCTCTACCACTTGGTGAAATTGCTTCAAAATGAAACCCTAGCTCATGTAATCTCCTAATAATAATCATGTGATCCTCATCCCAAGAAAATACCTCATCTCTTGCACAAAGGATCTTCTTGAAGCTTTACCTGGTGATTGCTTAAGCTACAAACAAAAGATGTTAGTGACATATTTTTGTGCTTTTGGTTAGTAAATAAAACAAGAAAAGCAATGATATACAATTCAAGCATGCGTGGTGATCTCAAACCACTCACAAGAGATCCCTACCCAAAGGGAAAGGGAGCCAAGATGCTCAATGATCCTTGAGGCTATGCAATTCAATGTTATGATGCCATGAGGGATCTTAGGGACAAAATTGGGGTCTTACACCATATGGTTCTCGTCACGAGGTATATGATACAGCCTTACTGTTGTGAAGAAAGTCAACAGTCTTCTCGTGTAGTCTCTGTAGGGGACCAGATTAGGCTGGAGAGTATTCTAATCACCATTCACTTGATTGATCACTACAGTTGAATCTTCGAAGATGTCCAGAGTCTTCATTCTCAAATCAATGGCTTGCTCGACACCCAAGATACATACTTCATACTCAACTTCATTATTGGTGCACTCAAAAGTCAGACGAGCGGTGAGAGGCATGTGGGCACCTTTCGGAGTGGTAATGACAGTACCAATTCCACTTCCTTTGGCATTGACGGCCCCATCAAACATTAAAGTCCACTTTTCATCTGGATCAGGTCCCTCCTCCACAACTGGCTCTTCCCAGTCTTTCATCTTGAAGAACATGATGTCTTCATCTAGAAAATCAAACTTCATCGGCTCATAATCATCAATCGGCTGCTGAGCAAGATAGTCTGACAGAATACTCCCTTTGATGGCTTTCTAAGATGTATACTGGATGTCATACTCTGTCAGTACCATTTTCCAACGAGCTACCCTTCCGGTGAGAGTTGGATTCTCAAATATATACTAGACTGGATCCATTTTGGAGATCAGTAAGGTTGTGTGAGTCAGCATGTATTGTCTCAATCGTTTAGTAGCCCATGCAAGTGCACAATATGTCTTTTCAAGCATTGAGTATCTCGACTCGCAATCTGTGAATTTTTTACTCAGGTAGTAGATGGCATGCTCTTTCCTACCTGTCTCTTCGTGTTGACCGAGAACACAACCCATGGAATTATCGAGTACTGTCAAATACATAATCAGCGGTCTCCCTGGGACTGGAGGCATAAGGATAGGAGGATTCTGCAAATACTCTTTTGTCTTCTTGAAAGCCCTTTGGCAATCATCATTCCACCTGATGGCCTGATCTTTTCTCAACAATTTTAATATTGGCTCACACGTGGCTGTTAGGTGAGAGATGAACCTTGCAATGTAGTTTAACCTTCCTAAGAAACCACTGTAGCACCTCAAATTTTCACCTCCCATTTGTATATACATTTCATGTTTAGGTCATTAATATTGCATTATCATTTGCATAGTCCATCATGTCATCAGGCAAGACTGGTCAGGAGATTCAACTTGGCAAGCAAGCAAGAGCATTCTCCATGAGATCAAAGCCCTAGGGTGATTCCAATGAGTTCACATGATTCAAGGATCATTTTGAAGTGATTTGGCCTAGTGTTAAAGGCTCAGAACTCATCAGTCCATGTGCAAATCATCTGAGGCCCACAAAAGTCAACAGAAGTCAACTGTCAATTCAACTATGGATTTGGAGGTGGGAAGTGGTTAGAGATGCCTCATTCATGTTCAAACAGGTCTCATTTGACATTTCAAACATCAACATTGAAGGATTTGAAGTCAGATCAAGACTTTCCAAAAATAGCAGGTGACTTGTAATTTGAACTTTCCAAAAATGGAAAGGTTTTGGACCAACTTCAACTCAAGATTACATCATCAATAAAGCTTCAAATGAAATTTTGTCCAACATGAAACTTGAATATCTTTCTCTCCCATTTCCAAAAAGTCCAAGATCATGGATTTCTCATGTGTGGTTGAAGAGATATGGTTCAATCATGGCAAAGTGTGGTTTAAACTTCAAATGAGCATAACTTTCAAACCAAAACTCCAATTTGAGTGGTTCTTTTTGCACATTGATCCTTATAACATGTATTTTCCAAGCATACCATCATTTGACATGAAATCTCATTGCATGGCCTTTGGTTCATTCTTGAAGTTTTGTGAAGAAAATTTCATAAACTCATATTGCATGAACATATGCATACCAAACCAATTCCAATATGTGCATGGGATGTTTTTAAGGCATTTTGGACTAAGAGTGTGCACTGTTCACGTGCATGGAGGTGCATGAAGTAGAAAAATCATTTTTTGCATTTACATCACAAAGTGATGAACTTCATTTGCATTTGCCCTAAACACTTCCTAAACATGATTAGCATGGAGTATATATGCTTAATCATAACTGTTTTCATCAGATTCATCAATTGTAGATCTAGAATCACAAATTCTTCAAAAAAATTCTCTCACTTTTTTTCCAAAATTCTTCAAACCTAAACATTTTCTAGTGATCAATTCATCATCATGAAGCATAATTGAGCACATTTGCACGTGGAAACAGAGGAAATCGTGGCTGTTTGAGTTCATGTTCATAGCTTGAAGGTTCTATGGCAGTTGAAGATTTAGCTTGCTTCTTTCATTGTTGAGCTTCCATTTCATCATCATTCCTCTCAAGAAGCATATTGGAAGAGATTTGAGGCGTGGCAAGGCTTGGAAGCAAGGGATTTCAATTCTGCTTTGAATGGAGTGATTTGGTGTTGATTTGAGTTAGTTACATGCAATTGAAGTTTGGATGTTGATTCTTGATTCCTTCGATCCATGCGTGTTTATGTGTTTTTTCATGAAATGTTTATGGATCTTGATTGTATGTTGCATGATGACTCGAATGTTGTGTTTGATTTTCATTTCTGGAGCGTTTGGCAAAAATCTGGAAAAATTGGACGAAGATCTTCATGATCTTCATCATGTTCTTCATTCTCCAGTTTTGCTGGAGATTTTCCTGCGAATTTTGCCACAAAACGCATAAGGTTTCCTGCGGATTGCATGTGGATTACCTGCGGATTTTTGAATCCATGCAGGAGCGCGCGTTAGTGTTTAAGTGATCAAAACGCTGGCGTTTTTGTTTGGCGCGCATGTAGGTTCAAAAATGGCCAGGGTTCGATACCGGTTGAGTGCATTTTCCAAATTGCCTTGTGTTTTCTCACATGTTCCTTCATATTTTCACACTTTGGCTCCAAAATCATCTTTCAAATTTTTCTCAACTTCCAAAATTCATTTAAAAATGAAAAATCAACCAAATGATCTCCAATATTTTGCATTATGTTCCTCATTCTATCTAGTTTTTTATGATTATCAAAATGCAAATTGTGCTTGGCTGGATATTTTTTGGTGCTAGAGTGTTTGAGTACATGTCCATATTTGACCTTGCATTGGTTATATTGTTGTGAAATGCTGGTCTTTGATCCAATGAATGTGAAATTTTGCATGCTAGAACTAGACACATTGCTCGACATTTTGGTGTTGATTTGGTATTTTTATCAATTGTCAATTCTGTTTTATGATCATGTTAAGTTGGTGTGACAATTTGTGTCACACCTTGTGATGTTCAACTTACATGATGTGTTTGTCATGCCAAATGATCTCCAATTGTCCTGATTTTTTCTATGATGCATGTTATGGATGTTGTGAATGAGCATGATTTTTTTTGGAATTATTTGAATCATTTCTGATTTAATTGAGATTTTCATTCTGGTTGGTCACATTTGAGCTTTAAAATTGCCTTGAACTTCAATTGATCATGAAATGCTTTTGGTTAATGATATTGATATGAGACCTTTTGGAATGTGTCAAGATGTGATTGAAGTTGATTCATGTTAAATTTCATGTTCTGTTTTGAATGTTTGACCTACTTTTGACCCTAGGCTTTGACCTAGTGGTACTCACTGTTTGGATTGTGGATTTCAGGTTAAGAAGCACATTGCCATGGTTGGATTGGTCCACTCATTTGAGTTGATTAATTGGTTGATGATTGGCTAACCTTGTGTTGTTTTGTAGGTTGATACCAATTCATTTGTGTTTGAGCTTGTGCCTTGCACCTTGTTGCCTGAGGCTTTGACTATATGTCCGATTGTATGGTTGACTGTTGTCTGTCTGTTTGTTTGAACTATGAACTGATTGGTTTAGATTTTTTCAGGTACCTAAGTTGCTTTGAGTTCTTTTGAACTTGCTTTTGCTTTGCTTGGTTGCTTAACCACTGAGGTATAACTCTCTGACTTCATGTAGTCTGGAAGACCTGTCCTGTTATGTGGGCAGGCACCTGTCTGAAGCCCTCCTTAAGAGGCAATGCTTGTGAATGTTTACTTTTGTGCCAAGCAGGAAAAGCCCTCTTATGAGCCAATTGGCAGATAAAAGAGATGTGTAATCCATCTCCTGCTATTCAGTTGTGTCATTCACTTTGCTCATACACCTTGTGTTGATGCATTGTGGATAATAGCCCAAGATCTTTGTTGTGTCAGTCATATGTGGAGAAGAGTTCCTACTTTCTGAACTCCCACACTTTCATTTGTCTGAAGTTCTCCCAGGCCAGGGATAAGAGATGTGAAGTTTTACCCTCACTTCCCATTTCATCTGCTTCACCCTAACTCTCAATGTTAGGGTTAAGAGCTAACTATCACCCGATTCCGTTTGGCTTGTGTTTCACAGCCTAACCTTGTATGAGCCCAATTGTTTGCATATAGTGTGTGTGCTTGCTTTTTGTGCTTGTATGACTTTGCTTGTGCTGTTTAGGATAGCTTTCTCCCTGTGCAAGTTAGATAGAAACCTTAACGTAGGGATGGTATGCATGATAACTTCTAGGCTCGAGTCGTAGTCTCCCTAGTAGTTTGTGTCTCCCTTTGTCTCTGGTTAGGTTAGAAGTTCTTTCCCTGCGTAGGGGAACTATGTCGCTCTCATCCTCATACCAGATGAGGTACGTAGGCAGGAGATGAGAAGATCTCTCCGGGCGCCCTTTTTCTTTTTCAACCCCCTTTGTGTGTGTTTGGAGTCCGACATAAGTCCAGCGATTGGCAGTTGGTTTCCTGTGTCTTGTTTGCTTGTCGGAGTCTGACGTAAGTCCAGCGATTGGCAGTTGGTTTCCTATGTGTGTGTTTGTTGGTACGGAGTCTGATGTAAGTCCAGCGATTGGCAGTTGGTTTCCTGTGTGTGTGGTTGTTGGTTCGGAGTCTGATGTAAGTCCAACGATTGGCATTCAGTTTTCCATGTTAGCCTGTTTGTGTGGAGTCTGACGTAAGTCCAGCGATTGGCAGTCGATTTCCTGTGTGGTTTTGTTTGGCGTGCGTTAGCCGAGCTACGAGTGCTCTGATTCTTCTTCAGTCAAAGAAGATACGTATGCATAGGGTGTGATATCCTAGCGAGCACGCTTCCCCCTGTCCCGAACTACGTCGACTCTGATGTCTGTGCTTGACAGACTACGTAGGCCCAGGATGCGATATCCTGCCAAGTTAGTTTCTCTTGTTTCCTTGTGTTTCCTTCCAGCGTTGTGTGGTGTTTGAGCAGTTTCTAGCAACCTTATCCTTTCTTTTGTGCGTGGATCCCGTCGAGTACGACTGATGCTTAGGGGTGCTAATACCTTCCCTTCGCATAACCGACTCCCGATCCCATCTTTCTCTGGTCGCGAGACCATGTCTTTCCCAGGTTTACTTCGAGCGTTTCCTTTCCCTCCTTTGGGATAAATAACGCACGGTGGCGGCTCTGTTGTTTTCGTTTTCCCGCCGGTTTTTCGCGTAATGCGACAGCTGGCGACTCTGCTGGGGAGATAGAGAAGTTGACTTCTTACTGGTCCATCTTCCCTAAGCGAGTCACTCCTAGCGCGCTGTTAGGATAGGGTTTGGTTGCTTTTATTTCTTTATTTATTGCATTTATGATTATTATGTTGTATATATGTGCATTATGTGTTTGCATGCATCATATTATCATTGTGCTGGCTGTGTATTTGTCTCTCTGTGGGGTAGGAGTTACAAGAGGTAAAAGGCCCAATACCCAGGCTATGAGTGAACTCTAGGACACCTAGGAATAGAGTGATTCATGGGAAGCGGGTGGTATTGCGCCACTTAGCGGAACATGATATCACGAGCAGTTCAGATCCTGATGGGGTATTATCGGTACATACATCTGATGTGTACAGGATGATATTCTTGAAAGGGTTGTTTTTCCTGCGTTTCTCTTGACCTTACCCTGGCCTAGATGACACCCGTGAGTGGGGAGGGATGGAATCATTTGCAGGTACAGATGGTGACTATGGTTCAGATGAACTTATGGGTACTTACTTATGACACGCCGGAATTCTGTCAGTGATATCTATCAGCGGGTTCCGTTTATTTCGGATCCCCAGGTTGAATTTGAGGACACTTGTTCAGAGGATCTGGTTGTCATCCGTTCAGTGGATTTCCTTGATGATGGTGATATATTCCTCGGTTCCATTTATTTCGAAATTCCCCAAGTTGGATTTATGGTTACTCGGGCCCTCAGATGATTGTGATCAGTTCAGAGATCGGTCCAATACAGTTGACTTGGAAGATGACACAGTGACCTGCCTGCATGCATTTGCATCATTCCCATTTCGCATTCATCTGCATTTAACCCATGTCTATCCGTACTCAGGGTCCATTTTTTTGATTGAGATTCTGGTCGAGAGACATTCGTATGTCAGAATGTTGTTGATGAAATATTATCCATCTCAATGAAACCAGAATCAAAGGACGGAATTCTCCTCATACGGATAGACATTGCATGTGTGAGTCATATTAACCTGTTTGCTGTTTTGTAGGTGTCAGTATCTAACCGGTGTGCATGGCTTTTCCGTTCAGATATCTCAGACTGATGGATCCACCCAACGCCGACATTCTCGAATTGAAAGAGATGATGGGGGAGTTGTTCAAAGTCGTGCAAGGGCTCGCCTTGGGGCAGAAAGCAATTGCTGAGAGGTTGGATAGGATTGAAAGCTGGTTGATAAAGGAGAAAGTTCAGGGAAAGGCTCCGTCATTCGTAGTAAAGAAGCCCTCTGGCAATGGTCAGCTCAAGAAGGAGGTTGAATCAGGTGGTGTGCAGGCCAAGAAAGAACGCGGTAAGGATCGCTACCACCCTTATGCTGCCACTGTAACCACTCCTATTGGTAATCCATTTGTACCACAGCAACAACCGCTACCTCGACAGAAAGCACAGAAAGCTAAGGGCAAAGTGAAGAAGGGGACGACGGATCGTCAGTTTGATAAGCCGCCCGTGACTTATACCCTTCTGTTCAAGAGGTTGAAGGATCTTGGGTTAGTTCGGCCGAGGATATTGGTTCCTGTAGAATTGCATCGGAGGCCTGCAAACTACTACGAGAATGCCAGGTGCGAGTTCCATTATGGGGCACCCGGACACAACATTGAGGGTTGTAGAGCTTTTAAGCATGTCGTCCAAGATATGGTGGATTCCAAGGCCATCAGTTTGGCACAGATACTAAATGATGATGTTAACCCCGTGCCAATGCATGGTACTGAAGAGATGAAAGTGATGTCAAAGGACAAGAGAGGGATAGAGGTGACTGAGGGGGATCAGTTAAAAACGTCAGTGTCTGTGGTCCCAAAACATCTGATGAAGAGTGGAGCATTCCCTAGTGTTGATAACTGTTGTGCGGCCGTCGCCACAAATGGGTGTGTAGTGATGGGGGAAACGATCTAGAGAAGGATGGAAGTAGAAATGGACGGTGAAAAATTTGAAACACCAAGTCAGGGAGTTGAAACCGTTAAGGTAGAGGATGCCATTCTAGCTGAGAAAGAGAAGAAGCTGTCCATTTCTTCTTACAAACAGGCCATGGAGGTGGTGAAGAATGGAGAAGCCCTAGGCTGGGGAAGGATCATAGACATTGTGGTGAAAGCGGATATGTTCGGGATTGGTTATCAGCCAGACCAAGGCTCGTCTAGACAAAACAGAGGACGTCGTCAACCATTCACATTTATCAGCGTCGGGATGTTGGATCCAGGTCACAACTGTACAGTGGGTGAAGAGATTAACAGTGACGGCGAGCTTGACTCGTGGATAAAATCGTGTGTACCAGGGAACTAGAAGGCCTCAAAGATGATCACTGTCACTCATCATGAAGAGTAGTATTTATGTTTTTCAATTCTGTTTGCATGAAAGCCATACGTTTTGCCCGAAACGTAATGGTCCATTGTAAGGGCCATCTCATGTGTTTCATTGTGCAACATTTTTCATCATTAATAAATGGATGTTTTTGTGATTAAAAGCGGTGTTCCCTGTTTTTCATTTATTTTTGCAGTTTAAAAATAAAAATAAAAATGACAATGTTTATTTTCATTTTTCTTTCCTTTTGATCTGTCTTGTTCCGACCTCAAAAGTGACTATTCTCCTGATCTCATTGATAACAATTCGGTTACACCTCTGTATGACTTCGACAATCCGATCTATCATGCCGAAGAATAAGGCGAATAAGATTGTGATCTGCTGGAATTAGCCAGGTTGTTGAAATAAGAGGAGAGGGTGATTCAACCGCACGAGGATAGATTCAAGATTGTTATTCCAGACACTGCCCAGGTCAGAAAGGAAGTGAAATTGGGGCCGCTTCAGAGGCGAGTCGAGAGCAGAATGATAGCCCTGTTGAAAGAGCATGTGGATACCTTCGCCTGGTCGTATCAGGATATGCCTGGGTCGGATACCGATGTCGTTGTACACAAGTTGCCATTAAGAGAAGACTGCCCTCTAGTGAAACAAAACGTCGGTGCCACGTATCAGAGTGACTTTGTTTCATGATATGACTCATCATGAAATCAAATGTTGTGTTGACAACATGGTAGCAAAGTCACAAGCAGAAGAGGGGCATCCGGTAGAGGGGGGCAAGTTGTTTGACCAGATCGAGACAACTCAGACTGAGGTTGAGTCCGAATCAGTGCACTTGTGGAACGCTGTCCGGTAAAATGCTGAGGTTTATTGTGAGCGAATAAGAGGAATCGAGGTCGATCCTGCTAAAAAAAAAGAGATATAAAGAAGAAAAAGCAATATGAGAAATGCCTGAACCAAAAACAAAAGAAGGTTCGTGGTTTCTTAGATATATTGAATTGCATTTCACGGTTCATATCTCATCTGATAGCCACGTGGGAACCCATTCAAACAAAAAGAGATCAAACGGTCAGGTGGATAATGATTGCCAAGGGGCATTGAAAGATAAAAGAATAAGTTGCTGGAACCGCTGATTCTGATGCCTCCCATGGAAGGAACAACAGTAATCTGGTACTTGATAGCCCTCGAGGGGTCTATGAGGTGCGTATTGTATCAGCATGACGAGTCTGGTCGAAAAGAGCATGCAATTTACCTTAGCAAAAAGTTTATCGACTATGAAACAATACATTCACTGCTCGAGAAAACTTGTTGTACTTTGGCATAGGCTGCTCGCAGACTGAGACAGTATATGTTGGTTCATACCATTTTGTGGATGTCCAAGATGGATCCGATCAAGTATGCGTTTGAGAAGTCAGCATTGACCGGACGGGTTGCGAAAGGGCGAATGATGTTGATTGAATATGATGTTCAGTACACCCCTCAGAAAGCAATCGAGGGGAGTGTATTGTCCGATTACATCGCCCCGTAACCCATTGAGGGTTATCAATCAAGGAAGTTTGATTTCCCTGAGATGACATCTCGAGGTGCTCAAATCGAAAGATTGTGAGGAACCTATCCCGGAGGAGGGGCCTGACCCTGAATCCGAACGGATTCTGATGTCTGATAGGGGGAGGTTAATGTGAATGAGTTAGTGCTGCTTTGGTTACGTCAAAAGGGGATCCCACATTCCTTTTGTTGCCCGGATAACATTTGAATGCACCAACAGTGGTGGCTGAGTATGAAGCGTGTATCTTGGGTATCGATCTTCGGTGCGTACGTCCACTGGGGCAACGCCACGCTCGCTCGTGTATGGGATAGAAGTGGTTTTACCTACCGAAGTCTAGATCCCATTGTGGAGGGTCCTGATGGATGAGAAATTAGAGAAGGCTGAGTGGATAAGGACTCGGTATGACGCGTTGAGCCTGACTGAGGAACAGAGGCTGGCAGTTACTTGTCATGGGGCAGTTGTACCCAGTGAATGAAGCGTGTTGTTGACCGAAAAGGGAGACCTCGTGCGTACCACGTGGGAGAGCTGGTATTGAAAAGGATCCTTCCTCCTCAACGATCATAGGGGCAAGTGGGCACACAATTATGGAGGTACATTCGTGGTCAAGAAGGTCCATTTGTGTCTCCCTTTGTCTCTGGTTAGGTTAGAAGTTCTTTCCCTGCGTAGGGGAACTACGTCGCCCTGATCCTCATACCAGATGAGGTACGTAGGCAGGAGATGAGCAGATCTCTCCGGGCACCCTTTTTCTTTTTCAACCCCCTTTGTGTGTGTTTGGAGTCCGACATAAGTCCAGCGATTGGCAGTTGGTTTCCTGTGTCTTGTTTGCTTGTCGGAGTCTGACGTAAGTCCAGCGATTGGCAGTTGGTTTCCTGTGTGTCTGTTTGTTGGTTCGGAGTCTGATGTAAGTCCAGCGATTGGCAGTTGGTTTCCTGTGTGTGTGTTTGTTGGTTTGGAGTCTGATGTAAGTCCAGCGATTGGCATTCGGTTTCCATGTTTGCTTGTTTGTATGGAGTCTGACGTAAGTCCAGCGATTGGCAGTCGGTTTCCTGTATGGTTTTGTTTGGCGTGCGTTAGCCGAGCTACGAGTGCTCTGATTCTTCTTCAGTCAAAGAAGATACGTATGCATAGGGTGCGACATCCTAGCGAGCACGCTTCCCCCTGTCTCGAACTACGTCGACTCTGATGTTTGTGCTTGACAGACTACGTAGGCCCAGGATGCGATATTCTGTCGAGTTAGTTTCTCTTGTTTCCTTGTGTTTCCTTCCAGCCTTGTGTGGTGTTTGAGAAGTTTCTAGAAACCTTATCCTTTCTTTTGTGCGTGGATCCCGTCGAGTAAGACAGATGCATAGGGGTGCTAATACCTTTCCTTTGCATAACCGACTCCCGATCCCATCTTTCTCTGGTCGCGAGACCATGTCTTTCCCAGGTTTACTTCGAGCGTTTTGTTTCTCTCCTTTGGGATAAATAACGTACGGTGGCGGCTCTGTTGTTTTCGTTTTCCCGCCGGTTTTTTGCGTAATGCGACAACCACAGACTTGCTTTTCTGTTCTTGGCTCAGGCATTTCTTATATCGCTTTCGCTTTGGCCGGATCCACCTCAATCCCTTATTCACTAACAAAAAAACCCAACAGTTTTCCATATCTCACCCCGAAAGTACACTTGTTTGGATTAAGCCTCAGCTTGAATTTCCTCAAACGCTCAAACAGTTTCTGCAAATTCACCAGATGTTCTTCTTCCGTATATGATTTGGCAATCATATCATCAATATAAACCTCGATTTCATGATGAATCATATCATGGAAAAGAGTTACCATAGCTCGTCGATATGTTGCCCCAACATTTTTCAGACCAAACGACATTACCTTGCAGCAGAAGGTGCCCCATGGGGTTATGAAAGTTGTCTTCTCAATGTCTTTTGGTTCCATCTTAATTTGATTATAGCCAGAAAAGCCATCCATGAAGGAGAATACCGAGAACTGAGCCGTGTTGTCCACCAAAACGTCGATGTGAGGTAATGGGAAATCATCTTTAGGACTAGCTCTGTTCAGATTCCGGTAGTCAACGCACATTCGTACCTTTCCATCCTTTTTAGGTACTAGAATGATATTTGCAACCCATGACGGATAATTTGTAACCGCTAGAAACCCTGCATCCAACTGTTTTTGCACTTCTTCATTTATCTTGACCGCCATCTCTGGTCTTGTTCTTCTGAGCTTCTGCTTTACTGGAGGACAATCCTCTTTGAGAGGCAAACGGTGTACCACAATGTCTGTGTCAAGCCCTGGCATGTCCTGATAAACCAAAGCGAAGATGTCAACATACTTTTGCAGCAATTCAATCAGCCCATTCTTCACATTATATTCCAAAGCAGTCCCTATCTTGATTTCTCTCTTGGCGTCCTCGGTGCCGAGATTAATCACTTCAACAAACTCTTGATGCGGTTGAATGACCCTTTCCTCCTGTTTTAATAATCTAGAAAGTTCTTCAGGGAGTTCACAGTCTTCATCACCCTCTTCTTTAGCTTGAAAGATTGGATTTTCAAAGTCGAAGCGAGCCATAGCAGAACTGTTATCAATAGGATTCGGTGATGTGCATCTGCATGAGTGATGGTATGTGCTTATGAGTGTGAACAAGAAGTGGAAACTAAACAAAACATTGCCTAATGTATATTTTTTTTATTTTTTTTTATTTTTGAAAACTGCAAAAATTGAAAGACAGTGAACAAAATATTTGAATGCAAAAAGACGTCCTTTATTTATGATAAAAAATGCAGGTATCCACATAGATGAGGGCTACAATGAGTCATCATGGCCTGAGCGGAACGTAAGACTTGGATATGCATGAATAAACAAAGCAAATTACTCTTTAAGAAGAGTGACTTGGATAATCTCTTCAGAAGACCAGTTGCGGAGAACTTCACCCGGGACCCTTGGACACACCCAGTTGTCAATGTCGCAATCACTATCCCCATCTCCTTTGTTGATTTTAGAGACTTGGCCGTACTGAATGATGCCAGCACCGGAGAAAGTAATCGGCCCCTGACGGGTCTGAGACGTTGAAGTTGTAGAAGTCAATGTCGGCTGATACCAAATCCCAAACTTGTCTTCCTTTAAAGGTAAATCCACCAGACGTCCCCAACCGGGAGCAACACCTGAATGCCTGCTTGAAGGACGACAAAGATGCACCTGCTTTAACCTCTTCCACTGGAGCTGCATCCTTGACTTGAACTGCCTCAAAGGCCTGACACAGGGTCTCATGAATCTCACCTTCTACCTCTACATACTTGAATGTAGACAGGTTACTGACCAGAATATCCTCCTCACCACAGACAGTGATAATTCTTCCGTTGACTGGGAACTTGATATTCTGATGCAAGGTTGAGGAAACTGCCCCGACATTATGGATCCAAGGGCGACCCAGCAAGCAGCTATACAAAGGACTTATATCCATCACATAGAAGACGGTGTTGAAGGTTTGTGATCCAATCTGAATTGGCAATTCTACCTCTCCGAACACCGACCTCTTAGAACCATCGAAGGCTCTCACCACAAGATCGAAAGGCTTCAAGATCAAACGTTCTACACCTAACCTTGACAGGGCTCTCTTGGGCAGCACGTTAAAAGAGGAACATGTATCCACCAGAACATGGGATAGCACAGTATCTTTACACTCCATCGAAATGTGCAAAGCCTTGTTATGATCGCGTCCACTTGGCGTCAAGTCAGAATCAGTAAAACCCAACCCGTTGCTTGTATGAACATTTGTAACAATCCCTTCTAGTTCGTTCACTAAGATCTCCTGAGGCACATATGCAGCATTAAGGACCTTCAGGAGTGCCTCCCTGTATGCCTCCGAACACAGCAAGAGTGAGAGAATAGATATCTTGGATGGCGTCTGAATCAACTGATCGACTACCTTGTAAGCGCTTTTCTTTATAATTCTAAACAGTTCGTCCACATCTTTCACAAAAGCAGGCTCAGAGCCAGCCTGTGGTGCAGAGGTACCCTCATTCACAACTTTGTTTGCCTTTGGCATTCGCCGCGGCGTCAACACTATCAGGTTGGGTAACCGGTGGTGAGAACAATTTACCACTTCTGATGAATCGCCCGATTCCACCAACATTGTCCACTGCAGGTTCTTTTATCTCATCTACAGGTTCAGACTTCTGATCCTGCACCTCTTCTACTTTCAGTGGCTGCTCCACTCCAGGATCATGCGTGTACACACTCCCCCCGTAATGCCAAGGAATGGCCCTTTTGCTGGTGAAAGGTAAAGGACCAGGGGTCGTGATGGTCACAGTGGATTGATGCGGTCCCACTGGTGGTACCAGTTGCGCTACTGGCACACTAATCTGAGTGGTCGGATAGAAAATTGTGATAGTGGCAATGTCACAGTCATACTCAGAAATCTTATTTATTGAAGTACAAACATCCGAAACATCAGAATCAAGTTCAGCAAGTACATCAGAATCAAACACCATGTTTGGAATATCAACAACATCAGAAAAATTAATTACATCCTTGGGAATTACAAAATTAGTAGGAACAACATTTGTAAATTCTTTAGCATCTTCAGGAAAGAGAGGATCAACATCTGCATTCTCAACAACCCCTTCAACAACCCCTTCAACACACCTTTGGGAAGATAAGTCTTCAGCTTGGAGGATACCATCGTCAAGCAAGGCCTGGATACCCTGTTGCAGCTTCACACAACCCCCACTCTGTGCAACACAACCTAAACAACCGCTCCCACAGCCGGGGAAAACATCTGCCTTTAGCAAGTATTCTTTGATTTCTAACAGCGCAAAGTTAACATTTGCTCTACCATGTTGCGGCATAGGATTGTTGACAACATTAGGATTCGGCGCAAAGTTAATGGCTTTTGAATCAATAAGGTCCTGAACTACGTGCTTAAAAGCTTTGCAGTTCTCAATAGTGTGGCCAGGTGCCCCAGAGTGGAAATTACACCTAGCATTCGCGTCATAACCCACTGGAAGCCTGCCAACGGGAGGAGCCAAAGTGTGTAACTGCACAAGTTGCAAATGTTGAAGGTTGGGAAGCAACTGGGCATACGACATCGGAAGAGTGTCGAAACGCCTATCCATCATCCTCTGTATCTGTTGATAAGCAGGTCTGTTACCCTGTTATTGTTGGTATTGATTTTGTTGTTGTTGTTGAACTGGTGCTGCAGCTGGAATGATCACTGCTGCAACATAAGGTTGTTGATGGTACTTCTGAAAGTTATTCCTCTGGTTACCCCTGTTCTGATAAGAAGATATGGCATTTGCATCCCCTTCTCTCCTCTTATGTCCTCCTAAGAACGGCTTCTTTGACCCCGAAGATGATCCAACCCCATTTTAGATCTTACATGTCTTCAAGTAGTTCTCCACCCTCTCACTGGTAGAGACCATATCAGCAAAATTCGAGGCGTTGCAACCCACCAGACGCTCCAAATAAGATCCAGGCAGTGTGTTCATAAACATGTTGGCCATCTCTTTTTCCAACATCGGAGGCTGAACACGGGAAGCCAACTTTCTCCAGTGTTGAGCATACTCTTTGAAGCACTCGTTACTCTTGAGAGACAGATTTTGGAGCTGAGTCCTGTCAGGTGCCATATCCGCATTGTACTGATATTGCTTCACAAAGGCCTTATCCAAGTCTCTCCACCAGCGAATATGGGCTCTGTCCAGCCTCATATACCACTCCAAGCATCCCCCAGCTAGGCTGTCCTGGAAGAAGTACATGAGCAACTTCTCATCATCAGAATACGCGATCATCTTGCGGAAGTAAGCTTGTACATGAGTCTTCGGGCAAGAGTTGCCATTGTACTTATCAAACACGGGGACTTTGAATTTTGGCAGAACTCTCACGCCTGGGACCAGCCCCAAGTCAGTAACATCCACACCAAGAGCATTCTTCCATTCCACAACTTTCAACCTCTCTTCCAGTCTCTGAAACATAGGGTCCATACCATGGCCCATGCCAAAGTCCTCCTGAAGCAGGGGGAATTGATCCTCCTGATCATCATGGATGGGTTGTTGACCAAGGTTGCCATGTGGGATTGGGATAGGCCCAGGTCCGTTGGATCCATTGGCCTCTCCAGCGGGAGGATCAGCCACAATCTAATCTCCTGCTGTCCCTGAGCCACTCCTTGGACCACTTCCATGAACTGATTCATGCGAATCCTCATCTCAGCGAGCTCTTCTTGTATACCTTCCATTGCTCTCTGTTGATTTCTTCGGGTATCATATCGGTGAATGCCTGAGTCAGCTATCCTAATAATGGAATACCAAACAAGATGAGAACATTGCGACAGTACCTGTTATGCAAGACATGCTAATGAATATGCAAATGCAATGACATGTTTATCAATTTCAAAGGGTATTCTACCCCTTGATTCCAGTCTCACATTAGATAAACAGTGTAAGAAAACATCGACTAGAATCAAGAAAAAGTTATAAACCCCTAGGAATAGATAAACATGATGCATGCAATGCTTATGATTTAATTTTTATATCAGAGGAACTTTAGAGTCTTATTTGCAAATTTTGGAAATATTAAACGTTTATCACATACGGAAATATCACGTCAATTAATATTTGAAAATGTTTTTACGCCAAAGAAGTACAGTCTTGGTAACCAAATACAATACAAGAGAGAAGGAAAATGAACATCCAATGGATCCCTAGAAGCAATCGTCCAAAGCCCTCGAGACCGAAAGATAAGTTGCACGAAGCCTCTTCACCTCCCTCTCATAGGCTGCCTCCATATCTGCCTTCTCTTTGGCGAGTCGATCATACTTCCTCTTCCAAAACTTGGAAGACTGAGGAAGTACAGAAGTCAATGGGTCATCAGGATCATCAATAACCTGGTGCTCAAGGAACTCTATCAAAGCATCCTTCTCTCTAATCTGCTGAAGCAACTCCTCTCGTTCACGGAACCAAGCACCCGAACGGTCTTCGTCTCTCAACTCCTCTACTCCTTGGCTAGGGAGGGTTGAAGGCCCAACCACAACCAAAAGTGTGGGTCTTGGATACTCATAATGCATGAGGTACTCGGAAGCTCTCCTCCTAACCCAAGAGGTATAGGGTTCCAAAGCGATACAGTTCTTCGGACCTAGCTCCTTCCTTCCTTTCTTATGGATCTTGCGCCAAGCGCGGACCATCCTGCCCTTCAAGCCTTGGGGATTTTACCCTCCTGAAAGAACACACCCTCTAACAGAATGTTATTGGGTTTATCCTTTAGGGGGAACCCAAGCTGACGACGTGCCAAAATAGGGTTGTAGTTAATTCCACCGCATGTACCAAGAAGAGGTACATTGGAGAATTCACCACAAGAGTCGATAATCTGCACACCATCATATACACAGTTGTACCAAAAGATATCATCATTAGTGCGAGACATAAGTCTCGTGGACCACCGTAGACATCCTTTATTCTCCTTGAAGGCGAGCGTCTGAGGCAAGTGCGAAATAAACCACTTGTACAACAGAGGCAAATAGCCCACAATGGTACCACCGCCCATTGCATTCCTCGTATGCAAAGAGAAATAAGTGTCACCCAACAGAGTAGGAACAGGATTAAGAGTAGAGAAAATCCTAATGGCATTCACATCCACAAACTTGTCGATGTTGGGGAATAACACTAGCTCATAGATGAGAATTACAAATATAGCCTCAAAGGCGTCCTCACTCATGGCCTTCCCAAACATAGTAGCTTGATCAGTGAGGAAATCAGGAGGGAGACCTTGAATTCCACCTTTGGTAGTCATATGAGCACCAATAATATATTCATCTATACGCAACAGATCAACAATCTCTTGAGAAGAAGGAACTCTCTCCAAGCCACTGAACGGCAACTGGTCTAGGATAGGTATGCCCACAAGATAGGCATACTCCTCAAGCGTGGGCAAAAGTTGGAAATCCGGAAAAGTGAAGCAACGGTACAAGGGATCATAGAATTGCACCAACACACTCATTAGAGCTTCATCCACTTGAGTAGCCAGAATAGACAGAAGCTTCCCATGACAAGCCTTGAATTCCAAGGGATCTAATGCATAGGATGTCAAACTCCTTAACTCTTTCGAGTCGGGTTGTCTGAAATTGTACTTCTTCGTATTCCTTCTTTGCTTATCCATGTTTGAAAATTTGCAAATAGACCTCTTAAGTTCCTTGAAAGTTTTCTCATTGTTGATGATATGGATGTGTATGAATGCATGAATGCATGGATGCAACAATCACACTCAAGGATCAAGCAAATCACACCACACAAAGGTCATGGGATGGATCAAGTCATCCTTAATATCAATCATCCATTTTGGTGGATTATGGTTTACACCTTATCAACACCCAAGTTACATTGATATTAAGGATGCACAAGAACGGATCAACGACGAATCAAGGGTTTGTTGCGAGTCGTGAGCATGGAGTCTTGGTTAAGAGCCACCCAAAGGGAGTGTACTATGGTTAAACCTAACAATCATGTTCTACAAGAGGTTCCCATAGTCATCATCCCATCTTTCGGATATTATCGGATAAACGACTACTCGTATTCCAAAAATATTCTCAAGAGAGACTCTTATGAGTGTAGTATCGCGTAACAATTGTATCAAATCTTACACTTGAACGATCTTCACACTACGTCCTAAAAATAGGCCAAGATGGGCGTGGTAAACTAAGGTCCTTGGCTTCTAAGGCATATATTGGAAAGAGTAATGCCTAACCACGAGTACTCGTGGGACATTATTGATCCCAACATAACCTCCACCAAGTGAATGGGCTTGCAAGTCAACTTGCTAAGGAATAACTCCACACAAGTCAACAAGACTATGCCATTCTCCTATCTTAAGTGCACTCGAGTTCGGGTATAGAACTCATCTCACGAAGATCACCAAGCATACAAGGAATTAATATTCAAACAATTCAATCATTACATACAATACAGTAATCCCAAATTGTACAAAAATATGTCATAAAGCAATATACCATACAATACAACAAATATGAAAAGTAGGAAAAACCCACTAGGAAAGTGATAGTCCCCAGCAGAGTCGCCACTTTTCTGTAGCGGGGTATTCGTTACCATTAGAGATATTGACTAAATCCAAGGTGAACCATACAAGTCGAGTCGCCACCACACTTCTATTTATCCAAAGGAATGGTTAGAAAGCGAACAAAAACCTAAAAGTTTTATCGAATCAAAAACTAGTAAAAATGTTAGAGATCTGGGTAAGGGGGTTGGATAAGCAATGGGAAGGTTTTAAGCACCCAAAATATCCTAGGTACTCCTAGGGAGCCCTTTTCATAAGTGTTGTTCTTGTCTAAAGGGTGTAGGTATATCTAAAGTAATATTTACTAAAAGGAAGGTTAAAATAAAATGACTCACAAGGATGTCGCATCCACTGCCTACGTGTCTCATTTGAGTATGAGAATCAGAGTCTTCGTAGCTCGGCTACCTATGGGTTAAAGATAAGTGTTCTCGGTTAGACGTCGCGTCTTATGCCTATGTATCTCATCTTGAATGAGAATGAGAGCAAAACGTAGTTCGGCTAACTACGGGAACAAGGGTCTCGATTGCAAGTAGGGCAAGGGAAAGGGACGGTCTCGATCGCCTTGAGGGCGTGAGAAAAGAATCGCAGCAAGGGCGAAAGCAAGCAAGGATTAGTTGTTAGTCGTCAGTCAAACTCGGCAAGACATCGCGTCTCGTGCCTACGTATCTCATCTGAACATGAGAATCAGAGTTGTCATAGTTCGGCTAACTAGGGGTTAAGGATTGCCATCTGAACATGGACTTACAAAAGAGGACACCAGCTGTGTCAAAGGAGGGTGGGCAGTGTGTTCAATGTCCTAGCAGTAGGTGTCGCAACTCGCTGAATCGAGTCTTAGGCAATTACCTCTTTGCAATAGAACGGACTGACATGCCACAAGATCGGAGACGCACGGAAGGTCTAAAAGTGGGGAAGCTCTGCTCTAGAGTTGTCATGCAATATGGACCTATGTGTTAGGATTTACAAAGGGGAACATCTACCTAATGTTAGCATGCAAAGAATAAGGTAATTCTACCTATGTTATCATACAAAGGGTTCTACCTAATGTGTGCTACCTAAACGGAACAAGAGTCGACGGATGGAGCGCGGAGAGGAGTTACGGATAAGGGTAGATGGCGATGCTGGAGGCAATCGACTTACAGGTAGATGGCGATGCCTGAGGCAATCGACTTACAAGAGGATGGATGAATGTGTGTTGGTTCTGTTAAGTTTTGAATATGATTACTCGACGTTGGATCGAGCTTTTGATCTTATTTTGAAATGGTTATCGGATGTTCGTTTTAATTCTTGTATTAACAGGTGACTAAAGAAATAAGGAAATAAATATTATACACTTTATGGGAGAGGGGTACATTTGTTATGAATGGTGATTGTTCATGGCAAACAAACAATAAGAATATATGCCTCATACATCATACAAGTAGGCAACAGTTATCAATAAGATCGGATAAATAAACAATATATAATCAAACCAAATAATCAAATAATGGAGCATTTAAACAATGCATGGGAGTATGAACATGTTAAATAATCAAGCAATAGAAAGCATGAATGAGAGAAACAAGTATAAAAGATAACAGATGAATCAAACAGATGAAAATATGCACACGAAGGGTCCACTGAATAATTTAATCAGGAAATGAGGTAAGGACAAATAAAATCAAGCTAAAAGGCCTCTAATACATGGCATATGAGATGAACGAGGGAGGATCAAAAGATCTCTTCAATTGCCATAAGCAATCCCTAAGTCAAACATCGACCATAAAGAAGTCAACTGAAAATTCAAGTCAACTTAAAAAATAAAAAATAAATAGCAAATTAATCAAGAAAATTATGAAAAATTAAACTAAATAAGGTGGGGTCAGGGGATCATCATCCCCCAAAAAGATTTTAAAAATAATGAAAATTGGTACGTGAATTAATTAAAATAAAACAGAAGTCAAACCAAAAATTAATTAATAAGACTAGGTTAGAAATAAATCAAGAATAAATAGTAAATTAATCAAGAAAATTATGAAAAATTAAAATAAATAAGATGGGGTTAGTACATCATCATCCCCTAAAACGATTTTAAAAATAATGAAAATTGCTACGTGAATTAATTAAAATAAAGTAGAAGTCAAATTAAAAGTTCACCAACCAAACCAGGTCTAAAATAAATCCAAAATAAATTGAAAATGTGAAATCAAACTCCAAGAAAAGGTCAGGTTGACCATGAGACAGTGGTCAACCTTCATCCCATAAATAAAATGCTAACAATAATTTTAAGTCATAAAAATAAATTCAATAAGAAAAAGTGTGTTAAAATGGACCATTTAGAATAAATAATTAAAATAAAATATTAATATTAAAAAAATACGAAAATAAAAATTATATAAAATTAAATAAAACGTTAAGAAAAGTGAAAAATATATTTGGGTAATTTTATGGACGAAGAAAATATTTTAAATAAGAAAAAGAAATATGAAAATGGAAGGATTAATGGTGATGAACATGGTAAGGAAGCGTAGATATATCAAAACATGGCCATGGAAGAGATGATTACCTAATGGAAAATAGAAGTGGAATGGAATCTAATATGTTATGTTGCTTTGCCTCATTGCCACGAAATTCCAATGCTCCTTTATGGTTAGGGTTTCAGCTTCTTAAATAGGGTGGATTAGGTATTCTCATGGGCTTTTTAATTAGTGATTTATCCATAAGAATAAAAGTGTGAAGTGAGGTGTAAAATGTTGTTATTTTGGGCTAAACATAAGTGAATGGATGTCCAATGCATGGCCAAAAGAGGCAAAAAACGTGACTGGTTTGTGCAGCATGCTTAGAAAATCTGATTGGGCCAGCCAGGCTCAAAATCTGCCTAGAAAATCAAGTCATGGCGCCCACTTTAAATGAATGTATCTCTCAAACCATGGATCCAAACGAGATGATTCCAAAAGTATGTGAAAGAGGAAATGGAAAGGTACAATTTCTGTGAAGAAAGTATTTTCAAATGGAAAGGTACAATTTCTGTGAGAAAATCAAGTCTTGACAAATTTTGAAGATTTTGGACTTAGAAATTTTTCTAAGTGTCCTAAACAAATGTCTCACTTTTACTATGCATAACTTTCTCAATTCTAATCCAAATGGAGAAAACGTTATATCTATAGAAAGCTTGGAACAAGAGGAAAAACTTTCATGTTGGAGAAATTTTCAGATGGAGCTTTTATCTTGATGCAAAATGGGCTTAAAGTGAGTGCAACGATCTTGAAAACTTGCCCTAAATGGAAAATCAACCATTTCCAAATTAAGTAACTTTTCCAATTCCTGATTAAATGATGAATCCATGATCCAAACTTGATCAAATTTAACATGTAGGATCCCCTAGGCATGGATTTTGACATTCCACTCTCAAAATGTCAGGAGTTGACTTTTTTGGCCCCACAAATGACTTTTCCCAAACTATCTGATTCCCGATTCCATTGATCAATTGAAGCACTTCTAGCTCAAATAAATAGCTGATTTTTTGTATGTAGACCCTTGTTGACATATGGAGGGCCATGTAAAAGAGTTTCACCCAAAGAATCAAAAATATACTGATTTTATACCAAACCCTGGTTTTAGGGCAAAAAGATCAAGAACTGATTACACTGATTGCCAATGGATCTTTCTGAGATAATTGTGAATCTTCCTAGGCCAAGATGCCTCTCTAATCATGACATGGATGAGCTCCTCTACTTCCAACCAAAAATTTCCTGTTGCAGGTAACCATGAAACCCTAATTTCTGATTAAATCCAGATGAACACTCTGATAGCTTTGAGTCCTTCACTGATGAACTGAGGACCATAATAAGATACTTGGACCCCCCTGAGACCCTTGAGACTTGTATACTTAGAAAATGAAGTCCAATTCTCAATCTTGGTTTGTGTGGGCTCCTTCTGTTAAGGAGTGATCGATCAAAACCTGATCTCCATGTCACTAATGCAGTATGCAATGAGTATGACCTAATATGATGCTAATGAAGTGTAAAACATAATCTCATGCTTCCAGGAAAAATGAAGGGTAAATTTTGGGGTATTACACCATGCAAGGTGAAGGGTAACATCTCATGCCTATCTCTGTACGTAACAACCATCTTCTGCACAATCTTCTTTATGTTCTTATTTGCTGCCTCAACAACACCGTTCATCTTAGGACGATAAGGGGAAGAATTATGATGTTGAATGTTGAAGTTCTTGCACAACTCCTTCATCATTTTGTTATTGAGATTAGAACCATTATCAGTAATGATTCTTTCGGGAATCCCATAACGACAAATGATTTCTTTCTTATTGAATCGGGCAACCACATGTCTGGTGACCTTCACAAATGACGTTACTTCGACCCACTTGGTGAAATAGTCGATGGCAACAAGGATGAAGTGATGCCCATTGGAAGCAGTCGGCTCAATATTTCCAATCATATCAATGCCCCACATGGCAAACGGCCACGGCGAAGACATCACATTCAGAGGATTTGGCGGAATACTCAGCTCCGGTAATAACCGAGCATATTTGAAACAATCAGATTCCATGGTCATCTAGTAATAACCCGCTCTCAACAATTTCTTAGCCATTGCATGTCCGCCGGCATGAGCACCGATGGAGCCTTCATGAACTTCCTGCATTAACATGTCCGCTTCGTGTCTATCCACGCATCTGAGCAAAACCACATCGAAGTTCCTCTTATACAGCACATCGTCTTTGTTCAAGATGAAACTCCCTTCCAATCTTCTCAAAGTATACCAGGGCTTGTCATCAACTACCAGTTCAGCAGCAAACACATACGCGGCCCTATCAAGGCGCATAACATCGATCCTGGGGACATAGTTCCACCCAATCACCTTGATCATGGAGGATAAAGTAGCAAGAGCATCTGCCATCTGGTTCTCTTCACGAGGTATATGGTACAACTTTACTGTTGTGAAGAAAGTCAACAGTCTTCTTGTGTAATCTCTGTAGGGGACCAGATTAGGCCGGAGACTATTCCAATCATCGTTCACTCGATTGATCACTAGAGCTGAATATCTGAAGATGTACAGAGTCTTGATTCTCAAATCAATGGCTTGCTCAATACCCAAGATACAAGCCTCATACTCAGCTTCATTATTCGTGCACTCGAAAGTCATACGAGCGGTGAAAGGCATGTGGGCACCTTTGAGAGTGGTAATGACAGCACCAATTCAACTTCCTTTGGCATTGACGGCCCCATCAAATGTTAAAGTCCACTTTTCATCTGGATCAGGTCCCTCCTCAACAACTGGCTCTTCACAGTCTTTCATCTTGAGGAACATGATGTCTTCATCCGAAAAATCAAACTTCATCAGCTCATAATCATCAATCGGCTGCTGAGCAAGATAGTCTGACAGAATACTCCCTTTGATGGCTTTCTAGGATGTATACTAGATGTCGTACTCTGTCATTACCATTTGCCAACGAGCAACCCTTCCAGTGAGAGTTGGCTTCTCAAATATATACTTGACTGGATCCATTTTGGAGATCAGTAAGGTTGTGTGAGTCAGCATGTATTGTCTCAATCGCTTAGCCGCCCATGCAAGTGCACAACATGTGTTTTCAAGCATTAAGTATCTCGACTCGCAATCTGTGAATTTTTTACTCAGGTAGTAGATGGCATGCTCTTTCCTACCTGTCTCGTCGTGTTGACCGAGAACACAACCCATGGAATTATCAAGTACTGTCAAATACATAATCAGCGGTCTCCTTGGGACTGGAGGCATGAGGATTGGAGGATTCTGCAAATACTCTTTTATCTTTTCGAAATCCCTTTGGAATTCATCATTCCATCTGATAGCCTGATCTTTTCTAAACAATTTGAATATTGGCTCACACGTGGCTGTTAGGTGAGAGATGAACCTTGCAATGTAGTTCAACCTCCCTAAGAAACCACGAACTTGTTTTTCTGTTCTTGGCTCAGGCATTTCTTGTATCGCTTTTACTTTGGCAGGATCCACCTCAATCCATTTTTCACTAACAATAAAACCTAGCAGTTTTCCAGATCTCACCGCGAAAGTACACTTGTTCGGATTCAGCTTCAGCTTGAACTTCCTCAAACGCTCAAACAGTTTCTGCAAATTCACCAAATGTTCTTCTTTTGTCTGAGATTTGACAATTATATCATCAACATAAACCTCGATTTCATGATGAATCATATCATGGAAGAGAGTTACCATAGCTCATTGATATGTTGCCCCAACATTTTTCAGACCAAATGGCATTACCTTGTAGTAGAAGGTACCCCGTGGGGTTATGAAAGTTGTCTTCTCCATCTCTTCTGGTGCCATCTTAATTTGATTATAGCCAGAAAATCCATCCATAAAGGAGAATACCGAGAATTGAGCCGTGTTATCCACTAAAACATCGATGTGAGGTAATGGGAAATCATCTTTAGGACTGGCTCTGTTCAGGTCCCGGTAGTCAACACACATCCGTACCTTTCCATCCTTCTTAGGTACTGGAACGATATTTGCAACCCATGGCGGATAATTCTTAACCGCTAGAAACCCTGCATCCAACTGCTTTTGCACTTCTTCCTTTATCTTGATAACCATCTCTAGTCTTGTTCTTCTGAGCTTCTGCTTGACCGGAGGACAATCCTCTTTGAGAGGCAAACGGTGTACCACAATGTCTGTGTCAAGCCCTGGCATGTCCTGATAAGACCAGGAGAAGATGTCAACATACTCTTGTAGAAATTCAATTAGCCCCTTCTTCACATTATCTTCCAAAGTAACCCATATCTTGATTTCTCTCTTGACGTCCTCGGTGCCAAGATTAATCACTTCAATGGACTCTTGATGTGGTTGAATGACCCTTTCCACCTGTTTTAACAACCTGGCAAGTTCTTCAGGGAGTTCACAGTCTTCATCACCCTCTTCTTCAGCTTGAAAGATTGGATTTTCAAAGTCGAAGCGAGCAATAGCGGAACTGTTATCTATAGGATCCGGTGACGTGCATCTGCATGAGTGATGGTATGTGCTTATGAGTGGTGCAGAAGGAGTGAAAACTAAACAAAACATTGCCAAATGTATTTTTTTGTTTTTGATTTTTGAAAATTGCAAAAATAAAAAGCCAATGAACAAAATATTTGAATGCAAAAAGACGTCCTTTATTTATGATAAAAAATGCAGGTATTCACATAGATGAACCCTATAATGAGTCATTATGCCTTGGGCGAAACGTAAGACTTGGACATGCACAAATGAACAAAGAAAATTACTCTTCAAGAAGAGTGACTTGGATAATCTCTTCAGAAGACCAATTGCGAAGAACTTCACCCGGGACCCTTGGACGCACCCATTTGTCAATGTCGCAATCACTATCCTCATCTTCTTCGTTGATTGCAGAGATATGGCCATACTGAATGACGCCAGCACTGGAGAAAGTAATCGGCCCCTGACGAGTCTGAGGCGTTGAAGTTGTAGAAGTCAAAGCTGGCTGATACCCAATCCCGAACTTGTCTTCCTTTATCGGTAAATCTAACAGACGTCCCCAACCGGGAGCAGCACCAGAATTTACCAAGGCCTGTGCCTGCTTGAAGGACAAAATAGAGACACCTGCTTCAACCTTTTCCACTGGAGCTGCATCCTTGACTTAAACTGCTTCAAAGGCCTGACACAGGGTCTCATGAATTTCACCTTCTACCTCTACATACTTGAATGTAGACAGGTGACTGACCAGAATATCCTCGTCACCACAGACAGTGATAATTCTTCCGTTGGCCCTGAAGTTGATCTTCTGATGCAAGGTCGAGGAGACTGCCCCAGCATTGTGGATCCAAGGATGACCCAACAGGCAGCTATACCAAGGACTGATATCCATCACATAGAAGACAGTGTTGAAGGTTTGCGATCCAATCTGAATTGGCAATTCTACCTCTCCGAACACCGACCTCTTAGAACCGTCGAAGGCTCTCACCACAAGATCGAAAGGCTTCAAGATCAAACCTTCTACATATAAATTTTACCAGGCTCTCTTGGGTAGCACATTGAGAGAGGAACTTGTATCCACCAGAACATGGGATATCACAGTGTCTTTACACTCCATCGAAATGTGCAAAGCCTTGTTATGATCGCGTCCAGCTGGCGTCAAGTCAGAATCAGTAAAACCTAACCCGTTGCTTGCATGAACATTTGCAACGATCCCTTCTAGTTGGTTCACTGAGATCTCCTGAGGCACATATGCAGCATTAAGGACCTTCAGGAGTGCCTCCCTGTGTGCCTCCGAACACAGCAGGAGTGAGAGAATAGATATCTTGGACGACGTCTGAATCAACTAATCGACTACCTTGTAGTCGCTTTTCTTTATAATTCTCAAAAGCTCGTCCACATCCTTCGCGAAAGCAGGCTCGGAGCCCGCCTGTGGTGCAGAGGTACCCTCATTCGTAACTTTCTTGCCTTTGGCTTTCGCCGCGGCGTCAGCACTATCAGGTTGGGTAACTGGTGGTGAGAATAGCCTACCACTTCTGGTGAATCGCCCGATTCCACCAACATTGTCCACTGCGGGATCTTTTACCTCAACTCCAGGTTCAGACTTCTGATCCTGCACCTCTTCTATCTTCAGTGGCTGCCCCACTCTATGATCGTGCGTGTACACACTCCCCCCGTAATGCCAAGGAATGGCCCTTTTGCTGGTGAAAGGTAAAGGACAAGGGGTCGTGATGGTCATAGTGGATTGATGCGGTCGCACTTGTGATACCGGTTGCGCTACTGGCACACTGATCTAAGCGGTCGGGTAGAAAATTGTGATAATGGCAACGTCATAGTCATACTCAGAAATCTTATTTACTATAGTACAAACATCCGAAACATCGGGATCAAGTTCAACAAGTACATCAGAATCAAGCACAATGTTTGGAATACCGGCAACAGCATCAGAAACATTAATTACATCATTGGGAATTACAAAATCAGCAGGAACAACACTTGTAAAATCTTCAGCATCTTCAGGAAAGAGAGGATCAACATCTGCATTCTCAACAACCCCTTCAACATACCTTTGGGCAAATATGTCTTCAGCTTGAAGGACACCTTCGTCAAGCAAGGCCTGGATACCCAGCTGCAGCTTCACAAAACCCCCACTCTGTGCAACACAACTCAAACAACCGCTCCCACAGCCGGGGAAAACATCTGCCTTTAGCATGTATTCTTTAATCTCCAACAGAGGTGCCTTCAACTTCAACACATCCTTGACGGATTTGGCCTCTCCTTCCACCATGTTAGCATTTTCCCCATCATGTTGCGGCATGGGATTGTTGACGACATTAGGAGCCGGCGCAAAGTTAATGGCCTTTGAGCCAATGAGGTCCTGAACTACGTGCTTAAAAGCTTTGCAGTTCTCAATAGTGTGGCCAGGTTCCCCAGAGTGGAACTCAAACCTAGCATTGGCGTCATAACCCACTGGAAGCCTGCCAATAGAAGGAGCCAAAGTGTGTAACTGCACAAGTTGCAACTGTTGAAGGTTGGGAAGCAATTGGGCATACGACATCGGAAGAGTGTCGAAACGCCTATCCATCATCCTCTGTCTCTGTTGATAAGCAGGTTTGTTACCCTGTTGTTGTTCGTATTGGTTTTGTTAACGTTGAGGTTGTTATTGTTGCACTAGTGCTGCAGCCGGAATGGTCACAGCTGCAACATAAGGTTGCTGATGGTAATTCTGAAAACTTCTCCTCTTCTTTCCTCCTAAGAACGACTTCTTTGACCCCGAAGATGATCCAACCCCATTTTGGATCTTACACGTCTTCAAGTAGTTCTCCGCCCTCTCACCGATAGAGACCACATCAGTAAAATTGGAGGCGTTGCAACCCACCAGACGCTCCAAGTAATACCCAAGCAGTGTATTCATAAACATGGTGGCCATCTCCTTCTCCAACATCGGAGGCTGAACACGGGAAGCCAACTCTCTCCATCGTTGAGCATACTCTCTGAAGCACTCATTGCTCTTGAAAGACAGATTTTGGAGCTGAGTCCTGTCAGGTGCCATGTCTGCGTTGTACTGATATTGCTTCACAAAGGCCTTAACCAAGTCTCTCCAGCAACGAATATGGGCTCTGTCCAGCCTCATATACCACTCCAAGGATGCCCCAGCTAGGCTGTCCTGGAAGAAATACATGAGCAACTTCTCATCATCGGAATATGCAACCATTTTGCAGAAGTAAGCTTGCACATGAGTCTTCGGGAAAGAGTTTCCATTGTACTTGTCAAATACTGGAACTCTGAGTTTTGGTGGAACTCTCACACCTAGGACCAACCCAAAGTCAGCAACATCCACACCAAAAGCATTCTGCCCTTCCACAACTTTTAACCTCTCTTCCAGTCTCCGAAACATAGGGTCCATACCATGGCCCATGCCTAAGTCCTCCTGAAGTAGGGGGAACTAATCCTCCTGATCATCATGGATGGGTTGTTGATCAAGGTTGACACGTGGGATCGGGATAGGCCCCGATCCATTGGGTCCATTAGCCTCTCCAGCGGGAGGATCTGCCACAACCTCCGGTTGAGTAGTAGGGGGATTCGTCTGTACCAACAATCTAAGCTCCTGCTGTCCCTGAGCCACTCCTTGGACCACTTCCATGAACTGATTCATGTGAATACTCATCTCAGCGAGCTCTTCTTGTAGACCTTCCATTGCTCTTTGTTGATTTCATCGGGTACCGTATCGGTGAATGCCTGAGTCAGCTATCCTGCTAGTGGAATACCAAACAAAATGAGAACACTGCGGCGGTACCTGTTATGCAAGACATGCTAATGAATATGCAAATGCAATGACATGTTTATCAATTCCAAAGGGTATTCTACCCCTTGATTCTAGTCTCTCAATAGATAAACAGTGTAAGAAGATCGAGCCGTGGATAAACTTCGGAGACCAAGATGCAATAAAGAAAAATCGTCATACAAATGAGTTCAAAGAGAAGGGCCTTAGCCAACAGTACATCAAAAGAGGATCTCCACAACAAGCCCGCGGATCATCACTACAAAGCAACAAAGAAACACAGCAAGTAAAAAGAGGAACAAAATCAGGAATCAGCCTCCTGTATACAACCCACAAGGATTGTGTAGCGGGGTATTCGTTACCATTAGAGATATTGACTAAATCCAAGGTAAATCATACAAGTCGAGTTGCCACCGCACTTCTATTTATCCAAAGGAATGGTTAGAAAGCTAACAAAAACCTAATAGTTTTAACAAAAACTAGTAAAAGAGAATCAAATATCTGGGTAAGGGGGTTGGTTATGCAATGGGAAGGTGTTAGGCACACAAAACATCCTAGGTACTCCTAGGGAGCCCTTTTCATACTTGTTGTAAGGTTGTTGTTTTGTGAAAATTTATTTGTGCAAACATGATTGAAGATATGAGAAAAGAATATACAAGTTCATTTACATTTTGTGTTTGGATGGATAAACCCATTGCCTACGTACCATCTTAAAAAGATTAGGATCAAAACCTCGTAGTTCAGGGTAAAAATCTCAAAATGAGTGAGTGGATTGATTGGTCCAAAATCCTTAAGGTCTTTTGTTATCAAAGGGAGAAAACTCAACCTAAAAACCACAAATCCACCATGTGAGGATAGCTTCAACATGCTAGTGAGGGGTTAACCCTATAATAAGCATGGAAGACTCATTGTCCATCACTAAGGATATAGGTGAGTATTACATCTACCACAAAGATAACTCAAACCTAATAGCTAGAGGTTATGAAAAAGTTTTGATTAGAAAGTGGCCCTTGAAACTACAAAAAGGTATTTGGATGGCTTATATTTACCACTTAGAAGTATGTACAAAATGGTCAAAGTTGATTTAAAGGTTCAATTCAAAATAAGTATTATGAAAAGAAAGTTTGAAAATCAAAAGCATAAGGCTTAGGTTTCTAATGTTTAAAACAAAGGTTAAATGTTTGCACTTCAAACTCCATTTGCTAGGGTAAGGTCCTAAAATCTAAGTCCATTTTGTCCAATTCTTTGCATTTGGTTCATAACAATCAAAACAAAACACAAGCACAAAAGTATATACACAATTATGTGCTCAAGTGAGCAAAAGGCAAATGGCATTAACATAAACATGTGCTCAAGTGAGCAAAGGGAAAACCAAATGGATAATATGTACAAGAATAGTAAGTTGCATAAAAGTAAAGTGCAAAAAGTAAATGTTAATTGTTAATGGTTAGTGTTAGTAGTTAGTGTGCCATAAGGCAAATTTAGCACTATGTTAAGCAATCGTAATTGGACTTATGTAGAAGTCACAACTATCTGAGGCCGGTCAATAATAATGTAGGCAACAACACAAGTTAGAAGTCTTGATTAGTGAACCAAGTTCCAACAACTTGCCATGCCAAAAAGAAGAAGAGAATTGATCTTGTATTGGTTTAAGTCTTTTGCATGATTTAGGAAGCAACTTATCCTTAATGCAAAGCCATTCATTTGATCAATTGATCAAGATGAATTAGATTTGAATCAAGGAAGATTAAGCCTCCCTAATTAATGCTAACTTATCAACCTTCAACTCATTGATCAAAAAAGAAAAGAAGAAGAAGAAGAAAGAGATGAATAATGGAAAATGAAAATGGAAAGAATAAAGTGCATAAAGTGGAATAACATGTACCAATCCATGTGTGTTGACCAAATGACATTGAAAGTCAAAGTCAAACAATGAGAGATCAGAAATGAGATGAAGATTGGAGGTCAAACAATAAGCAAAATATTTTTGGCATTTTTAATATTAAAATAAAGTTGAATTAAAAATAAAAGAAAGGTCAAACTTCAAAATCACTTCAAATCAACCTTAAAAGGTCCAAGTGATTTATCCTAAGTTCAACAAGGTCAAACAAAGTTTGACAAAAAATTTCAGCATTTTTAAAAGTCAGAAACTATTTTTCATGAATTTAAAATGAATAAAAATAACCTAATTGAACTAAAATCTCAAATAAATCTCAAATCAATTAAAAAATTGATGAGAATATTTTTCATAGATCAATCATCATTCAAATAGGTTAGGAAAATATTTTTTATCTTTTGAATATCAAAAACTATTTAAAATGAATTAAAAATAACCAGAAAAGAGAAAATTCACAAAAAATATCAAATGACAAAATGAAAAATATTAAAAATCAAAATTAGAAACTAGAATTTATTTGGAGAAGAATGCAATTGGTCCCATAATTTTTGGATTTAAAATGAAGAAGATATGAATTTTTGAAAATAATGGAAATAAAAGAAATAAAATCAGAAAATGAGAAATAATAAAAATCAGGGAGCGTTGGATTGTTTCTCATTAAATGACGTGGAAGATCCAATGGCATTGGCAAGTGTGCCAACCATGAACCTTAGTCAATCAGAAGTATAATGAATTAAATAAAGTCATGAAATCCAATGGACCTGATTAGATTTGGACACATGATCCAACGGCTGTGACTTGTTCTAGAAAATGGACGCCCACCGGAGCCACCTTCTTCTTCGATGAGCATGAAGATTCCGGTGACAATTGCAGGTTTTCAAACCTTCATCATTTTGCACAATCCTTATATCAAAATTAAGCTGGGGTGATGTACATCACCCCTGTAACCTTGAAGCTACCACTAGCTTGCCTCTCAAGCGAGGACTTCAGAAAACACAATGGCCTGGCAAATAGATCAAAGAGTAATGAGTTTCGAAGAGAAAACCAGTTGATGATCAACCTTGGATTCTGGAGATTTGAGCTTGCTTCCTTGCTTCCTTTGGCAAAACAGAAGTGCAATGGACTAAATGATGAAGTTCTAAAAGCTTTAGATCCAAAGATTCAACCAGATGTAGTTGAATTTTAGATCTGAAAACATTGAAGAAAAGTGAAATAGCTTCTTTGGTGAGAGGTTAGGTTTTCAGTTCAGCAGCATTTCAGGTTGATTCATGGATGAAATTTGAATGGAGTAAAGCTTCTATTTGTTGAGGAAAAGGCAAGGCAAGTGTGATTCAATCCGTGTGCATGGAATTGGACATTCATTGCATGGGCTTGCATGATCACTCAAAAGGCCCAAATTCAATGCCAAATGCAATCTGAAATCATACCAAAGTGAAATGGACGTGTAATCTGAATGGTAATTGCTTGTGCATGGAATTTTGAGGTGTTATGCATAATTGAACCAAAAACTTCTCCTCTTCGAAAATACCATTTGCCAAATCCAAACATGAGCATGTGAGTAATGGTTGGAAAGGTTTTTATGTAAGGAACAATTGTTATGTTGGACAAAAATCCATTTGAAGTGTGGAAATTGGTGAAATTGGAGTTTAAAGTGCAAGGTGCAAAGCATGCAAAGGCAAAGTTTCTAAATTTGGCCAATGTTCAAGCCCTTCTGTTATGATGATGCAAGCCTCGAATGAAAAGACCCCCAACATCAAAGTTGTAGATATTTTCATGTCAATCAAAATGGACTCAAATTTTTCATCATTTGGATTTTTGGTGAAAGGGTTATGGGCACTTGAAGTTGGACTTTTTTGCCTTTCAATGCATTTGGTCCAAAGTGACCTATAATGTTTTGCATTATCACATGAATTTCCTTTGAGATTTTGAAATTTTGTTCAACATAACATTTGACGTAGAAATCGTAAGCTTTCCAATTCATTTGATCCCACCCAAAAATCATAAAAAATGAATGAGTTATGTCCTTGGGAAGTTGACCTAAAATTAGGGTTTCAGTCAAAATGACCTATATTGTCTTGGAATGGGAGATGACCTTCCAAGCTTTAAATCAATTTTTGATGAACATGAAAGTTGTTCATATTGTCCTTAAGAACATTTTCGCTTTTGAAATTATCTCCATTTGACCAACACATAAAATTTAGGTCTTAGTGCACTTCAAAATAGCAGATGAATTGACTGATCAAAGAGTTCAAGCACTCCCGGCTTCTTCAAAGAGTTGCCTCTACTTTGACTTTGAAGATCATTTAGAGCCATTCGATTTATGATATCTGTAGCTTCTTCGGTGTTTTTAGACAATAAAGAACCACCCGAGGTAGCATCCAACAAAGTCTTGCAGTTTGGTTGAAGTCCATTTTTGAAAATATGGATTTGAGTCAATTCATCAAAACCATGCCCTTTACACTTCCGAAGCATGGATTTGAATCTTACCCACGCCTCATTTAATGATTCGTTGGTTCCTTGTGAAAACACTGAGATGACCGTCTTGGATTCCATGAACCGGTTGTGGGAGAAAAATCTTTCGATGAACTTCTCTTCCAACACGTTCCAATCTGTCATGACGGCTGGTGTTTGATCTAAGTACCAATCTTTTGCTTTGCCGAGCAAAGCGTGGGGAAATAATCTTCAGAACAACGGTAGCTCTTGAGCTTGATCAACTCCGGCCGCCAATGCTATCTCGTAAAATTTGGTGAGAAAAGCAAAGGGATCTTCATGGTCCATTCCGGTGAATGGACTTCCATAAAGTAAATTAAGAGTTCCCGTTTTCATCTCGGCTTGCCTTCCCGTGTGGTTGGCAAACTGAGCAGTATTCCTTGGATTGTTTACACATGGAGTGGAAATGGGCGGTGGTGGTGGTTCCATGATAGGTATGAACGGTGGTGGATGTGTGGTAGAAGAACTTTCTCCTTGTTCTTGTCGTTGTCTAGCTTGTTGCCTCCTTCGTCTCGTTCTGCTATTCAACCTCCTTGCGGTTCTTTCGATCTCGGGATCAAAAAGAAGTTCGTCAACGGGAATCTTCCCTCGCATAAAACGAAAGCTGCACACTAAACCAAACAAATTACAAGCACAAGTCAAAAATTCGAAAGCTAAAAATTAAGCAACTATTGCGATGCTCGCAATATGAATTCACAATCCCCGGCAACGGCGCCATTTTGTTGATTGAGTTTTTAAGTGTCGGGTTTTTGTTATTGTCTCCATAGGGATTGTGAGATATCGCCGCCGATCGACAGTTGTTTCAATTCTTAACTCGTAGTAACAAGGGGGTTTTTGGTTTTAGTCACGGTATCTTGCATAAAAGTGTAAGAAATTGCGGTAAAAGATTTGGTTTTAATATTTGAGAAATATTGCCAAAGTTAGGGTTCGACGATCACTTTGCATGTATATGTTCGATCAACAAAGCTTATAAACTCCTTTAGATGATAAACTATTTCACAAAGTCCTCCCAATGTGTTTATCTCTAACACACATTGTGAGTTTTCCCATTTTGATCCATTGTTTATCTCTAACACAATCTATCAAAATGACAACTTTTTGGTTCAACCTTATGGTGAAAAAAATCATTCATTACTATCTCTAGCTAACAAACAAGATTGGATGAAAACCTAGGTAAAGAGTTGGTAAACATCTCTCGATCATAGACCAACACAAAGAGTTTTCAATAAAACAAAGTTTTCACCATATATTCACCATTAAAGAGTTTACAAATGAAGATCATCCCATTTACACACAAAGCTAATGATCATCTACATCTAACCTTGACAAAATGAAGAACTTAGCTACTCATTTTCATGGTAGCTTGGTCAACAAGTTTCGGAAGAAGGTTGATCAACATCCGAGTCGAATAATCGAGATTGGATGGGAATCCACCTTCTTTTTGTGAAAGATTGTTAAGAAATGAAGAGAAATGATTTCTAGGTCACAAAAGATCTCTAGAGCAATGCTGGAAAATATCTAAAAAGGTCAAAAGTATGGAGGTGTAAAAGTATGGCTCCAAAAAGTAGCCCTTGCTACTTATAGTGCTACTACTGAGCTGTCATGCTCGCTAGGCGAGCAGAATGGCTCGCCTAGCGAGCCCCAAAATGAGGCACCTGAGGCACCTGCGCCCAGAGAAATATCCCTTGCCAGATTGGCATGTTCGCTAGGTGAAGCCCACGCTTCACCCTTCGCTCCAGCGAGCTTAGGAGGTTTTTCTACTGTAATTGCTCGCTGGGAGCTCGCTAATGGCTCGCCTAGCGAGTGAGTGCTGGCTGCGCTTTTGGCCAAGTCTGGACGTGTTCGCTACACCCTTCGCTGGCTGCTCGCCTAGCGAGGTTGTTGATGTTTGCTACTGTAAAATACTGGAGCTCTTCGTTGGGCTCTCGCTGGGTGCTCGCCTAGCGAGCTCTTCGCCACAGCCCCCGCCTAGCGAGCAAGCTGATGGATGCATCCCCTTTTTGGTCCCTTTGCCAACTTTCTTGTGGCTTCATTTTCTATTATTTCATGCCTAATTCCTGCACAATAACACACAAATCAAAGGTACCAAGATCGTTTATCATTGTATTGCAATTCATCTAAAACAAAGGTGGTTTCGAACACTTTAGCAAGGAAATGGAGTGAAAGATGCCCATATTTGATAGCTCAAATAAGCACTTTTGGGTATCTAACAACTCTCCCCAACTAGATTCTTGCTTGTCCTCAAGCAAAGTATGCCTCTTGAAGGACAAGAGGATTTGCATTAAGAAAAAGGTTTCTCCAAAATCGGATAAAACGGCTCAAACACAAGCGAATCAGCAGATACAAATTTACAACGGTTAGAATAAAATAATACACAAGAACTAAAACTTAGTAGCAATACGAAATATGTATCTATCCACAATAATATTATCTTGAATGAATCACCCTATCTCTCCTCTTCGAATAAGGATTAAAGAAATTACGCGTTTGCAACCGCGGGAATAATCTCACTCTCCAACAAACAATGAAGAAATCAATTCAATTCATATAATGTCTAACAATTATAAATGGTAATGTGGAAGCACGAAGATCACTAAGGACTTTTCGGTTGAAGCTTGGTTAGGTTAACAAACAAGGGTCATTTCTAAGGCCATTGAAAACGAAATTGCCGATGCAAAAGAGACATTCACTGTACATTATTCACACATCTCAACTTCGTTCCATTTGTCTCTCATTTGAAACCTTCACAACTCTTATTTCACAACTCAATTTTTGTTTTTCACTATTTTTCTTCCAACCAAGCATTCATTTTCATTTTCTCTATTTTTTTCTTTTCTTTCACATCATATTTACAAAACAGATGTTTCACTTTTCTATATTTTATATATATATTTTTCTTATGCTTGCTTGATTTTTCAAGAGTTGTGGCACTTACCGATTCTCATTTTCGTTCTCCCCAACTTATTTCTTACTCACCCTAAGTGAATGCTCTTGACTTTTTACGGCAAAAGAACAATTATCAAAATTTTCCGGGTTTCAAGAAAAAAGATTTTTGAAATCTCGCTTTATTTCAAGCTGAGATTAAACTGTTTAAGCTCAAAGGGGTTGACGAATACTCTCTCTGCTCACAGGTAACTTGTATTTGGAACTGGTTGTGCTCGATAGAAAACAAGTGCCTTGATCATTTCTAATTGCTTCCACATATTCACAATAATAAAAGACAAAGCATCAATCAAATGAATCAACAAAGCTTATTAGAATCCAGCATTTAAGTGTACGATGGAGGTTTCCTCACAATTTGTGGTTTTAAGTCCTAGATGAAACATTCATTCAATTATGTTGCAAAAAGACAATATTCAATTACAGAAAAGAGTAAAGTTCTTAATGCATTCTAAAATTCTAGCCGGAGGTAACCATGTACCTTAGCATTATTCCCTTGTTTATTTTTATCATTGCCATCCAAGCTCGGATGCACCTTCATTGGATACTTCTTTGAAGAGCAACCAATCTAGAAGGTTTGACACTCAACCAACCAAAAATTTATTAAAACAAACGAAATTTAAAACATAAATAATAACATTACTTCAAAATTTAAAATTGTTCATGGGGGACAAAACACCCCAAAAGTACATAACCAACATCAAAATACACAAATCTGAAAATACAATAGAAATAAAACATAATATGAAAAATAAAATAAACTTAGCCCTCCAAGGACTCATAACCCTCATCAGTACCGGCTTCAGAACCGGTAGCCTCATCATCATCATCTTCATCAGCAGCACCAGAAGAAGCACCAGCACCAGCACCCGCCCCCTCTCCAAACACGGGCCTGTCCACAGGCCAGCTAGCGTGCTGCCGAAACTGCTCACGCGTCATCATAGAATGCTCTCCGGAGGGGTCGCACATATGCAACTGTAACAGCTGCATAGAATCGTGCATATCGAGCATGGCGCGCTGGGTTGCCGCCATCCAGTCCCAGTTGTAGTTGCAGACAGCCTGCTGGAAAGGATCGGATCCTAGAGTAGAAGTACCAGGACCATCAGAAGCCCCGATAACCTCAACAGCTGAACTACCTCTTACATTCTTCGGTTTGCAATACTTGGCCACGTATCGGTCATCAATGGCCGGCGGGATCCTTACTTGACCCTTAGAGGGTAGCCGCACCCTCGCTTGCTGGCACAAAGCCATTATTAGGCAAGGGAAAACCAGGGGACAATTCACTCGTGCCCCCGACTTTAGCCCGCTTTCAATCACGGACTTCAGCTCCAAAGCAATAATCCTCACCACATCAATCTGGATGTTCGTGAGGATGCTATGTACCAAGTGTGCCACTGGGATCGGCACAGTAGAAGTATGAGACTTGGGTTTGATGTTTGTAAGAACCAACAAAAGGATCAGTTGAGCCAAGGGAATCATGTCCTCCCTATGGTATCTCATGGGAACCCCAGATGGGTTCAGCTCAACTGATTTCCCTTTCAAAAGCAGGGCAGCAGAAATCGCATCAGTATCCCGGTGAAGCCTTAAATCTTGGTGGTAGGTGTCTCTCTCCTCGGCTCCCAGATGGAGCGGTTCACCCAGGACACGGTTAATTGCATCCCGATCGAACGCAATAGGACGGCCGAACACTCTAGACGTCCATGTGAATGGCTCGTCGTCGTTCGGCAGTGCGTTCGCGTAGAACTCACGCACTGTTGCGATATCGTAATGCTCCAGGGGGGATATTAACCGATACCACTTTTTGCTGTTAATCAACCCGGCGAATGTTCGGTTCGTGCCTTCAGGGTTGATTAAAAATCTCTTTTCCGGCAAAATCTTTCACTTTTCCAAAGCAATATATCTTGCGGCTTGCTTTGGCCTGAAAAATTTGTCGGTGTCGAATTGTATTGGTACGGGACGGGAAGTGTTCCCGCCCTTTCTCTTTTTCGAAGCTCCAGACCTGGATTCCATCTGCAAAAACATGGAGAGGAAACAACACAAACACAAAACAGATTAGAAAGCAAAACCAGAATTCCAACTACTGTCATGGTCGCTGCTGCTTCGCCTAGCGAGAACCTAGCGAAGCTTTGCTACAGGTTCGCCTAGCGAAGTGGCAGCGAATGCGCGCCACTGATTCGCCTAGCGAGTTGCTAGAGAATCTTACGGGTTTTTGGGTTCTGCAATGTTTACAGTGAAATTTTGGCAAAACCAAAGGTCTCATGGTATCTATTTCAGAACAAAATGATTTATCAAGAACGGCATTGTTCTAATGTACATGCAAATCTATACCCACATGCAAAACCTAATGTACCCATTCCCCCTTATTCACCATAAATGACATATAAATCAGAAATTTACAAAGTTAAAACATAGAGAAATGGAATTAGGGCAAACCTTAGTGAAAGAGATTGATTGAATTTGACGTGCAAAGTGAGGTTTGCAATGCAATGTAACCGTTTAGGGTTTGAGTGAGATGAAAAGTGAGAGAGTGTTTGTGAGAGTTGTGTGCGTGCTTCAGTTCAGAGTTGTAAAAAGAAAAATTGCATTTGGGCCCAAAAGAGTGGCCTGCTGAGAATTAAATTACTGCTGCCACGCAGCGCTCACTGCTGCTTCGCCTAGCGAGCAGCTAGCGAATCTGCTCGCTACTGCTTCGCCTAGCCAGCACCTAGCGAGCATGACAGCATGTGCTTTTTTCAAATATAGCATTCCTGGTACATTCAACAAGGTTTAACAATTGGAATCCCAATACGACACCACAGAAAAACTGTAAATACTTACAATGTTGGGGTGCCTCCCAACAAGCGCTTGTTTAACGTCGGATAAGCTCGACGGTGCGATGCTCACAGAGGAGCATCCAAAGAAATAGCACAGCTCTCGCGATCCACATGACCGCCGAGATAAAACTTCAAACGTTGGCCATTCACGGTCCAACTCTCCTTCTTTTCCATGTCCTCAATGACAATAGCTCCGTACTCCTTCACTTCTTTGACCCGAAATGGCCCAGACCATTTTGATTTCAACTTTCCGGGGAATTACTTCAACCTGGAATTGAACAATAGGACCAACTGTCCGGGCACAAATTCTTTCTTTCGAAGCTTTTTGTCATGATATTTTTTTACCTTCTCTTTCTACAACCAACTTGAGTGATATGCGGCATTGCGCATTTCTTCCAACTCAAGCAGTTGCACCTTCCTTTTCTCACCTACCAAATCCTTTTCAAAATTTAAAAATTTCAGAGCCCACAAGGCTTTGTGCTCCAATTCGACCGGCAAATGGCAAGTTTTACCAAACACCAATTGAAAAGGAGTGAGCCCAATTGGAGCTTTAAAGGCGGTACGGTATGCCCATAACGCTTCGTCCAATTTTTGTGACCACTCTTTTTTCGAATTTGACACAGTTTTTTCGAGAATTCTCTTAATCTCACGATTAGAGACCTCGGCTTGCCCATTAGCCTGTGGGTGATACGGAGTTGCCACTCTGTGTGATACACCGTAATGTTTTAAAATGCTTTTCAACGGTGCATTACAAAAGTGTGACCCTCCGTCACTTATCCACACTCGGGGGGTTCCGAAACGGGAAAATATGTTTTTCTTCAAAAAATTTATTACCGTTTTCGCATCCGCCCGAGGTGAGGCGATCGCCTCAACCCACTTAGAAACGTAATCAACTGCGACAAGCATATACTCGTTACCATAAGAGGGTGGGAATGGTCCTACAAAATCGATGCCCCAACAATCAAATACTTCAACCTCTTGGATGTTTTGGAGAGGCATCTCGTCTCTCTTACCAATCCCACCGCTTCTCTGGCAACTATCACAACTTTGCGCATGGGTATGTGCGTCTTTGAAAATAGTGGGCCAATAAAATCCTGACTGAAGGATTTTAGTGGTCGTTCTCACCCCATTGTAGTGTCCACCGTTAGGCGAGTTGTGACAATGCCAAAGGATGCTTTGCGCTTCATCGCCAGTAACGCATCTCCTTAAAAGGTTATCACTACCCAACTTAAACAAGTACGGGTCATCCCATACGTAATACTTGGCATCCGAAAGAAACTTCCTTTTTTGGTTCGAAGTTAGGTCGGGAGGCACAAAACCACTAGCCTTGTGGTTCGCAAAGTCTACAAACCACGACCTAACTTGAATTTTGAAAAGTTTTTCATCAGGAAACTCTTCCCGGATTTCCTTCTCTGAAGCTGTCACCTCCACATTAACTAAGCGAGATAAATGATCCGCCACCAAATTTTCCGATCCTTTCTTGTCTTTGATTTCATCATCAAATTCTTGCAACAAGAGGATCCAACGGATGAGCCTTTGCTTCGAATCTGGTTTGGTGAGCAAATATTTAATCGCCGAGTGGTCGGTATACACTACGACTTTAGACCCTATAAGATAAGACCTAAACTTTTCAAGCGCATACACTATCGCAAGTAATTCTTTTTCAGTGGTGGCATAGTTAATTTGAGCCTCATTAAGAACTTTACTTGCGTAATGTATCGCATGAAAAGTTTTCTCTTTTCTTTGGCCTAATACCGCTCCGATTGCATAGTCGCTCGCATCACACGTTAGCTCAAAATTTAAATTCCAATTTGGAGCGACTATAATTGGAGCGGTAACCAATTTTTCGTTCAAAGTCTCAAAAGCTTGCAAACATTCATCAGTTACGAGAAATACCTGGTCCTTAGCTAGCAAATTACTCAAAGGCTTAGCTACCTTTGAGAAGTCTTTGATAAAGTGCCGATAGAACCCGGCGTGCCCCAAAAAGCTTCGGATTCCCTTCACATTCACTAGAGGAGGTAACTTTTCAATCACTTCAACCTTAGCACGATCAACTTCAAGCCCTCTTGAAGAGACTTTATGGCCAAGCACTATCCCCTCGGTCACCATGAAGTGGCACTTCTCCCAATTAAGCACAAGATTGGTCTTCACACATCTTTCAAGCACCGTTTTCATGTTTGCCAAGCATAAACTAAAGGAACCACCAAATACCGAGAAGTCATCCATGAAGACTTCCATTGTTTTCTCAATAAGGTCGGCAAAAATGGCTTGCACACATCTTTGGAAAGTCGCTGGTGCATTGCACAACCCAAAGGGCATTTTTCGGTATGCGAAAATTCCAAACGGACATGTGAAAGCCGTCTTTTCATGATCGGCCGGGTCAACCGCAATTTGGTTATACCCAGAATAGCCATCCAAGAAACAATAGTATTGTTGCCCCGAGAGTCTTTCGAGCATTTGATCCATGAACGGGAGTGGAAAATGATCTTTTCGAGTTGCGGTATTCAACCGCCTATAATCAATACACATTCGCCACCCCGTTGCAACTTTAGTAGGGATCAACTCATCCTTGTCATTTCGGATCACGATAATTCCACCTTTCTTCGGAATCACATGTACAGGACTAACCCATGGGCTATCCGAAATCGGGTAAATCATTCCCGCATCCAACAACTTGACAACTTCCTTTCTAACAACCTCATTCATAGTAGGATTTAAGCGGCGTTGTGGTTGAGCTACCGGCTTAAAATCCTCTTCCATTAAGATCTTGTGCATCCAATAGGAAGGACTAATTCCTTTGAGATCGGAAAGAGTCCAACCCATGGCTTCTTGATTTTTTTTAGCACATTGATCAAACGGGCTTCTTCATCATTTGACAAAAGGTTGCTTATGATGACCGGCTTTGCTTCGGTCTCATCTAGGAATACATACTTCAAAGTAGAAGGTAACATTTTCAATTCAATAGGCGATTTTTCGTCACTAACCTCCTTCTTCAAGTCTTCCTCCTCAACTTCCCACGGTTGTAGTTCGTTTAAACCATCAAGTTCCCTTAAGCATTCATCAAGAGCTTGCTCTTCTTCAGCTGTGAAAACTTCAAATGAGTCGTGAAGAGCTAACTCCATAGGAGATATCTCATGAATATGCTTAGAAACCTCCAAAATTGCCTCTTCGATCACATCGATGCGAAAGCTATCACTTCTATCTTTTGAATGCTTCATTGCTTCAAATAGATCGAATGTAACTTTTTCATTTTGGACTCTCACCTTCATCAAACCGTCATCAACGTCTATCATCATGCGCGCGGTTTTCATGACCGGTCGGCCCAGAATGGGCGGAGCATCATCATCCTCTTCCATATCAATAACAATAAAATCGACCAGGAAAAAGAATTTGTCGACTTTAACCAAAACATCTTGGGCTACGCCATGAGGATGGGTAGTCGACTTATCGGCCAATTGCAACGTCATCCGGATGGACTTAATTTCAATGTTGCCAAGCCTCTTTATAATAGACAATGGTATAAGATTAATGCTTGACCCCAAATCAATTAGTCCTTTTCCGACATAGATATCACCAATTTTAACCGGCAAAGTAACTCGTCCCGGATTAACCTCTTTTTTCGGAAGCGTCCTTTGAATAATTGCACTACAGCTCTCATCTAGGACAATGGTCTCCGGTTCCGTATACCTCCGCTTTTTTGTAAGTATGTCCTTCATGAATTTGGCATACTTGGGCATTTGCTCCAAGGCTTCGGCAAACGGAATTTTGATTTGCAGTTGTTTAAAAATACCCATGAACCGGGCGTAATGCCGTTCATTCTCCCTTTTCGATGGAGCATGTGGATAAGGAAGGTTTTGGATTGGAGTAGCGCTTACTACCTCCTTTCCTTTAGCAACTCTAGAACTTCTCGCTCTTTTCTTTTTCACTTCCTCCCCCATTACTTCATCACTCTTATTTTTCTCAATTTCCACACTTTCTTTCTTTTCAACTTCACCATTCTTTTTGTTCTTTTCACTTTCTTCCTCACTCCACTCCCTCACTTCACCATCAATATTATCCTCCAATATTTCCTCCTCATTTTTCCTCTTTTCCTCTCTTTGTTCACTCTCATCTCTTTTTTTATTCTCACTAATCAACTCCCTCCCACTTCTCGTCATGATCGCTTTATAATGCTCCTTAGGATTTGTTTGCGTGTTAGCCGAAAAAAAAGGACCGGGCTGTTGTTCCGCTAGTTGCTTAGCAAGTTGTCCAACTTGAGTCTCGAGATTTTTGATTGCCGCATCGTTGCTCTTTTGATTAGCCATTGACATTTGCATAAATTGTGTCAATGTCTCTTCTAACTTTGAAGTTACGACCGGCGGTTGTTGAGGTTGATAAGGATTTTGAGGAGGGTTTTGACGGCTAGAAGAACCACCCCCATAACCTTGGTTATGGTAATAATTACTCCTAGGTTGGAACCCTTAATTCCCTTGGAAGTGTTGTTGTTGATTTTGGGGATGTGGTTGATAAGGTTGTTGTTGTTGTTGTTGTCTCGGTTGGTAGTCTCGTTGGTTCGCCATGTAGTTTACTTCTTCGAACCCGGGAGGTGGACAAAATCCGGTGTCATGCTCACCTTTGCAAAGCTCACAACAAGCTATTTGTTTAGCTTTTGAAGGTTCTCTCAACTCTTTTATTTGCTGCATTAAGAGTTCCACTTGTTGTGAAATGAGTTTGTTTTGGGCAAGAATGGCATCGTTCGTCCCAAGTTCAAGCACTCCCGGCTTCTTCAAAGAGTTGCCTCTACTTTGACTTTGAAGATCATTTAGAGCCATTCGATTTATGATATCTGTAGCTTCTTCGGCGTTTTTAGACAATAAAGAACCACCCGAGGTAGCATCCAACAAAGTCTTGCAGTTTGGTTGAAGTCCATTTTTGAAAATATGGATTTGAGTCAATTCATCAAAACCATGCCCTTTACACTTCCGAAGCATGGATTTGAATCTTTCCCATGCCTCATTTAATGATTCGTTGGTTCCTTGTGAAAACACTAAGATGGCCGTCTTGGATTCCATGAACCGGTTGTGGGAGAAAAATCTTTCGATGAACTTCTCTTCCAACACGTTCCAATCTGTCATGACGGATGGTGTTTGATCTAAGTACCAATCTTTAGCTTTGCCGAGCAAAGCGTGGGGAAATAATCTTCTGAACAACGGTAGCTCTTGAGCTTGATCAACTCCGGCCGCCAATGCTATCTCGTAAAATTTGGTGAGAAAAGCAAAGGGATCTTCATGGTCCACTCCGGTGAATGGACTTCCATAAAGTAAATTAAGAGTTCCCGTTTTCATCTCGGCTTGCCTTCCCGTGTGGTTCGTAAACTGAGTAGTATTCCTTGGACTGCTTACACATGGAGTGGAAATGGGCGGTGGTGGTGGTTCCACGCTAGGTATGAACAGTGGTGGATGTGTGGTAGAAGAACTTTCTCCTTGTTATTGTCGTTGTCTAGCTTGTTGCCTCCTTCGTCTCGTTCTGCTATTCAGCCTCCTTGCGGTTTTTTCGATCTCGGGAACAAAAAGAAGTTCGTCAACAGGAATCTGCCCTCGCATAAAACGAAAGCTGCACACTAAACCAAACAAAATACAAGCACAAGTCAAAAATTCGAAAGCTAAAAATTAAGCAACTATTGCGATGCTCGCAATATCAATTCACAATCCCCGGCAACGACGCCATTTTGTTGATTGAGTTTTTAAGTGTCGGGTTTTTGTTATCGTCTCCACAGGGATTGTGAGATATCGCCGCCGTTCGACAGTTGTTTCAATTCTTAACTCGTAGTAACAAAGGGGTTTTTGGTTTTAGTCACGGTATCTTGCATAAAAGTGTAAGAAATTGCGGTAAAAGATTTGGTTTTAATATTTGAGAAATATTGCCAAAGTTAGGGTTCGACGATCACTTTGCATGTATACGTTCGATCAACAAAGCTTATAAACTCCTTTAGATGATAAACTATTTCACAAAGTCCTCCCAATGTGTTTATCTCTAACACACATTGTGAGTTTTCCCATTTTGATCCATTGTTTATCTCTAACACAATCTATCAAAATGACAACTTTTTGGTTCAACCTTATGGTGAACAAAATCATTCATTACTATCTCTAGCTAACAAACAAGATTGGATGAAAACCTAGGTAAAGAGTTGGTAAACATCTCTCGATCATAAACCAACACAAAGAGTTTTCAATAAAATAAAGTTTTCACCATATATTCACCATTAAAGAGTTTACAAATGAAGATCATCCCATTTACACACAAAGCTAATGATCATCTACATCTAACCTTCACAAAATGAAGAAGTTAGCTACTCATTTTCATGGTAGCTTTGTCAACAAGTTTCGGAAGAAGGTTGATCAACATCCGAGTCGAATAATCGAGATTGGATGGGAATCCACCTTGTTTTTGTGAAAGATTGTTAAGAGATGAAGAGAAATGATTTCTAGGTCACAAAAGATCTCTAGAGCAATGCTGGAAAATATCTAAAAAGTACAAAAGTATGGAGGTGTAAAAGTATGGCTCCAAAAAGTAGCCCTTGCTACTTATATTGCTACTACTGAGCTGTCATGCTCGCTAGGCGAGCAGAATGACTCGCCTAGCGAGCCCCAAAATGAGGCACCTGAGGCACCTGCGCCCAGAGAAATATCCCTTGCCAGATTGGCATGTTCGCTAGGCGAACAAAACCTTCTAGGCGAAGCCCACGCTTCACCCTTCGCTCCAGCGAGCTTAGGAGGTTTTGCTACTGTAATTGCTCGCTGGGAGCTCGCTAATGGCTCGCCTAGCTAGTGAGTGCTGGCTGCGCTTTTGGCCAAGTCTGGACGTGTTCGCTACACCCTTCGTTGGCTGCTCGCCTAGCGAGGTTGTTGATGTTTGCTACTGTAAAATACTGGAGCTCTTCGTTGGGCTCTCGCTGGGTGCTCGCCTAGCGAGCTCTTCGCCACAGCCCTCGCCTAGCAAGCAAGCTGATGAATGCATCCCCTTTTTGGTCCCTTTGCCAACATTCTTGTGGCTTCATTTTCTATTATTTCATGCCTAATTCCTGCAAATAACACACAAATCAAAGGTACCAAGATCGTTTATCATTGTATTGCAATTCATCTAAAACAAAGGTGGTTTCGAACACTTTAGCAAGGAAATGGAGTGAAAAATGCCCATATTTGATAGCTCAAATAAGCACTTTTGGGTATCTAACAGCGACCAAGAAAACCTCGGACTTGCTTCTCAGTTTTGGGCGCAGGCATCTCTTGTATTGCTTTGACCTTTGCAGGATCAACCTCAATACCTCGTTCACTAACAATAAAGCCCAATAACTTGCCGGAACGGACTCCAAATGTGCACTTGTTGGGATTCAGATGGAGGTTGTACTTCCTCAAACGCTGAAAAAGCTTCAACAGGTGCTCTACATGTTCAGCCTCTGTTCTTGACTTAACGATCATATCGTCAACATATACCTCGATTTCCTTGTGCATCATATCATGAAAGATGGTGGTCATAACTCGTTGATACGTGGCTTCGGCGTTCTTCAAACCGAAGGGCATCACTCGATAACAAAATGTTCCCCAAGGTGTGATGAATGTTGTCTTCTCCATATCCTCGGGTGCCATCTTAATCTGATTATATCCGGATAATCCGTCCATAAATGAGAAGACATTGAATTTAGCTGTATTGTCTACCAACATATCAATATGTGGTAGAGGAAAATCATCTTTCGGGCTAGCTTTATTCAAGTCTCTATAGTCCACACACATCCGGACTTTTCCGTCTTTCTTAGGCACGGGCACAATGTTGGCCACCTATTGAGGATATGTAGAAGTCACCAGAAACCCCGTATCAATTTGCTTCTGAACTTCCTTTTTGAACTTCACTGCCATATAAGGATGAGTTCGTCTGAGCTTCTGCTTCACAGGCACGCACTCAGGTTTCAAAGGTAGGAAATGTTGCACAATATCTGTATCTAGACCAGGCATGTCTTCATATGACCAGGCAAAGACATCGACGTATTCTCGTAGCAATTCAATCAACCCCTTCTTAACAGACTCTTCCAGGAGTGCCCCAATCTTCACTTCTCGCACACAATCCTCAGACCCCAAGTTGACTATTTCTAGATTCTCAAGATGCGGCTGAATGATCTTATCTTCATGCTCAAGTAGACGGGTAATCTCGTCAGGAATCTCTTCATCATCATCTTCTTCCGCCTCAAATACAGGGAATTCAAAGTTGGGTCATTATGTTCAATGGGTTTGATCAACCTGCATAATGATTTTGTATATGAAAAGCTTTAGAATTCAAACAAGGCAAATCATTATGCAGATGAAAAGATTGATTTTATTCTATTTTTAGGTTTTATGTGATCACCAATTTCATGCAAAAAGCGAAAAGGGAAAATAATTGGAAAAATAAACATTTAACATGAATCTATTGAATGAAAATATCATTGCATTTATGCGTCGACAATGTCATCACTCCTCCTTTTGGCATGGAAGGAGGGTTTTTAAATACAATGAACATTAGTTTGACTTATGGATAACTGTTGGAATATCCACAGCGACCCAATTATTGCAGATTCCCCCAGGAATGACGAAGTTACCAGAATCCTCTTCGTCCTCTTCCAGAACGGCAGTAGCCTCTTCGTCTTGACCAGCGTGGATGACCCCTCCACTCTTGAACAGCCCTTGCGTACTAGAAATCCTAGATGAATAACCTATGCCCTCCCGGGACTTGTTGTCTTCTAGCTCAATCATTTTCCCTAATCCAGCAGTTGCACCACGCTCAATGGCCAACTTTGCATCTTTGTAGGAAGCAAATGAAGGAGTTCTCTTCTCCATAGGCTCAACAATAGATAAAGCTTGGAAGGGAGTTCCAACTTCATCCTCAGTATCTATATAAGAGAAGGAAGAAAATGGCTAACTAGGAGAGCCCTTTCACCCCCTACCACCACCAGCTTCTTATTCTTCACAAATTTCAGTTTCTGGTGTAGGGTGGATGTCATGGCGCCTGCTTCGTGAATCCATGGTCTGCCTAGGAGACAACTATACGATGGGTGAATGTCCATAACCTGGAAGGTAATTTGGAAATCGCTTGGTCCGATCTTGATTGGGAGATCAACTTCCCCAATCACAGTCTTGCGAGACCCATCGAAAGCCTTCACAACTACTCCACTCTGCCTCATGGGAGGCCCTTGATATGACAGCTCCGAGAGAGTGGCTTTTGGCAATACATTTAATGATGACCCAGTGTCCACCAGCACATTAGACATGGCGTCATCTTTGCAACCCATAGATATATGTAATGCCAAGTTGTGGTCTCTTCCCTCCTCGGGGAGATCAGAGTGACAAAAGCTCAAGTTGTTACAAGCAGTAATGTTTGTAACAATGCTATCGAATTGTTCTATCGTGACATCATGATCCACATATACCACATCCAACACCTTCTGCAGAGCCTCTCGGTGTGGTTCTGAATTTAAAAGCAATGATAACACAGATATCTTGGATGGCGTTTGTTGAAGTTGGTCTACAACATTGTACTCGCTCCTTTTGATGAGCTTCAGCATCTCATCGCAGTCTTCTTTCATATTTCCGTTTGGGCCAACAGAAGCAGGAGTTCTCAATGTAGAGGAGGGCTTAATAACAAGTGCTGGATTCAGAGTGCTCACAGCATTCCCAATCGGGCGTTCAACAGAATCAGTATTAGCTTGAGGCTTTGAAGGTGCTGAAAATACATGAGCGCTGCGGGTCAAACCACTAACATCGGCAATGTTAACAACAAATGAGGGTGGCAAGGACACCTCTTTCCCATTTTCTACCGCGACAACATTGTAGCGATAGGGGACCTCCTTCTCAAAAGAGTATGGTACCGGTCCGGCTGGCTTGATGGTTAATGCGAGAGAAACCTTCTGCTTGCTACCATCATACTTGATGATAACAGGCTCGAGGATCCGGAATACTGGAGAAATTACGTTGACCTCATCAGCATCTTCGTCAATATTTCTATTTTGAAGGATCTCAATAACTCCTTCATCCAGCATTTCTTGAACATCTTTGCGCACCTGGCGACAACCTCTTTGATTAACAGAACAAACTCGGCATCTATCGTGGTCATTCTCATAATGACTATAATCACATAGCAAACGATGCATCTCAACCAGAGATAGTCGAATATGACTGACGTATTTGACTTTGTACTTGCCAGGGCAGCCCTGAACCATGTTGACAGATTTCCCATGCTCGATCAATGGGTTCTTCTTCACGTTAGGACTTACATCCTCGAAACACAGAATGCCACACCTCACAAGGTCTTGAACTTTGGTCTTCAAAGGGTAGCAATTCTCCACGTCGTGGCCGGGAGCACCAGAATGGTAAACACAGTGTAATTCGGGCTTATACCACCACTGGGGGTTAGTAGGTATAGTCGGTGGGTCTCGCGGAGTAATCAACTTCCTCTCTATCAAAGAGGGATATAACTCTGCATATTTCATCGGAATAGGATCGAAGGTGACCCTTTTCCTCTCGTAACTCGTACTGGTTTGATTACTGTTTCGAGGCTGGTAGGCCTGCTGTTGCGGACGGTGTTGTTGATTTTGATATTGCGGATGTGGTTGCTGATTGTTGTTATGTTGCTGGTACTGCTGACTATCTCTGAAGACAGGTGCTATATGAGCCACCTGGTGCTGGTTACCGGCGGGACGCACGGTCTTCCTCCTCACAGAGGGTCTTCTCGGTTTCATATGGGAGGTCACAACATGTGCCTCTCCATCTTTCTTTTTCGCAAATGCACCATAACGTTTGGCAGAAGGGCCTCCCTCTCTTGTCAGACGCCCTTCTCTAACCCCTTCTTCTAGACGCATCCCCATATTCACCATCTTGGTGAAGTCAGAAGGAGCGCTAGCAATCATCCTCTCATAATAAACAGAACTCAAGGTCTTCAAAAAGATCTTTGTCATCTCTTTCTCTTCCAGCGGGGGCACGATCTGTGCTGCTATCTCTCGCCACCTATGGGCATATTCTTTGAGTGTTTCCTTGTCCTTCTGGGACATGGCCCTCAATTGATCCCTATCGGGAGCCATATCCATATTGTACTTGTATTGCTTGACGAAGGCTTCGCCAAGATCGTTGAAGGATCGGATGTTCGCACTGTCTAAACCCATGTACCAACACAGGGCAGCACCGGACAGACTGTCCTGAAAGTAGTCGATGAGCAATTGGTCATTGTCGGTCTGATTCGACATTTTCCTAGCATACATGACCAGGTGGTTGAGAGGGCAAGTATTTCCCTTGTATTTTTCAAAGTCAGGGACCTTGAATTTCACAGGGATCTTCACATTAGGAGCCAAGCAGAGTTCGACAGCAGACTTGCCGAAAAGATCCTCTCCTCTGAGAGTTTTCAATTCCTTGCGAAGCTCAAGAAATTGATCGTTCATAGCATCCATCTTCTGATTGACATATGGGCCCTCAGACGGCTCAGAATGATAGATGGTGTCGTCTACTCTGAGCAGAGTATGCACAACTGGAGGAGGAACAGCAAGGACCGGGCTAGATGCCGGCATAGAAGCAAATGTGGGAGCAGGACCCTCGGGCATGAAATTGGGAGGCATCCCCCACGGGAATCTGACTGGCATGGCCGTTGGAGCAAAATGTGCACTGGCTGCAGGCACAGTCGAGGAGACAATCTCAGAGATGACGGTCCTCTGGGGAGGAGTTGAAGGTGTCGGAGAAGACTGGCTCTGGGCAGCCATGAATGACTCCATCAAGGCACTTAATCTGGCCACTTCCTCTTTCAGTTCGCGATTCTCTTGTTCCAAATGATCCATCAGTCTTGAAATGTTGGCTCTGGTGTAGTACCGGTGAGTCAACTTGTCTTAGAAATAAATGAAGAACACAGAGTTAGACCACAGGACAAGAAGCCGAGAACAAAACCTACTTATGCACATGATGCATGCAATGCTTGTGCACATGATTTGTTTTTTATTTCAAAGGAATTTTAGGGTTCTATTTGAAAATTTTGGAAATATTAAACACTTTTATACGGAAACATAATATCTGGAAAATATTTTACACCAAAGAAGTACCGCATTGGTAACCATATACAAGAGAAAAGGAAAATAATCATCCTATGGATCCCTAGAAACAATCATCTAAAGCTCGGGACACAGGAAAATAGGATGCACGAAGTCTCTTCACCTCCCTCTCGTAGACTGCCTCCATATATGCCTTCTCCTTGGCGAGTCGGTCGTACTTCCTCTTCCAAAACCTGGAAGACTGAGGAAGTAGAGAAGTCCATGCATGATCAGGATCATCAATAACCTGATGCTCGAAAAACTCAATCAAAGCATCCTTCTCCTTGATCTGCTGAAGCAACTCCTCTCTTTCACGGATCCAAGCACGTGATCAGTCTTCGTCTCTCAGCTCCTCTACTCCTTGGTCAGGAAGGGTTGAAGGCCCAGCCATAACCAAAGGTGTAGGTCTTGGATACTCGTAAGGCATGAGATACTCAAATGCTCTCTTCCTAACCCAAGCAGTGTAAGGCTCCATAGCAACACAATTCTTAGGACCCAACTCTTTCCTTCCTTTCCTATGAATCTTGCGCCAAGCGCGGACCATTCTGCCGTTCAAGCCTTGGGGATCTTTACCCTCCTGAAAGAACGCACCCTCTAACAGAATGTTATTAGGTTTATCCTTTAGGGGGAACCCAAGCTGACGACGTGCCAAAACAGGGTTGTAGTTAATCCCACCACATGTACCAAGAAGAGGTACATTGGAGAATTCGCCACAAGAGTCGATAATCTGCACACCATAATACACACGGTTGTACCAAGAGATATCATCATTAGTGAGAGACATGAGTCTCGTGGACCACCGTAGACATCCCTTGTTCTCCTTGAAGGCGACCGTCTGCGGTAAGTGAGAAATAAACCACTTATACAACAGAGGCAAACAGGACACAATGGCGCCACCCCCCTTTGCATTCCTCATATGCAAAGAGAAATAAGTGTCACCCAAAAGAGTCGGAACGGGATTAAGAGTAGAGAAGATCCTAATAGCGTTCACATCCACAAACTTGTCGATGTTAGGGAATAACACTAACCCATAGATGAGATGTACAAATATGGCCTCAAAGGCGTCCTCACTCATGGCCTTCCCATACACAATAGCTTGAGCAATGAGGAACTCATAAGGGAGACCTTGAATTCCACCTTTGGTAGTCATATGAGCACCAACCAGAGATTCATTTATATGCATCATGTCTGCTATCTCTTGAGAAGTAGGAATACTATCCAAGCCACTGAACGGCAACTGGTCTAGAATAGGTATACCCACAAGGTAGGCATACTCCTCAAGCGTAGGCAAAATCTGGAAGTCCGGAAACGTGAAGCAACGGTACAAGGGATCATAAAACTGCACCAATACAGTCATCAATCCTTCATCTACCTGAGCAGTCAGAAGAGGAAGAAGCTTCCCAAACCGAGCCTTGAAACCCAAAGGATCTAATACATAGGATGTAAAATTCCTTAACTCTTTCAAATCTGGTTGTCTGAAACTGTACTTCTTTGTATTCCTTCTTTGTCTTTCCATGTCTGAAAATTTGTAAATAAACCCCTTGAGTTCCTTGAAAATTTTCTTCATTATTGATGATATGGGTGCGAATGGGTGCATGAATGCATGAATGCAACAATCACACTCAAGGATCAAGCAAAGCACACCAAACAAAGGTCATGGGATGGATCATATCATCCTTAATATCAATCATCCATTTTGGTGGATTATGGTTTACACCTAATCAACACTCAAGTTCCATTGATATTAAGGATACATAATCGATTCAACCACGAATCGAGGGTTTGTTGCAAGTCACGAGCATGGAGTCTCGGTTAAGAACCACCCAAAGGGAGTGCAATAGGGTTTAAACCTGCCAAACATGTTTTACAAGAGGTTCCCATAGTCATCATCCCATCTTTCGGATATTATCGGATAAACGACTACTCATTTTCCAAGAATATTCTCAAGAGAGACTCTTATGAGTGTAGTATCGCGTAACAATCGTATCAAATCTTATATTTGAACGACTTTCGCACTACATCCTAAGAATAGGCCAAGATGGGCTTGGTAAACTAAGGTCCTTGGTTTCTAAGGTCTATATTGGAAAGAGTAATGTCTAACCACAACTACTTGTGTGACATTATTGATCCCAACATGACCTTCAACAAGACTATGCCATTCTCCTATCCTAAGTGCACTCGAGTTCGGGTATAGAACTCATCTCACAAAGATCACCAAGCATACAAGGAATTAATATCAAGCAAATCAATCATTACATACAATACAATAATCCCAAATTGCACAAAAAATATGCCACGAAGCAATATACCATACAATACAACAAATCTGAAAAGTAGGCAAAACCCACTAGGCAAAGATGTCCCCAGCAGAGTCGCCACTTTTCTATAGCGGGGTATTAGTTACCATTAGAGATATTGACTAAATCCAAGGTAAATCATACAAGTCGAGTCTCCACCGCACTTCTATTTATCCAAAGGAATGGTTAGAAAGCGAACAAAAACCTAAAAGTTTTAAAAAAAACTAGTAAAAGAGAATCAGAGATCTGGGTAAGGGGGTTGGTTATGCAATGGGAAGGTGTTAGGCACCCAAAACATCCTAGGTAGTCCTAGGGAGCCCTTTTCATACTTGTTGTCAGGTTGTTGTTTTATGAAAATTTATTTGTGCAAACATGATTGAAGAGATGAGAAAATAATATACAAGTTCATTTACATTTTGTGTTTGGATGGATAAACTCATTGCCTACGTACCATCTTAAAAAGATTAGGAGCAAAACCTCGTAGTTCGGGGTAAAAATATCAAAATAAGTGAGTGGATTGATTGGTCCAAAAGCCTTAAGGTCTTTTGTTATCAAAGGGAGAAAACTCAACCTAAAAACCACAAATCCACCATGTGAGGATAGCTTCAACATGCTAGTGAGGGGTTAACCCTATAATAAGCATGGAAGAATCATTGTCCATCATTAAGGATATAGGTGATTATTACATCTACCACAAAGATAACTCAAACCTAATAGCTAGAGGTTATGAAAAAGTTTTGATTAGAAAGTGGCCCTTGATACCACAAAAAGGTATTTGGATGGGTTATATTTACCAATTAGAAGTATGTACAAAATGGTCAAAGTTGATTTAAAGGTTCAATTCAAAATAAGTATTATGAAAAGAAAGTTTGAAAATCAAAAGCATAAGGCTTAGGTTTCTAATATTGAAAACAAAGGTTAAATGTTCGCACAAAAGTTTTGGCTTGGGTTAGAGTGGAGAGAAGAAGAAGAAGGGCCAAAATCCTAAGCATACAAGAGATAAGGGAGAAGAGAACAAAACCACACAAGGAGTTCCTCTCTTGAGATCATATTCATGATCCAAGTAGCTCCCATCCTTTGGAATAAGCAAGCAAGTAAGCATAAACTCAAGCAATCAACAATCAAATGAGCTCTTGGAAAGACTCCTCAATGTATCTTTGATCTCTCTCTCTTAGAAGCTCATGGTAATGGTTCCTCAATTAAGCTCAAGTGGGAACTCCTAGCACAAAGAAAACACACATCAAAAGATTCTATAATACAATTAAAGAATGGACAAGGGGGAGTTTAGAATATGGTCCTTTCAATGTTCATCTTCAAGCTTTAAGCATTCTAAAGGCATGAGGCCTAGTTGCTCTTTGACATTTAAGCACTCTAAATGCATGAAGCCTAGTTGCTCTTCAAACTCCATTTTCTAGGGTAAGGTCCTAAAATCTATATCCATTTTGTCCAATTCTTTGAATTTGGTTCACAACAATCAAAACAAAACACAAGCACAAAAGTATATACAAAATTATATGCTCAAGTGAGCAAAAGGCAAATGGCATTAACACAAACATGTGCTCAAGTGAGCAAAGGGAAAAGCAAATGGATAATATGTACAAGAATAGTAAATTGCATAAAAGTAAAGTGCAAAAAGTAAATGTTAATTGTTAATGGTTAGTGTTAGTAGTTAGTGTGCCATAAGGAAAATTTAGCGCTATGTTAAGCAATCGTAATTGGACTTATGTAGAAGTCACAACTATCTGAGGTCGGTCAATAATAATGTAGGCAACAACACAAGTTAGAAGTCTTGATTAATGAACCAAGTTCCAACAACTTGCCATGCCAAAAAGAAGAAGACAATTGATCTTGTATTGGTTTAAGTCTTTTGCATGATTTAGAAAGCAACCTATCCTTAATGCAAAAGGAAAATGGAAAGAATAAAGTGCATAAAGTGGAATAACATGTACCAATCAATGTGTGTTGACCAAATGACATTGAAAGTCAAAGTCAAACAATGAGAGATCCGAAATGAGATGAAGATTGGAGGTCAAACAATAAGCAAAATATTATTAGCATTTTTAATATTAAAATAAAGTTGAATTTAAAATAAAAGAAAGGTCAAACTTCGAAATCACTTCAAATCAACCTTGAAAGGTCCAAGTGATTTATCCTAAGTTCAACAAGGTCAAACAAAGTTTGACAAAAAATTTCAGCATTTTTAAAAGTCAGAAACTATTTTTCATCAATTTAAAATGAATAAAAATAACCTAATTGAACTAAAATCTGAAATAAATCTCAAATCAATTAAAAAATTGATGAGAATATTTTTCATAGATCCATCCTCATTCAAATAGGTTAGGAAAATATTTTTGTATTTTTTGAATATCAAAAACTATTTAAAATGAACTAAAAATAACCAGAAAAGAGAAAATTCACAAAAAATATAAAATGAAAAAATGAAAAATATTAAAAATCAAAATTAGAAACTAGAATTTATTTGGAGAAGAATGCAATTGGTCCCATAATTTTTGGATTTGAAATGAAGAAGATATGAATTTTTGAAAATAATGGAAATAAAAGAAATAAAATCAGAAAATGAAAAATAACAATAATCAGGGAGCGTTGGATTGTTTCTCATTAAATGACGTGGAAGATCCAATGGCATTGGCAAGCGCGCGCACCATGAACCTCAGTCAATGAGAAGTATAATGAATTAAATAAAGTCATGAAATCCAATGAACCTGATTAGATCTGGAGACATGATCCAACAGCTGTGACTTGTTCTGGAAAATGGACGGCCATTGGAGCCACCTTCTTCTCCGGTGAGCATGAAGATTCCGGTGACAATTGCAGGTTTTCAAACCTTCATCATTTTGCACGATCCTTATATCAAAATAAAGTTGGGGTGATGTACATCACCCTTGTAACCTTGAATCACACTCAAGATTCCTACAGAGTAAGAAATCTGAGATGGAAGATCCAGGTATGAAAAATGCAGTTCAATAAAACACAAAATTGAAGCTACCACTAGCTTGCCTCTCAAGTGAGGACTTCAGAAAACACAATGGTCAGGCAAATAGATCAAAGAGTAATGAGTTTCGAAGAGAAAACCAGTTGATGATCAACCTTGGATTCTGGAGATTTGAGCTTGCTTCCTTGCTTCCTTTAGCAAAACAGAAGTGCAATGGACTAAAGGATGAAGTTCTAGAAGCTTTAGATCCAAAGATTCAACCATATGTAGTTGAATTATAGATCTGAAAAATTTGAAGAAAAGTGAAATAGCTTCTTTGGTGAGAGGCTAGGTTTTCAGTTCAGCAGCATTTCAGGTTGATTCATGGATGAAATTTGAATGGAGTAAAGCTTCTATTTGTAGAGGAAAAGGCAAGGCAAGTGTGATTCAATCCGTGTGCATGGAATTGGACATTCATTGCATGGGCTTGCATGATCACTTAAAAGGCCCAAATGCAATGCCAAATGCAATCTGAAATCATACCAAAGTGAAATGGACGTGTAATCTGAATGGTAATTGCTTGTGTATGGAATTTTGAGGTGTTATGCATAATTGAACCAAAAACTTCTCCTCTTCGAAAATACCATTTGCCAAATCCAAACATGAGCATGTGAGTAATGGTTGGAAAGGTTTTGATGTAAGGAACAATTGTTATGTTGGACAAAAATCCATTTGAAGTATGGAAATTGGTGAAATTGGAGTTTAAAGTGCAAGGTGAAAAGCATGCAAAGGCAAAGTTTCTAAATTTGGCCAATGTTCAAGCCCTTCTGTTTTGATGATGCAAGCCTCAAATGAAAATACCCCCCAATATAAAAGTTGTAGATCTTTTCAAGGCAATAAAAATGGACTCAAATTTTGCATCATTTGGATTTTTGGTGAAAGATTTATGGGCACTTGAAGTTGGACTTTTTTGCCTTTCAATGCATTTGGTCCAAATTGACATATAATGTTTTGCATTATCACATGTATTTCCGTTGAGATTTTGAAATTTTGTTCAACATAACATTTGAAGTAGACATCTTACGCTTTCTAATTCATTTGATCCCACCTCAAAATCATAAAAAATGAATGAGTTATGTCCTTGGGAAGTTGACCCAAAATTAGGGTTTCAGTCAGAATGACCTATAATGTCTTGGAATGGGATTTGACCTTCCAAGATTTAAATCAATTTTTTAGGAACATGAAAGTTGTTCATATTGTATTTAAGAACATTTTTTATTTTGGAATCATCTCCATTTGACCAACACAAAAAAAGTTAGGTCTTAGTGCACTTCAAAATAGTCAAATGAATTGACTGATCAATTTCTCAAGTCCATGACTCATATCTTGATGAATTGATGATTGAGGACACTCAAACAAATTCAAATATGCATTAAAATATGAATTAAAGAACTTCCCTTGATTGTATTTGATCATGGGTTGAGGTTTCTTCAAGGGCAAGGCATTGTGGATGATCTGATGAACTAGGGTTTCCTTGGGGAGCAAACCTCAAACCCTTTGACTTGTTTTGATCAAAAAATGATGAATTGAAATGCTAGGGAGGCATATTTGATGGATGAAAGCTTTGTTAGCCATTACCATGCCTGCTATCATCTTCTCTTGAATCATATTTCTGCACAAAGGATCTCCTTAAAGCTCTTGACTTTGTGATTGCTCAAGCTACAAACAAAAGATGTTAGTGACATATTTTTGTGCTTTTGGTTAGTAAACAAAGTAAGAAAAGCAATAATATACAAATCAAGCATTCTTGGTGATCTCAAACAACTCACAAGAGGTCCCACCCAAAGGTAAAGGGAACCAAGATGCTTATGATCCTTGAGGCAATGCAAATGCAATGTTATGATGCCATGAGGGATCTTAGGGACAAAATTGGGCTCTTACAGACTGCTCCTAACATCAGCCAGCAGTGCCACCGTGTCAGGATGATCTGGAGATTCTGTCAAACGCCGGATAAGCAAATTCCTCTTGTGAATAATCTCATCCAGTTCTTTGATGTGCTCTATGTAATAATCTCCATCATCCTCCCCGAATACCTCTTCAAGTCTAGATTTCTTCAAACCCGCCAGCACTTTGAGTTCTTCAATTTGTTCTTGAGCCTTGTCGACTTGATCTGTGATGTAACCATTGGTTGTACGGGCACACAGGAGGTCATTGTTCTTCTCCTTCAGCAGAGTCTTCAACTTCTCCATCTGACCAGTCAATTGGGCCACTGTCTCCTCCTCTTTTGCCTTCCGAGAAACTTAAAATGCATCCCATTGTTCTTGCCACCCAGCTAACTTATCACGGGAGTCTGTTAACTGCTGCTTGACTCGCCTCAACTCAAACCCGGATGACCCCAAGGCTTTGTCAGTTTTCCTGAAGAAGCTCACCTCCACGGCCAATTTCTTTTCCGTTTCCTCTTGCAATCTGACAGCTTCCCCCTTCTGATATTCTGCCTCACGGCATAGATGCATAAAGTCTTGCAACTTCACACTCAACTCCGAGTTTTCAGTTTGAAGTTCCTCCATGGTATTCTTCAATTTGTCATACTCCTCTCGGCTCACCATTGTTGACTGCCCAGGAGTAGGTGGATACAAAGGTTCTTCAATAGGAAAGGGCAGACTAAACTCTTCGACTCTTCTCCGAAGCCAATCTTCATACTGAGGATAAGTCATGCAATCCCCCTTTCCAAGCACAATCCTTCCTCTCTTGATTACCTTGAGCCAGGCCTCAGCTGCCTTACGGGATACAGTCAGATCAATTGAAGAATGGAAAATCAGAGATTCTTCCACATGTTTTTCCAAAGGCAGAGTTTTTAAAGCATACTTAAACTGTCTGACTGCTAGAGAAGGATTATAGTTGATTCCTCTTCTTCTTCCTACCAACAGCATATTCGGGAAGTTCCCGCAGCTGTGAATAATATTCGCCCTAAGCGAATTCCGGTCAGACCACCAAGAAATATCTTTAGCTCTTATCCCCATCAACCTCTTCGACCAACTCAACGAGTCCTCGAAATCAACGAACGCTCCTGACTTGGGCAGGTGAGAACTGAACCACTTATGAAACAAGGGTCAACAACAATTCACCAATCCTCCTTTTCTATTCTCATTGCTGTGATGCACTGAATGAAAGAAATCTCCCAGCAATGTCGGCACTGGATTTCCCAACACAAAGAGGCGTATTGCTTCTACGTCCACAAATTTTGCAACATTAGAGAACAGGACAATCCCGTATACACAAAGAGCCAACACAACATTGAAACACCTCCAATCACCATCTTCAAGCATCTTCTTGGCTTCTCCCACTAAGAAACTCAGATGAAAACCACTGAATCCTCCTTTCTAACACATATTAGACTCTAAGATTGATTTCCCCAAATATGTGGCTGAAGCAACCATGCTGAAATTGGGCAGAAACTCAGAACTGTAGAATAGCAACTGTGACTTGATAGGAACTCTGAGAAAACTGGCAACCTCCTTCAAAGTAGGGACCAAGATATAATTCGGGAATGTGAAACACCTTAATGGAGGGTCATAAAATTGCAGCAGTGTAAAGAGAGCATCGTGTTGATCTTTGGAGAGAACGGTAACGAAACTTTGAGTCAACCCGTAATCCTTCCGGAATCTCTCTAGAGAATCATGATCCATTCACTTCATCGGCTGTTGAATGGGATCCAAAAAAACCATAGGAAACTTGTAGGCGACATGTCTTTTTCTGCCAATATCCACCTTAGGAGAACCAGAAAACCCCGACTAGAATCAAGAAGAAGATATAAACCCCTAGTAAATGATGTGATGCAATGAAGTGACATGGGAATCAGGGTTGCTGTATCTGCTTGAACAACTGCCAGGTCGCACTGTCTAAAGAGAAAACCACTGAGGAACATATAAGAGATCAAAGTTCTGCTCCAACAAGAATACCAGAAAACCGGGTCGGTAGAAGGTTAAGGTTTCTTGAATTTAGCTCGCCCCTCACTGGTAGGTTCTAAGAACAGAAGTTTGTCAGCTTCTAACCCTTCAGTCGAGAATAATGCGTTTACCACTGAAGGTTTGGTATTATTACGAGACAAAAGACCTCCACTGACTCCCCTCAATAGGACATCCTAAAAGCAAGTTCCCAGCCTCGGGGTCCTCGGATTGAGCAGTGAGAATGCGCCCACTAGAGCTAACATAATCGCGTCTCGGAGGAGAGGCCTCGACTGAGTCCTCGGGAAATGGTCACCAGAGTCGACGATTTCTAAAGGAACATCATGTCGTTACGGAACACCCGTAGGACAGAATATATCCAAAAGAAACCTCATCTGGGAGTGGGTCTTCATGAACGACTTAACATAGCAACATGCTACACAAGCCTCATGACTATCCACTGTAAAACCTGTGTGTACGCTCAAGCCTGGGTAGTGGGCTTATCTCTCATAGAACAAACCACCCCAACAAACAACCAACCCCGCAGATCTAACAGATACAACAATCATATGTACACAATGCAATAAGATAAAGCAGATAAATGTTGGAAATAAATAAATGTACAAAAGAATAAACACCCAACAAACAAGAAACTCACAAAAGCTAGGAGGGACTCGCATAGGGAAACCGGGTCCCCAGCAGAGTCGCCAGCTGTCGCAACCAGGCGAAAAAAACAACCGGCGAAAAAAGAAAACAGAAGAGTCTCCACCGTTCGGTATTTATCCCAAAGAAGGAAAAGGAAACGATCGAAGAAAACTTGAAGAGAAGGAAAAGACAAGGTCTCGCAACCAAATCTAGGGTTCGGGAGTCGATTATGCGAAGGGAAGGTATTAGCACCCCTACGCATCCGTAGTACTCTACGGGATCCACTCTTGTTGTTCTAGTCTAAAGGGTGTAGGTATATCTAAGGTACTACCTGCTAAAAGAAGGTCAAAAGAAAATGAGAATGACTCGCAAGGATGTCGCATCCACTGCCTACGTATCTTATCTAAGTATGAGAATCAGAGTCTTCGTAGCTCGGCTACCTATGGGTTAAAGAGAAGTGTGCTCGCTAAGACATCGCGTCTTATGCCTACGTATCTCATCTGGAATGAGAATCAGAGCAAAACGTAGTTCAGCTAACTACGGGTTAAGGATTGCCATCTGAACATGGACTTACAAAAGAGGACACCAGTTGTGTCAAAGGAAGATGGGCAATGTGTTCAACGTCCTAGCAGTAGGTGTCGCAACTCGCTGAATCGAGTCTTAGGCAGTTACCTCTTTGCAATAGAATGGACTAACATGCCACAAGATCGGAGACGCACGGAAGGTCTAAAAGTGGGAAAGCTCTGCCCTAGAGTTGTCATGCAATGTGGACCTATGTGTTAGGATTTACAAAGGTGAATATCTACCTAATGTTAGCATGCAAAGAATAAGGGAATTCTACCTATGTTATCATACAAAGGTTTCTACGTAATGGGTACTACCTAAACGGAACAAGAGTCGACAGGTGGAGCAAGGAGAGGAGCCACGGATAAGGGTAGATGGCGATGCTAGAGGCAATCGACTTACAGGTAGATGGCGATGCCTGAAGCAATCGACTTACAAGATAAATGGCGATGCATGAAGCAATCGACTTACAAAAGGATGGATGAATACATTCTGGTTCTGTTAAGTTTTGAAAATGATTACTCGACGTTGGATCGAGCTTTTGATCTTGTTTTGAAATGATTATCGGATGTTTGTCTTAATTCTTATATTAACAGATGAATAAAGAATGAAAGAATAAACATTATACACTTTATGGGAGAGGGGTACATTTGTTATGAATGGGGACGGTTCATGGCAATTAAACAATAAGAATATATGCCTCAATCATCATACAAGTTGGCAACAGTTAATCAAAGAATAAGAAAAGTAAACAAGTACATAATCAAATCAAAGAATCAAAGAATGAAATAATGGAGCATTAAACAATGTATGGGAGTGTGAACATGTTAAACAATCAAGCAATAGTAGGCATGGATGAAAGAAACAAATATGACAAATGACAGATGAGTCAGACAGATGACAAGATGCACAAAAGGTTCACTGAAATAATTTAATCAGGAAATGAGCCAAAGATCAAATAAAATCAAGATAAAAGGCCTCTAAGACTTGGCATATGAGATGAACAAGGGAGGATCAAAAGATCTCTTCAATGGCCGTAAGCACTCCCTAAGTCAAACATCGATCACAAAGAAGTCAACGGAAAATTCAAGTCAAATTAAAAAATAGCAAATAAATAGCAAATTAATCAAGAAAATTATGAAAAATTAAACCAAATAATGTGGGGTCAGGACATCATCATCCCCCAAAAGGATTTTAAAAATAATGAAAATTGGTACATGAATTAATTGAAATAAAACAAAGGTCAAACCAAAATCAACCAACAAGACTAGGTCAAAAATAAATCAAGAATAAATAGAAAATTGTGAAAAAAAAATCCAAGAAAAGGTCAGGTTGACCATGGGATAGTGGTCAACCTTCATTCCAAAAATCAAAAGCTAAAAAGAATTTTAAGTCATAGAAAATAAAATTAAGAATTAAATATGTGCTAAAATGGACCATTTAGAATTAATAATTGAAATAAAATATTAACATTAAATAAATACGAAAATAAAAATTAAATAAAATTAAATAAGGCATTAAGAAATGTGGAAAATATTTTTGGGTATTTTTATGAATAAAGAAAATATTTTAAAATAATTAAAAGCAAAACATAAATTAAATGTGAATTAAAAAAGAAATATGAAAGGAGATGTGTTAGTGCTGATGGGCCTGTAAAAAGGGGGGGTGTGGCAAACAATTAGTGGAGGCCCATGATCCAATCGCTTATTAAATCCAGCGTGACACTATGAAATAACAATTTAATTAAAAAAACTATGTGGACATAATATCAATTGAACAACTTCACTTAAGTGACTAAAAGACAAAATAGCAATGGGCGGCCACGATTAAAACAAGAGCATTGGATCTAAAGGCTCATGAAGTGCCACGTCATCGTCTTCCCCATTGGGCCAAGAAAACCCTAATTCCATGCAAGAAAATGCATCACATGCAGTGGATTTCTTCCAACTTCCACTGAAGAATGCGCATGCCATAGTGCACCAAATGACATGAAATAAAATCCATATCTCATGTATGAAATGCAAGGTTTAACATGGTGACTTGTTTTAGGTAAAATGATGGCTTAAACATGGAGAAATGTTGTCAACAAGGTGACAACATGGGCACGGGCATGAACATAAAATCAACAACACAAATCCATAACATGAACATTGCCTCATGTTGAGGGCTTCAGAAACAAGCATAGCATATGGTTAACATGAAAATAAGCATGATGATGAGCATGGTAATGGCATGAAGCAAGCATGGAAAACATGATGATGAGCATGGATATATCAATACATGGCCATGGAAGATAGAGTAAGATGATTACCTAGTGGAAGTTAGGTCCACTACGTCTTGATTGTGGAGAGAATGGAAGAATATGATGCTTCCTTCTTGGTGCTTCAACTTCAAGAACTTGATGAGAAAATAAAGTCTTCTATGTGACCTTGCCATTTGCTTGCTTCGAAAGTTCCAATGCCTCCCTTAGGTTTAGGGTTTTCAACTCTTAAATATGGTGGTCAAATAATCTTAATGGGCTCAGAATAATTGTTTTGGTTTATGGGCAAAAAATGCAAAGTGAGGTGTATTAAGGAATGGACACATAAGGTTTGTGTTATTTTAGGCCAAACTTAAGTGGGATAATATTCAATGCATGGCCAAATGAGGTAAGAAAAACGTGGGCTGGTTTGTGCAGCATGCTTGGTTGGTTTGGTTTGGCAAGAAAAACAGTCCAAAGGGGTGACTTTGAGGCCATGTAACTTGATGATCAAGTCACCAATTGGTGAGACAATGCAAACAATAGAAAGATCTCATGGAGTATGTCATCTTTCATGTTGAGCATGAGTGGAAATGATGAATGGAAAAAGGTGAAAAATGGGCTCAAAGTCATGTCACAACAACTGCAAAATGGTTCGGCCAGTTTGGCCTAAAATCTACCTAGAAAATCAAGTCATGGTGCCCAATTTAGGTGAATGTATCTCTCAAACCATGAATCCAAATGAGATGATTCCAAAAGTAGGTGAAAGAGGACATGGCAAGGTACAATTTTTGTGAAGAAAACATTTTTCAAATGACGCCTTGAAATGCAAGAGAACTGGCCAAGAAGTCTTGACAAACTTTGAAGATTTTGAGACTTAGAAATTTTTCTAAGTGTCCTAAGAATATGCCTTACTTTGACCAAGCATAACTTTCTCATTTTTTATCCAAATGGAGCCAACATTATATCTCTAGAAAGCTTGGAACAAGAGGAACAACTTTCATGTTGGAGAAATTTTCAAATGGAGCTTTTATATTGATAGAAAATGGGCTTAAAGTGAGAACAACAATCATGAAAACTTTCCCTAAATGGAAAGTCAACCACTTCCAAATTAAGTAACCTTCTCCAATTCCTGATTAAATGATGAATCCAAGATCCAACCTTGATCAAATTTTACATGTAGGCTCCCCTAGGCATGGATTTTGAGATTCCACTCTCAAAATGTCAGATGTTGACTTTTCTGGCCCCACAGTTGACTTTTCCCAAACTGTCTGATCCCGATTCCAGTGATCAATTGAAGCACTTCTGGCCAAGAGTTTCACCCAAGGAATCAGAAATAAACTGATTTTATACCAAACCCTAGTTTAGGGCAAAATTGATCAGGAACTGATCGTACTGATTGCCAATGGATCTTTCTGAGATAATTGTGAATCTTTCTAGGCCAAGATGCATCTCCAATCATGACATGGATGAGCTCCTCTACTTCCAACCAAACATTTCCTGTTGCAGGTAGCCATGAAACCCTAATTTCTGATTAAATCCAGATGAACACTCTGATAGCTCTGAATCCTTCACTAATGAACTAGGGACCATAATAAGATACCTGGAGCCCCCTGAGACCCTTGAGACTTGTATATTTAGAGAATGAAGTCCAATTCTCAATCTTGCTTTGCGTGGGCTCCTTCTGTTAAGGAGTGATCAATCAAAACTTGATTTCCATGTCACTAATGCAGTATGCAATGAGTATGACCTAGTATGATGCCAATGAAATGTGAGACATAATCCCATGCTTCCAAGAAAAATGAAGGGTAAATTTTGGGGTATTACACCATGGACACTGCATTAGTTTCTCCTTCCTTCTTCTAGGAAAAACCGCTTCCATATTTCCTACCGGATGACACCTCTTCCTTAGACAGACGTCCCTCACAGACTCCTTCTTCTAACCTCATCCCCATGTTTACCATTTCGGTAAAGTGATTGGGGGCACTGGCACATGCGTTCGTAATAAAACGAACTCAAGATCTTTAGGAAAATCTTGGTCATCTCCTTCTCTTCCAACAGAGGATTAATCTGAGTGGAAAGCTCTCTCCACCTCTGGGAATACTCTTTAAACATCTCTTTATCGTTTTGGGACATAAACCTCAACTGGTCTCTGTCAGGCGCCATATCCATATTATACTTGTATTGTTTCATAAAAGCTTCACCCAAATCGTTGAATGTGCAAACACTTGCACTATCTAGCCCCATATACCATCTCAGAGCAGCACTACTCAAACTGTCTTAAAAGTAGTGAATCAATAACTGATCATTATCAGTTTGAGTTGACATCTTTCTGGCGTACATCACAACATGAATAAATGGACAAGTTTTTCCCTTATAATTTTCAAAGTCAGGGACTTTAAACTTCATCGGGATCTTCATATTCGGTACCAGGAAGAGTTCAACAACACTCTTCCCAAACAGGTCATTTCCCCTCGATGTCTTCAATTCATTTCTAAGCTCAAGGAACTGGTCCTTCATTTCTTCCATTTTCTTATAAACATTCAGGTTCTCAGATGGCTCGGAATGGTAGATAGTGTCCTTAACATGAGGCATGGTATGAACAACCGAAGGTGGCACAAACATGATCGGGCTAGATGTCGGCATAGAAGCAAAAGTGGGTCCAAACCCTTCAGGCATGAAATTCGATGGCATTCCGCACGGGAATCCAACTGGCATGGTTTGATCGGATAGGCTAGCAGCAACATGATCAATGGAGGTAGCTACCTCTTAAATAATCGTCCTTTAGGGAGGAGTTGTAGGAGTTGATGAAGACTAGCTATGTGCAACAACAACAGACTCCATCATGGTAGCCAGTCGCGCAATCTCTCCGTTCAGCTCTCGGTTCCCTTGTTCCAAATGCTCCATGATTCTGGGTTGATTTGTGCAAATGTTGTATCGGAGAGTCAGCTTGGCTGAAGCATTAAAGAATAACCGATAAGACATCTGGCGGGAGAAAACCTGCTACGCAAATGATGCATGAAACACAATGTTTCTTTGATTGTTTTAATTTCAAGGAACATATTTTTTCATTTGCAAACATAATAATAACGATTTGATTGACCATAAAATCCCTTTTTATTCATAAAATTTTGAAGGATTACATTGAGTACAATTTCAGAAACCAAATTTGGGATGATGTTGACGGGGTGGTTGACTTCATCTTACATGAGGCCTCCTCTGCCTCCCAACAGATACTACATTGGTCTCGTTCTCTTTCTTCTTAGTGAAACTATTACATTACCTCTTGTTGGACGAAGCTTCCTCTTTAGATAACCGTTCCTCTCAAACACGTTCTTCTAGCCTCATTCCCATATTTACCATTTAGGTAAAATCACTAGGGGCACTGGCAATCATTCGCTCATAGTAAAATGAGATCATCTCCTTTTCTTCCAAAGGAGGGGTAACATGAGCGGAAAGCTCTCTCAATTTATGGGCATATTCTTTAAACATCTCCTTATCCTTCTCAGACAATGATCTTAATTGATCCCTATCTGGCGCCATATCCACATTGTATTTGTACTGTTTCACGAATGCTTCACCCAAATCATTGAACGTGCGGATGCTCGCACTATCCAAACCCATGTACCACTTCAATGCGACACCGGTCAGACTATCTTGAAAATAATGAATCAGTAACTGATCATTATCAGTTTGCATCGACATCTTTCTAGCATAGATGATGACATGGCTGAGCGGACAAGTCTTCCCCTTGTACTTTTCAAAGTCAGGGACCTTGAACTTGATCGGGATTTTAACATTTGTAACCAAGCAATGTTTCGCTGCACTCTTACTAAATAGATCTTTACCCCTCAAAGTTTTCAATTCCTTTCGCAGCTCAAGGAATTGGTATTTCATTTCGTCCATCTTCTCATAAACATCAGGGCCCTCAGACGTCTCGGAATGATAGATGGTGTCTTCAACATGGGGCAACGTGTGAACAACTAGAGGCGGAACATACATGATCGGGCTAGATATCGGCATGGAAGAAAAAGTAGGCGCAAAACCTTCGGGCACAAAGTTCGGTGGCATTCCCCACGGGAATCCGGCAGGCATGGCAGGCGCAAAGTGAGTGGCAGGTACGGTTGAAGTAGCAACCTCAGAAATGACAGTCCTCTGAGCATCTAGCACTGACTTCATCATGGAAGTCAAGCGGGTGATATCGTCCTTCAAGTCTATGTTCTCTTGCTCTAGTTGTTCCGTGATCCTTGAGTGATTTGCGCGGGTATTATATCGATGAGTCGGCTTGGCTGAAGCACATAAGAAATACCAATAAGACATCTGGCGAAAGAGAAACCTGCTATGCAAATCATGCATGAGATGCAATGCTTGATTATTTTTATTTTCAAGGAACTTACTATATTATTTGCAAATATATATATAAATATATGATAATAACAGTTGCAAAAATTTGATTGACCATAAAACCTCTTTTATTTATATAATTGGAAGGATTACACTGAGTACAATTTCAGAAACCAAAATACAAGATAAGAGAGAAGGAAACTAGTCATCCTAAGGATCCCTAACAACAACGTTAGAAGATCTGACTGTAGACGCGTACTTCCTTCGGATGCGTCGAAACTTGACTCAAAAGAAATCTTCATGTGAGTCTTCTCAAGGACGAGCTGATCAATAATCTTCTTCCAAGTGACGGAAGGTTGAGGCATACTAGAGAAATATGAAACCTCTGGTTCTCTCTGTCTCTCCGTTACTCGGTCTTCAAGAAGCTAAATAAGTGCTTCTTTGTCCTTAGACTCAAGCTGAAACTCCTCATGCTTTCTTCTCAAAGCATGGAAACTCTCTTCCTACATATCCTTCTCTTGCTTCATCTTTGCGAGTGCTCCTTCCAACTCTTCTACATCTTGGTTAAGGAGAGTTAATTGCTCAACTACAACCATAGACAAAGGTCTTACACAAGTATAAGGCGTCTTCAATTCCGAGGCTATCTTCTTCACCCAAGTAATGTAAGCTTCCAAAGCTAGACAATTGCGTAGACCAAGCTCGGATCTTCCTTTCCGATGCACATTATGTCAAGCATGCACAATCTTCTGCTTCAAATTTTGGGGATCTTTTCCCTCTTGATAGAAAAGACCTTCTAACTGACTTTTATTAGGTTTTTCTCTGAATGGGAACCCAAATTGACAACGAGCCAAAGTAGGGTTGTAGTTGATTCCTCCTTGTGTACCAATGAGAGGCACATTAGAGAATTCACCACAACAATCAATAATCTCCAAACTGCTTAATGAAGGATCATACCAAACTATATCATCATTCGGGAGAGACATAAGTCTCTGAGATCGCCGTAGACATTTTTTGTTCTCCACAAAAGCAGTCGTCTGAGGCAAGTGCGAAATAAACCACTTATACATAAGAGGAACACATCACACAATCGTTTCACCACTTTAACAAGATTTTAAGTTTGAAAGAGGCACAAAGGGCCTAAAAAGGTTTGAATGAGTGGTAGTTCTTTTTGGCTTTTGAAATTTTAAGTCGAGTATAGTTAAGTTCATTCACAAGTTTGTTTAAGAAAAAGAGTTAAAAAATGCAATGGCATAAGTCCAAAGTTTCTAATTTGCAATAAATGTAAGTTTAGAAATCACAAGCAAAGAAGATTTTAAAAAGGAGGGAAAGATTTTGAAATTAATGAAATGGGGAGGAGTTGAAGAGACTAATCCTAAGCACAAATTTAAAAGTTGAGAGTTGAAAAAATCTGGCCAATGAGCTGCAATCCAATACACAAGAATGTCATATAGAAACCCAAATTTCCCTTAGACTTTAGAATCAAGCAATATCAATACACAAATAGCAAGATGAAGAACAAGGCATCGAATAAAGATAGCCACATCCAATCTTAGCAACTCCATGATCCTCTTCAAAAATTCCCATGTATCAGATGACTTCAAAGGCAGGCATTAGACACAGGTTCAAAATAACAGCTTCAAAATGATCATGTTGTAGGTGAACTCAAATGGATCTTCAATATTGTATCAGATGAATGTTCACTTCACAAGCACTTGGTTTTCATGAAAGTTGGCATTGGCCAAGTCCTTTGCATAAGGAGTGTTGCCTAATTCAAAGTCCAATGTCTCAGATCAAATCCAACAGTCCACACAAAAATGTTTTTTAGGGTTTTTGTTCTTATTATGTACATTAAGGTCAAAATACCGCAAACACAAAACAAGTATATACAAACACAATATATTCACAAAGTATGGCTCAAGTGAGCAAAGTGAAAATGACATTAAAAGTAAATGGCCTGAAATTAAATGTTAATTGTTATTTGATTAGAAGTTAGTATTGCTTTTGCTTTTGTATTGTTTAAGTCATTCTTTGATGAACACTTAACCCACTTGTCACAAGCATGGATCCTTGAACCAAGACATCTTCCAAAGGAAGGAAAAAAGGCCAAGTTTTCACACAATACCTTTCGCAACATGAAAAATGGAATGCGAAAAAGAACAATCGGCGAAGAAAGACAGAAGAGTCGCCACCGTGCGTTATTTATCCCAAAGGAGGGAAAGGAAACGCTCGAAGTAAACCTGGAAAAAGGAAAGGACAAGACAGGGTATCGCAACCAAATCTTGGGTTCGGGAGTCGATTATGCGAAGGGAAGGTATTAGCACCCCTACGCATCCGTAGTACTCTACGGGATCCACTTTTGTAGTTCTTGTCTAAAGGGTGTGGGTTTATCTAATGTGTTATTTACTAAAAAAAAGGGGTCAAAAGAAAATGACTCGCACGGATGTCGCATCCACTGCATACGTATCTCATCTGGATATGAGAATCAGAGTCTTCGTAGCTCGGCTACCTAGGGGTTAAGGGTAATTGTGCTCGCTAAGACATCGCGTCTTAGGCCTACGTATCTCATCTAGAATGAGAATCAGACCAAGCCGTAGTTCGGCTAACTACGGGGTTATGGATTGGGTTTTGGACGAACGACGTTACTACGCAATCTACCGGATGCTCGACCTTTGGAGACTTACTCGCCTGTAGTAGCAGGAGTTAACGTGTTCTATGGAGAAGAAAAATCAATGAATTTGTTTGCGTTTTAGGAACGCTCAGGCAAAAGGGAAATCCTAGACGAAGGAACCTGCATAAAGTAAACACACAAAACATTGCCTCCTATCGAGGTCTTCCAGCTAAGAAAGCGGTAAAAATACGGGAAAATGTAAAAGTACCACACGGATAAAGATCCGAAGTAACAGTAATTAACGGAACAAGGAAACCCTGAGATCCTCCCAAGCTAACACCATCAAAGAAAGTGAGTCAGTACAGGTAATCGGAATGAAACCTCCAGGCGGTATCCCACAAATAAAGTGGAACACCAGGCAAACCATCTCTGCAAGAGTCATATGAGCCCTCACAAAACAAAACTCAACAAACAGGTTAGAGAAACAAAATAGGGTAACCAAGAGTTGCCCCCAAACCAAAATGTAACCACATGAATCATGCCATTAAAATTCACAAAAAGCAACCAAGGGTAGGAGGCCTAAACCTCTTGTCAAACACATGCATCAAAAGGGTATCAAATTCACCCATAATACCTCATATATTTAGAGCATTGAAATTAAAGGAATAAAGATGATGGATATAGGGCAAACCTGATTGGACAGATCAGTTGAAATCAAATGGCACGGCTGGATTTGCAAACCAATGTTAGGGTTTGCTTGTGCTGAAAGTGTGTGAGTCAGAATGAACCTTTCAGAGTTGCCTGGAGGTTGTTGCAGATTAATTTTCACTCTCTCTGTCTAGGTTTCTCTCCAGGTTTTGTCCAGTGTTTTGTTCCAAGGAAACCTCAGAGTGTTTTGCTTCTCTTTCTTTTTCTGTCTCTTTTCCCTCTTTTATAACCTGATTTTCATGGTTTTGTGGGCTCAAATGGGAGAGGTCCAAGTCCAAGATTTTTCTATTATATTTTATTTATTTAATTAATTAAATTTTTTTTTGTTTGCATAACACGTGGGCTTCGCCTAGTGAGCATGACAGCTCATGAACAAACCTTTGCTCCTACAAGATTAACGTTTTGACTGACGAATAGACCCCTGTTGGAAGTAACTCAAGTCTTTCCCATGTGTTGACTGATCATCTAAATAAAACCCACAAAGTGTCCTGGATGATTTTCAAGCTTCTTGGAGCTAATCCCGATTGACATGATGAAATGCAATGTATCTAATGTTAAATGACCTAAAAATGAATGCATGAATAAGGAGGGAAAATTTTGGGGTGTTACAGCTACCCCTATTCAGTCATCAGCTAACTCGAGCAGGATGAAAGCGAACAGCTTATCAGATAAACAGGGTGAGCTATGATTGAATACCAAAGACAGACCGCAAATTTTCGCTCCGAGAACACCACAAAAATGCTGAAATACACCGCGCTGTTTATTTCTCTTCCGATCCTCTGGCTAAATCTGAATCAGTCTTCTGACTTAATCTGGAGTTTCGATCCTCTGGCTGAATCTATACTCAATTTAGTCCTCTGGTTGGATGTTAATTTTGATCCTCGGGCTGGATACGGTTTCAATCTTCTGGTTAGATCTTCTTCGATCTTCTGGCTAGATCTTCTTAGATCTTCTGGCTAGATCTCCTTTGTTTCGATTATCTGGCTGAATCTATTTTCTTTGATTCTTTGGCTGAATCTACTTTGATCTTCTGGATAGATCTGAATTATTTCGATTCTCTGGCTGAATCTATTTCCGGTCTTCGGGCTAGACCTGAATTCGATCTTTTGTCTAGATCTTCTTCGATCTTCTGGCTAGATCTGAATTGTTTTGATTCTCTAGCTGAATCTATTTCGATCTTCTGGCTAGATCTGAATTGTTTCGATTCTCTGGCTGAATCTATTTTCTTTGATTCTCTGGCTGAATCTACTTCGATCTTCCGGCTAGATCTGAATTGTTTCGATTCTCTGGCTGAATCAATTTTCTTTGATTCTCTGGCTGAATCTACTTCGATCTTCTGGCTAGATCTGAATTGTTTCGATTCTCTGGCTGAATCTATTTTCGGTCTTCGGGCTAGACCTGACTTCGATCTTCTGGATAGATCTTCTTCGATCTTCTAGCTAGATCTCCTTTGTTTCGATTCTCTGGCTGAATCTATTTTCTTTGATTCTCTGGCTAAATCTACTTCGATCTTCTGGCTAGATCTGAATTGTTTCGATTCTCTGGCTGAATCTATTTTCGGTCTTCGGGCTAGACCTGACTTCGATCTTCTGGCTAGATCTGGATTGATTTGATGATAAATTCCCATCATCAGGATCTCGCATCTGAGGCATGCACTGGTTGACTCTTTTTCGAAATCTGCGCCCAATCTTCATGTTAGATATGCAGCTTCGAGAATATCCCACTCTTGGGCTTCGTACATATTCTTCAGGCTAGAACATGTTATAACGACTCTTCGATTATACTTTGTTTTTTAAATGCGATCTGCGGGCTGGATCCTCTTGTAGGTTGATTTTCTGTTGAGTTGTCAATCTATTCCTCCAGCTGGTTTGCTGGGGAAATAACGCTCGTAGTCAACTCTCTGGCTGAATCTTCGAAATGACCCTCAGGCTGGATCTCTGGAAAACGATTCTCAGGCTGAATCTTCAAAAATGACCCTCAGGCGGGATCACTGAAAAACGATTCTCAGGCTGAATCTTCAAAAATGACCCTCAGGCTGGATCACTGGAAAACGATTTTCAGGCTGAATCTTCAAAATAACCCTCAGGCTGGATCACTGGAAAACGATTCTCAAGCTGAATCTTCAAAAATGACCCTCAGGCTGGATCACTCACACTTGACCCTCTAGCTGGTTGTAAAGCAATTCTTCAGTCTGCTTTGGAGGACCTGTTTATCAGCTTATGTGTACGCTTGATATGATATGCATGCAAATGCAAATGTTATGCATGGTGTAAAAAGAAAAAAAGAAATCTGCTTGGGGAAGCAACTCTGGTAGGAAGCGGATCGCTGTATCAATCCTTGAATGCTCTGTGGGGAACGATCCGTCTGCCGGGACCGGGGAGCCACCGAAAATAAATCGGCCTTTATGGAAAAGTTGACCTTGTTGGAGAAGTATCAACTATGGAAACTTTGCTTGGCGAGGCTCTACGAGGAGAGTCTGTGAGGAAAGCACTTCCTGGGGAAATGTCGTAGGAATCTACCTTTGTTGGGGATATGAACTTGCTAATCGTCCTCAGGCTGGGGATTAAATCAAATCTGTTAAAAAAAGTAATTTGCTGGCGATGAGATGAACACTGGGAACACCCCCCTCTTGTCTGTTGGGTATGCGACTACTCCGCTGTTGATGGGAAGATACAGTCTGGCACTGTCGACTCCGCTGGGGATATACAGTCTGGATACTGTCAACTCTACTGGGGATATACAGTTTGGATACTGTCAACTCTACTAGGGATATACAGTCTGGATACTGTCAACTCTGCTAGGGATATACAGTCTGGATACTGTCAACTCTGCTGGGGAACATGCTCTGCTGAGGAAAGACTTTGTCAACCGCTTAGGGATGAGGATTGATGACTTGGCATCCGGTTCCTGTGACCTGTAACCAGAAAATACACGTATGCCCCGGGGGATTACTCGGTTTGAATTCACCATCCGGGATTAAGCACATTCAAAGCAATTTTAAATGTTTTCCTGTGCAAATCATCTGCAAAAGCCACCATTATATTCAGATGCAATATGTTTCCTCAAGAATTCAGACATCTTTTGCAAACAAACTGATAAATGAAAAATAAAGAGGCTTTTTAACTGAATTATTCGACTTTTGTTGGTTGAAAAATTTGTGTTAGGAATAGGCGAGTAAATCAGGAAGCTGATCCCTGGAAAGAGGCGATTGCTATAAATTGAACAAGAGAAACTATCCTAATGGCAATGTGGAAACGGGGTCCCACTGAGTTTCGACTCTGCTATGGCTCGTATGTCCTCAAGACGCTCTGCTCATCTTGCTTTCTGAAGTGGATGGTTAGACAATCTTTAACCTTCGAAGATTGCCGGATTGAATGAAACGGTGATGTAACATGGATGAACTCAGATCGCAGTCATTCGCTTATTCCCTAACTTTTGCGTGGACCGCCCTTTTGGGTTTTCAATCCACCGGGATACCCTTTTTTGCCTGAGCCGCCCTTTCGGGATTTCGACTCACCGGGTGTACATTTTTATTTATTTTTATATCCCTAATTTTTGCCCGAACCTCTTCATTCTTTTTTTGGTTCGTCGGGATGCCCCTTTTTTGCCTGGACTAATCTTTTTACTATCCAGCGGGTCTATTTTATGCGAAGTATTTTTTAACTGCGTCTGAGTTGACAGGGGACGGGAAGTCTTCGCCATCCATGGTTGTTAGCATCAGAGCTCCGCCAGAGAAAACTCTTTTAACCACGTATGGACCCTCGTTGTTCGGTGTCCATTTGCCCCTGTGATCTGTGTTGGGAGGAAGAATTCTTTTGAGTACCAATTCACCGACTCGATACTCCCGAGTGTGCACTTTCTGATCAAACGCTCTCTTCATCCCACTACGCCAAAAACTGGAATAGACAGCGCACCTTAGAGGGTGCTTTATTACAAAAGCGCTCTCTAAAGTGAAGCGAAAAAATAAGGAGCAATAGACAGCGCACTTTAGAGGGCGCTTTTGTAATAAAGCGCCCTCTAAGGTGAAGCGAAAAAATAAGGAGGAGATAGAGGGACAAAAATACATGGCGCTTTTAATAAAGCGCTGTTATAAGTCCATGTGCATTTCCAGTTTATAAAGCGCTTCTGGAAAGCCTTAGAGAGCGCTTCCATAAGCGCCCTCTTAGGCCCCCTTTAGAGGGCGCTTTTTTTCCACAAGCGCCCTCTAAGGTCCCCTTTAGTAAACATTAAAATTATAACATACTGCGCGTTTTGTTATTTCACTCTCTGTTATTTTCGTTCTTTTTCACGTTAGGGTTCTCACTGCTACGATTTTCGCTACTTCTAAGGAGTTCTCCTTCCACCTCTGTTAGATCTACGACGTTTCCTCCTTCTACCAATCAAAGGTACACGATGCATACATTATTACTTGCACTATTGCTTTGTTTTAGCTTTGCCCCATTTCAGTTTTATGTTATTGTTGTCTATGCTACGTTTGTTTCGACCTGTAAAGTTTTAATATTCATAGTCATTTAAATAGTTTGGGTTTATTAGGCAATTGACGTACGGTTTTTAAATTGCTGAATTTGATATCGCTATGAATCACATTCAAAGACTGTTGTTAGAGTTCGGTTATGGTTGCATTATAGAGACATTAGAAACCTTTGATTCTAGTAACTTAGCGTACATAGCGTATCTAGTAACTTAAGAAGTTTAGGTATGGATGTTATTTGATAGAGTAAATGGAGACATGAATGCCCTGCACAGAGACTAACTCAATAAAGCGAAATTGTTTTGTCTCATCCCATTTTTGGTTTCTATTCTGAAATTGTTTTTTGTTTATTCTAATTAGTAATGGATAATACATGGATGTCTTCCAATCGATTGTCGAGAGAGTACGAGAATGGGGTATCAGAATTCGTTAAGTTTGCCGTTGCGCACGCCGAAGACCCCAGTAGAATGATATGTCCTTGCTTGGGTTGTTGTTATGGGAAACGGGTTGACGCAGTTCAGTTGACATCGCATCTAATGAGGCATGGAATTGATCGAAGTTATACATGTTGGAATTTGCATGGTGAGAAAAGTAACGAGAATGTTGAACCGGGGGATAGTACGACCTATGCCTCAAACTATAGTGGCGCAGATACATACGATTGTGATCGAGTTGAAGAGATTGCAGAAGCACTTGAAGGAGATCTTAAGGATTATCCCGAAATGTTTGAGAGGTTGGTAAGTGATGCAGAGAAACCTTTGTATGATGGTTGCACTAAATTCACAAGATTGTCTGTGGTATTAAAGTTGTACAACTTAAAGGCGGGCAATGGATGGTCGGATAAAAGTTTCACAGAGTTATTAGCCCTTTTGAAAGATATGCTTCCTGAGGATAATGTTCTTCCCAATCGAACATATGAGACCAAAAAGATGTTGTGCTCTATTGGCATGAGCTATGATAAGATACATGCATGTCCAAACGATTGCGTTTTGTTTCGAAATGAGTATGCATCGTTAAATGAGTGTCCTAAATGCGGTGTCTCGCGATATAAGAACAAGTTGTCTCCAGCAAAAGTCTTGTGGTATTTTCCTGTTATTCCGAGATTTAGATGCATGTTTCGTAGTGAAACCGATTCAAGACACTTGACCTGGCATGCAGATGAAAGAATTATAGATGGAAAGTATCGATATCCGGCAGATTCACCACAGTGGTTGAAAATTGATAATGATTATCCTGAATTTGGAGAAGAATCAAGAAACCTTCGCTTGGCATTATCTACTGATGGAATGAACCAACACGGTATCCAGAGTATCTCACACAGTACATGGCCTGTGATTATTATGATTTATAACCTACCTTCATGGCTATGTATGAAGCGTAAGTACATGATGTTGTCTATGTTGATTTCTGGACCTAAACAACCAGGGAATGACATAGACGTGTACTTGAAGCCCTTAATCGAAGATTTAAAGATTTTGTGGGAGACCGGTGTGGAGGTTTATAATGGATATAGGAAAGAAAGTTTTAACTTGAGGGCGATGTTGTTTGGCACAATTAATGATTTTCCAGCATACGGAAATCTATCAGGCTATAGCATAAAAGGTCAATGTGCGTGTCCTATTTGTGAAGATAAAACAGATTGGAAGCGCTTGGAGTTTGGTCAGAAGAATGTCTTTCTCGGTCATCGGAGGTTCTTAAATTCAAATCATCACTACCGTGGATGGAGAAAGGCGTTCAATGGAGAGACAAAACAAGGCAAAGCTCCACCTATATTGACGGGTGATCAAATTTTTGAAAAGGTGAAAGATTTGGATACTCAGTTTGGCAAGCCTTTTGCCCAGACACTTGTCAAAAGTGGGTGGAAGAAGAGGTCAGTTTTTTTTGAATTGCCGTATTGGAAGTCCTTGTATGTGAGACATTTTCTTGATGTTATGCATATTGAAAAAAATGTATTTGAAAGTGTTATTGGAACGTTACTCAATATACAAGGAAAGTCTAAGGATGACCTTAAGGCAAGAAAGGACTTGATAGCGATGGGAATAAGAACTGAATTAGGACCCTTGAAGAAAGGAAAACGAACATATCTACCGCCTGCTGCTTATACTCTATCTAGAAAGGAGAAAAAAACATTTTGTAAGTTTCTAAGTGAAGTTAAAGTTCCAGAAGGGTACTCTTCAGATATTAGAAGACTTGTGTCTATGAAAGACCTCAAGTTAAAGAGTTTAAAGACCCATGATTGCCATGTTATAATGGAACATTTTCTCCCAATAGGTATACGTTCTATTCTTCCAGAAAAAGTAAGAAGCTCTATAACTAAGTTGTGTTCTTTCTTCAAGTCAATTTGCAGTAAGGTGATCAATCCTGCGATCTTACCAATGTTGCAAAAAGAAATCATTATTACTTTGTGTGAGCTTGAAATGTTTTTTCCTCCATCATTTTTTGACATAATGGTACATCTAGTTGTTCATCTTGTGAAAGAGACACAATTGTGTGGACCAGCTTATATGAGATGGATGTACCCTGTTGAATGTTATATGAAAATCTTAAAAGGGTACGTGAAGAACCGAAGTCGACCAGAAGGTTGTATGGTTGAAAGATACATTGTTGAAGAAGCGATTGAGTTTTGTACTGAATATTTGTCTAATGTTCAGTCAATCGGACTCCCCAAGTCTCAGCTTGTCGAAAAGAAAGAAGGAAAAAATCTAATTGGAAATAAAATCGTGGCAGTATTAAGGGTCGAACGGGATCAAGTGCATTTGTATGTTCTGCACAATGAGAATGAGGTTGAGCCGTATGTTGAAATTCACAAGGATGTTATCCGAGGTTTAAATCCCAATAGAAATGAAAATTGGATAGTACGAGAGCACAATCGATGTTTTATACCTTGGTTTAAGGATCATATTTATTCAAAGTATTATTCAGATCCCGCTTCAATAACAGAAAGGTTGAGATGCTTAGCATATGGTCCAAGTTTCCATGTTTTTTCTTATAGCGCATACGCGATTAATGGATACACATTTTATACCAAAGAACAAGATGATAAAAGTACTATGCAGAATAGTGGTGTCACCGTGGTAGCTGAAGCAATGCACATATCAAGTGTGAAGGACTTAAACCCCAAATTTGCAAATCTGTCGTATTTTGGTGTTATCGAGCGCATTTGGGTGTTTGATTATGAGAAGTTTCAGATTCCTATATTTGGTTGCAAGTGGGTTGAAAATAATAACGGCATTTGAATGGATAAGTCAGGATTTTTGCAAGTGGATCTTAATAGGGTGGGATACAAAGATGAGTCTTTTATTCTAGCCTCTCAAGCTAGACAAGTGTTCTATGTCAATGATCCGAAAAGTACGAAATGGTCTATAGTTCTTTTTTCCAACAAAGTAATTGATGAAAACACTGGAGATCAAGGTGATATTGATGTTGAGATTGAATCGTTTACCAGAAATGATCAAGATGAGAATATTATATTAAATGATTCATATATTAGAATTGATCATAATGAGGGTATTTGGATCAATCGAACCGTCCGTGTTGTTAAGAGACATGTAGAACATATTCCAACCAAGAAAAGAAAGAGAACTTAGTGAAAAAGGTACAGGTCAAATGATTTTAATTGTTTTCTTTATTACAGGTAAAATGGCTTTTATGATTTTAATTGTTTTTACATTTGTCATCTGATTTTAATTGTTTTCTTTATTACAGGTAAAATGGCTATTATGAAGTCAATCATTCGTGCAAGGGGCAAGGGATACTTGAAAGTATCAATTGATATTTGTTTAGATGGAGATGTTCCATTGTCGTCAAGCCTCATTCGCGTAGATGATGATGCTGGATATTTGAAAGTATCCCTCTACGACAATGGAACATGTCCATCTAAACAAATATCAATTCTATCTTCAAAAGATAAGGGACCAAAAATATAAGGGGATTACGCAGCAAATCGAGTCAGTTGCATAAAAAAAAAGGTATAAACACATTCTGCTCGACCTTTGGAGACTTACTCGCCTGTAGTAGAAGGAGTTAACGTGTTCTATGGAGAAGAAAAATCAATGACTTTGTTTGCGTTTTAGGAACGCTCAGGCAAAAGGGAAATCCTAGACGAAGGAACCTGCATAAAGTAAACACACAAAACATTGCCTCCTATCAAGGTCTTCCAACTAAGAAAGCGGTAAAAATAAGGGAAAATGTAAAAGTACCACACGGATAAAGATCCGAAGTAACAGTAATTAATGGAACAAGGAAACCCCGAGATCCTCCCAAGCTAACACCATCAAAGAAAGTGAGTCAGTACAGGTAATCGGAATGAAACCTCCAGGCGGTATCCCACAAATAAAGTGGAACACCAAGCAAACCATCTCTGCAAGAGTCATATGAGCCCTCACAAAACAAAACTCAACAAACAGGTTAGAGAAACAAAATAGGGTAACCAAGAGTTACCCCTAAATCAAAATGTAACCACATGAATCATGCCATTAAAATTCACAAAAAGCTCACAAAAAGCAACCAAGGGTAGGAGGCCTAAACCTCTTGTCAAACACATGCATCAAAAGGGTATCGAATTCACCCATAATACCTCATACATTTAGAGCATTCAAATTAAAGGCATAAAGATGATGGATATAGGGCAAACCTGATTGGAGAGATCGGTTGAAATCAAATGGCACGACTGGATTTGCAAACCAATGTTAGGGTTTGCTTGAGCTGAAAGTGTGTGAGTCAGAATGAACCTTTCAGAGTTGCCTGGAGGTTGCTGCAGATTAATTTTCACTCTCTCTGTCTAGGTTTCTCTCCAGGTTTTGTCCAGTGTTTTGTTCCAAGGAAACCTCAGAGTGTTTTGCTTCTCTTCCTTTTTCTGTCTGTTCTCCCTCTTTTATAACCTGATTTTCATGGCTTTGTGGGCTCAAATGAGAGAGGTCCAAGTCCATGATTTTTCTATTATATTTTATTTATTTAGTTATTTATTTATTTAATTAATTATTTTTTTTTGTTTTTTTTTGTTTGCATAACACGTGGGCTTCGCCTAGCGAGCATGACAGCTCATGAACAAACCTTTGCTCCTTCAAGATTAACTTTTTGACTGACGAATAGACCCCTGTTGGAAGTAACTCAAGTCTTTCCCTTGTGTTGACTGGTCATCTAAATAGAACCCACAAAGTGTCTTGGATGATTTTCAAGCTTCTTGGAGCTAATCCCGCATGACATGATGAAATGCAATGTATCTAATGTTAAATGACCTAAAAATGAATGCGTGAATAAGGAGGGCAAATTTTGGGGTGTTACAATACCATGAAAGAGGGGAGACTTACAATCTCACTTACTAGAATGATATGCCTTATGTGTCATAAATTTAACGCTATATTAAGCAATCGTAATTGGACTTATGTAGAAGTCACAACTATTTGAGGTCGAGCAATAGAATTTTGGGGTTAATGCATGTTAGAGACATAGTATAATGGACTGTGCTCATAAAACATACCATACAGAAAAAGAATATGCAAAGTCGTGGACCTAATCTCATCCATACTCATGTTGATTTTGCAATCAACTAGCCCTAGGAGATTGAGATATCATAGGTCCATGACATGAATGAATAAAGAAGTGGAATGAGATAAAGAGTGAGGGGGAACGGAATCAACAGTAATTGGTCAAAGGAGGACTTTTACCAAATTAAGATCATTCATTCATTTTGGGAGATGAAATGTACATTTCATCAATCCCCTAAATCCAATGATCTTAACTCAACAAAGTCAAATCAACCTTGACCAAGGCCCAACAACACAAGTCAAACTCAACAAGTCAATAATAGAAGCTCAACACAATTTATTTGGCATATAATCAATTAAAAACAATTAAAAAATGCATTAACTTAAATTATGGTTTTCCAAATTCCTAAAACCTCGTCAAAACACCAAAGAAATGGCCATGAGATTTATCATAGGTCAAAGAATGTCAAAGGACCTTGGAGAAAAAATTTCATTATTTTTTGAAACTTAAAACTATTTTGAAACAATTAAGAATATTCACCAAATCAATTAAATCATGAAAAATATTAATAATGATCCAAAAAATGATTTTAATTCAGAAAATAAAAGAGGAATTTATTTAAAAAATTTTGGTGAAACTCTCATATTTTTTGGAGCAATATTAAAATTAATATGAATTAATCAAAATGACACAAATAAAATGAAAATCAAATAATCAGAAAAAACGTGGACAACTTGATCTCCCTCATTAATTGAGGTGGCAGATCAAGTGGCCACAAACAAGGTCATTCAAACCAACACTTGTGATTAGATTAATTTAAACAGATCATGTGGCTCTGGACCTTGCCAACTCATCATCGGAGCAAAGCTCCGGTCTCCTTCTCAGGCAAGCCTCGTCGGGCTGGTCCAATCATAACCATGACTAAAACTAAAAACAAGGACATGATTTTAAAGTAAAAATGGCACTGAGCACAAATCTGGCCTCAATTCATCCTAACTCCAAATATATTGAGAGATACAAGGAGTTGAAATTTGAGGTGTATGATCTGAGTTGCTTGGATTTAACCTCAAAGCAAATCAATCTTGTTTCCTACATTGGTAGGACTTCAGACAACCAAGCATCCAACAGAATTATGGTGAATTGAGTGAGAATCAAAGAGATAAAAAAATTCTGAAAAATACCTTCAATGCAGGTCTAGATTTAATTGTTCTTGCTTTCGCTCGTGCTTGATCTTGCTCAGGATGCTTGCAAAACTAGATTAGAATGCACAAAAGGACTTGGACTCCTGGAGTTTTGAATCTCAAAAAATGAGATTCCAACTCAATTTCCAAAAGAAATTCTCAGGTTTATCCTTTTAAATGGAAAGGTTTTGTGTTTGGGATCAAACCTGGCACAAAGAGTCCCCATTTTAGATGCATATGGTCTCTATTTATAACTGAATCAAGTGATATTTGCACCCTTGAGGTGAGTTTCAAATTTTGGCAATGAGTGATGCATGGGTACATGGGCGTGTACAGGCCCATGAGATCATTCCATTTGGTCCTTAATTGAATGTGAGTAAGTCTGAAATCAAATTAGAATGCTAGGCAATTTTGCCTGGATGTTTGAAGTTTGATCTTTGCCGAATGATGATGCAATGTTCAAGCCATGCGCAGCCCATTCAAATCGTGTCCAAAATGGAGGAAATTGTACTTTATTGAAAGGTTAGATCAAAAGGAACAACTTTCTTGTTGAACACTTTTCCGTTTGAAGCTTGCATCATGATGAATTTTGAGGTGCAAGTTTGGAAATTTAAACATATCAAAAAAAATGCTAAGTGTCAAGCCATATGTTCACTTGTTCCACCTTGGCTAACTTTTTATGTGAGCTTCAAATGAGAAAAGTTCCTTCATAAAAGTTGTAGCTATTTCAAATTTCTACAAAATGGTCACACATTTGACCTCATTTGGATTTTATATGAAGGAATTATTCATTTTTGAAGTTGAGGAAAATCACTTGTTCAATGGTATTGATCCAAAATGACCTATAATGTATCCCCATATCACATGTTCATAAAAGTTTAATCATCTCTTACTCCAAACATAAAAGTTGACTTAGACACATTGGATTTGAATATGCAACTTAGAAATATTTCATCTCATAAAATATGAGAAAGTTATGGCCTTGGGAAGTTGACCTCCAAATTAGGGTTTAGAAAAAATGACCTTTAATCTTTCACCATAACAAATGACTTTCCAAGCAAAGCTAGCTCTTGACCTCAACATGAAAGTTGTTTGGATTGTCATTTAGAGTAACTTTTCTCTTGGAATCATTTTAATATGACAAAAATTGTAGGATATAGGGTCTAGGGAACCCTAGTCTTGATTAGATGAATTCCTCTCGTCAACCATTATTAACCAACTTGCTAGCTTGCAATTCTCTTGACTTTTGGGACTCATGGGAGATCATATATGAATAGGAGGATAAAATTTGAAGTATCCCTTGAAATATTTGATCAGTTGTTGAAGAAGCTTGGTGAAGAAGTTACACAAGACACCTAGATGGACTAGGGTTTCCACTACAAACCAATTCCAAACTCTTGATGAATTCTTGATCAAAATATTATGTGAAGTTCATGGGGATACATATATGATGTCTAAATCTATTGTAGATCAAATCTTGCTTGAGATCCTTGCCATGAGGGTCTTGAACCCTAGATATGAGCTTGATAGACCAAGGGTGAGCATGTGCCTTACCTACAAAAGAGTTAGACAAATGCAAAAATATATTTTTGGTACTTTAGTTAGTAAAGATGATAAAATACAAAGTATGACACAATCAAATTGTGCTTGGTGATCTCTCCCAATGCAAACCCAATGGGCTAGGGGTAAGGAGGATGCCAAGGTGTGATCCCAATGCCAATGCATATGATGAGATAGCATGAGGGATCTTAGGGTCAAAATTGGGGTCTTACAGCTGCCCCTATTTAAGAACGTTCTAACTAAGGAGATGAAGGTTAAAATCTTCTCATCGACTTAGTAGAATGGGCTTAAATAACAACATAGAAGAAAATTTCGGTCCCTAAGAGACCTCATGATGCATATGATATGAATAATTCTCTATGGGGAAATGTTGTCACAAAGGAAAAGAATTCGGAGAGACCGAAGGTCCGCATGAGCATAATGCATTCCATAAGGAAAACTCACTAGGGAGACAAAGACTCTGAGGGGATAAAAGGTTGTGCGTAGGCCAGGCTACAACTTAATAACTTCTCGGGGACTCGAGGGATTCCACAAAAATAAATCAATGGAAAGACTCAGTCGGGGAATAAAAGGAACGTCTGCAAGGGAAACGGGTAGATCAGAACAAAACTGAAATACTCGAACCAACCAGGAACAACGATTTCACTAAGTAAATATGCACTCAAACTCGACTGGGGAAGAAAAGATCTTCAACACAGGAGGAGCATAAATATATTATCCACTACCGGTTATTGAATACGGGGAAAACAAAGTTTGACAGAGAGGACATCCGTTACCGGCTAGGAGGTGTATTCATTACCGATTACTGGGTAAGAATAATTGTTGAGGAAAGCCAAAACAGGATTTACACCTACTAGTTACTAGGAAGAAGACCAAAGCGAGAGAATATCCGTCACCAGTTTAAGTGAACGTATCAAGCATAGAATCAGAGGAAAGAAAATTTGTCATCAAATAAGATGAACATATCAAGAATTAACTTGCCTAGGGATGTTAAGGAGGATATCCGTCATCGGTAAAGATGAATATATCGAGGATAAACTGCCTAAACCAAGTAGGAATTACATATATCGAATGATGGATAGAATAGCACAAAGAGAATATTTGTCACCGGTTAGGATGAACATATCAAGGATAGACTCTGAGGGGAAGAATAGGAATTATATTTGTGAGTTACTGGATAGAAAACCACAAAGAGGATATCCGTCACTAGTTAGGATGAACATATCAAGGATAAGCTCTACAAAGGGGAGAAAAGAAGGATTTACAACTACTAGTTACTGGGCAGAAGACCGCAAAGAGAAGGAAACCCATCATCGGCTATGATGAACATATCAAGGATTAACTCTCTGGGGGGAACAAAATAGGGATTACAAGTACCTTTTTACTAGGTAGAATACCAAAGAGAGAATATCTGTCACCGGTTAGGATGAACATATCAAGGATAAACTCAAAGCAGGGGAAGAAAATATTTGTCATCAGTTAGGATGAACATATCAAGGATAAACATCCTGGGAAACGTGAAAACGAATTCGCTGGGGAGAAAGGGGTTACTTTTGCCGGGTATTGGGCAAGAAGTAACAAACTGCAAACTAAGGATAATACTACTATTTACTGGGTAATAAACTCTTAGGAGAGCAAAAGCATATATCTTGGTAAGATCTAGAAAGAAACGGTCAATCAAGACTCAACCCAATGAGGAAATAACTCAAGGGGAATGGTTACATCTAGTTACTCAATTGGGGAGGAAACTGAAAGAATAATCATCCACGAGGAAACCTCTCAGTGGGGAAAAGAAGGAAGGTTAAAGTCTTTCTTCTTAAGGGGCTGACACTCTAAAAATGAAGGAGGACAGACACACCGAACATGCATGGGGATAAAGGACCACCATAGCAGAGAGTTCAAAAATGCAATAATGCAATAATGGAAGCTATATGAGTGTATATGTATATGTATATATGATGATTAAGCTGACAAAACGATCACAAAGGATACAAAATGTCGTTTGTTTGAATCATCGATACAATTTCTAGCCAATCCCCAAAGGAGGGAAACAACTGCTGGAGAAAAGATCAAGCATCTGAACGGCTCAAACCTAACTAGGGAAGAAAGGAGGAGATATGCTGAGGAAACTGCTATCAACTCCGCCGGGAATTTTAGGTCAAATCCATATCAAATCGGAGAAAACCCTGGAGGGGATCAACATAAATAGCTGCTCAGAAACCAGGAGGAAACTCTGATTGGGGACGAATCCGATGGCGACTTGTGGGGAACCAATGTTCTACCGAAACCATGCAAACTGCTACAACACAATGCCTACAACCAGAGGGAGGACGATCATAAACTCAGCTGGAGAAGATGAACAACTCGGCTGGGGACATCAACAAACAGCGAATGCTGACACACTGCCAAGGATGAAAGATGAATCACACCAACTGCTTGGGGAGAACCAATAAAGCTACTCATTAAGGTCTTCTTGCTTTCAAACTACTGTTGATATTCCTTTTAATAAAATCAATTTTCTTAAAAATTAATGCTTTTATATGTTTAAGAAAAATATGATTTTGATTAAAATTTTAATTTAAAAAATGATCATAATTAAATTTAAATCTATTTGGCTGAATTAAACAAGAGTAGAAACAATTGGATAAAAGCTAAACTTTATTTAATAGAATGGTAGTCTGTAAATGACAAGACTCTATAGATCTTTCCAAAAGTTTGAAAAATGGTAATTTACATCGAAAAGGGCTACATTGAATACAATGATGACTAATCCTTCTACCAACTCTTGATATCCATTGTGCTCTTTTCTATTTTATGTCTCTAACTTTTTTCTGGATCGCCCTTTCGGGTTTCCAATCCACCGAGACGCTCCTTTTTTGCCTAATCCGCCCTTTCGGGTTTTCAACTTAGTGAGTTGTTCTTCTCTTTTTTAGGCGAAGTATTTCTTGATTGCATCTGCGGTCACAGGACGGGTGAACTCTTCACCTTCCATAGTTGTAAGAATCAAAGCACTGCCTGAAAAGGCTCTCTTAACAACATAAGGGCCTTCATAATTAGGAGTCCATTTGCCCCTAGAATCTCGTTTAAAAGATAGGATTTTCCTGAGCACAAGGTCACCTTCTCTAAACACACGAGGTCTGACCTTCTTATCAAAAGCTTTCTTCATCCTTTGCTGATATAACTGACCATGACACATGGCAGTCAACCTCTTCTCTTCAATTAAATTCAGCTGATCAAAGATGGTCTGACACCATTCAGCCTCAGTCAACTTGGCTTCCATCAGCACACAAAATGATGGGATCTCAACCTCTATGGGGAGCACAACTTCCATGCCATAAACAAGTGAGAAAGGGGTTGCCCCTATTGAAGTACGGATGGATGTACGAAACTCGTGCAAAGCAAATCAGAGCATCTCATGCCAATCCTTATATGTCACAACCATTTTCTGGATGATCTTCTTGATGTTCTTGTTTGCAACTTCAACAACCCCATTCATCTTGGGTCTGTAAGGAGAAGAATCATGATGTGAAATCTTAAAGTATTTGGAAAGAGATTCTACCATATTATTATTCAATTTAGATCCATTATCAGTAATGATCTTACTTGGCACACCATAACAGCATATAATATGATTCTTGATAAACCTTACAACAACTTGATTGGTAACATTTGCATATGGTGCCGCTTCAACCCACTTTGTGAAGTAGTCAATAGCCACCAAAATGAAACGATGTTCATTCGACGCTTTGGGCTCAATCATGCCAATCATATCAATTCCCCACATGGAGAAGGGCCATGGGGAGGAAATTACGTTCAACAGTGTCATATGAACATGAATTTTATCTACGTATATTTGACACTTGTGGCATTACTTCACAAACTTGCAACAATCAGATTCCATGGTCATCCAATAGTAACATGCTCGCAACATCTTCTTTGCCATAGCATGTCCATTGGAATGAGTACCAAAGGAACCTTCATTGACTTCAGTCATCAGCAGGTCTGCTTCGTGTCCATCCACACATCTGAGCAAAACCATATTGAAGTTTCTCTTGTATAACACATCACCATTCAGGTAGAAATTATCGGCTAATCTTCTCAAAGTTTTCTTATCTTTCAAAGATGTCCCAGACGGGTAAATCTGAGTTTGGAGGAAACATTTGATATCAAAACACCACGGCTTCTCATCTTTTGCTTCTTCAACAAAAACACATGAGTTGGCCTATCAAGATGCATCACAATGAGATTGGGAACCTCATTCCAATATTTCACTACGATCATTAAAGCCAACATTGCAAGAGCATCTGCCATCCGGTTTTCATCTTGTCGCAACCTGAAAAATACAGTGCGCAAAAAAAACAACCGGCGAAAGAAAAAGACAGAAGAGTCGCCACCGTGCGTTATTCATCCCAAAGGAGGGAATGGAAACGCTCGAAGTAAACCTGAAAAAGGAAAGGACAAGACGGGGTCTCGCAACCAAATCTTGGGTTCGGGAGTCGGTTATGTGAAGGGAAGGTATTAGCACCCCTACGCATCCGTAGTACTCTACGGGATCCACTTTTGTAGTTCTTGTCTAAAGGGTGTGAGTTTATCTTGTGCTGTTTACCAAAAAAAAGGGTTAAATGAAAATGACTCGCGCGGATGTCGCATCCACTGCATACGTATCTCATCTGAATATGAGAATTAGAGTCTTCGTAGCTCGGCTGACCTATGGGTTGGGGGATGTGTGCTCGCTAAGACATCGCGTCTTATGCCTACGTATCTCATCTGGAATGAGAATCAGAGCAAGCCGTAGTTCGGCTAACTACGGGGTTATGGATTGGGTTTTGGACGAACGACGTCACTACGCAATCTACCGGATGCTCGACCTTGGGAGACTTACTCGCCTGTAGTAGAAGGAGTTAACGTGTTGCTCTGGGTTTTAGGGTTTGGGATGCTCAAGGGCAAAAAGGCAGTCCTTGACGAAGGAACCGCGCTACCTGCAGGGATACGAACACATACAAAACAAACATGTATAAAGTAAATGTGCCAACAAGGGGCTCAAAAGTAAATAAACAAAAGAAAACAAATGCCTCCTATCGAGGTCTTCCAGCTAAGAAAGCGATAAAATGCGGAAAAGAGGTAAAAGTACCACTCGGATAAAGATCCGAAGTAACAACAATTAAAGGAGTAAGAAACCCAGGGATCTCCCAAGCTAATGCCATCAAAGAAAGGTGAGTCAGTACAGGTAATCGGAATGAAACCTCCAGGGGTTATCCCACAAATAAAGTGGGAAACCACGCAAGTTATCCCTGCAAAAGTCATGTGCCTTCACAAAAACTCAACAAAAGGGTTAGTGAAACACCATAAGCATTTTTTTCATGGATAACAGTATGGTTTCAGAAACCTCAAACCCTGTGGCATACACTTCAGAAATCATGTGATTAAACATTCAAGGCATAGGTTTCACCCATTCATAATACATCACACATTTAGAACATTCAAATTGAAGGCGTAAAATAATGGGAATAGGGCAAACCTAATTGGAGAGCTTGATTGAAATTGAGTTGCACCCGTGAGGCCCTCAGGGTTTGGAGGCTGCTCTGAGTTCTCTGTCAGGTTTCTCTTCAGGTTTTGTTCCAAGGAAACCTCAGAGTATTTTGCTTCTCTTCCTTTTTCTCAAGTGAAGCCTTGGTATTTATAGACTGAATTTCATGGTTTTGTGGGCTCAAATGAGAGAGACCCAAGTCCAAAATTTTTTATTATATTTTATTTATTTATTTTTTATTATTTTTATTAATTTATTTTTTTTGTAAAAAATTATTATTATTATATTTTTTTTTTCTTTTTTTTTTCTTTTTTTTTTTCCAATTTTTTTTTTCGGATCTAATTCTGATTGACATGATGAAATGCAATATGAATGCATGAATGAAGAGGGAAAATTTTGGGGTGTTACAGCTGCCCCTATTCAATCATCAGTTAAACCGAGTAGGATGAAAGCGAACAACTTATCAGACAAACGGGGTGAGCTCTGATTGAATACCAAAGACAGACCGAAAATTTACGCTCCGAGAACACCACAAAAATGCGGAAATACATCGTGCTGTTTATTTTTCTTCCGATCCTCTGGCTTAATCTGGAGTTTCGATCCTCTGGCTGAACCTATACTCAATTTAGTCCTCTGGTTGGATATTAATTTTGATCCTCGGGCTGGATACGATTTTGATCTTCTGGCTAGATCTTCTTCGATCTTCTGGTTAGATATCCTCTGTTTGGATTCTCTGGCTGAATCTATTTCCTTTGATTCTCTGGCTGAATCTACTTCGATCTTCTGGCTAGATCTGAATTGTTTCGATTCTCTGGCTGAATCTATTTCCGGTCTTCGGGCTAGACCTGACTTCGATCTTCTGGCTAGATCTGGATTGTTTTGATGATAAATTCCCATCATTAGGATCCCGCATCTGAGGCATGCGCTGGTTGACCCTCTTTTGAAATCTACACCCAACCTTCATATTAGATATGCAGCTTCGAGAATATTCCACTTTTGGGCTTCGTACATATTCTTCGGGCTAGAACATGTTGTAACGACTCCTCAATTAGACTTGGGCTTGCTGGGGAAATAAAGCTTGTAGGCGACTTCACTGGGGAATCTTCAAATTGAGCCTTAGGCTGGCTTACTGGAACACGATTCTCAGGCTGAATCTTCGAAATGACCCTCAGGCTGGATCACTGGAACACGATTCTCAGGCTGAATCTTTGAAATGACCCTCAGGCTGGATCGCTGGAACACGATTCTCAGGCTGAATCTTCGAAATGCACCCTCAGGCTGGATCACTGGAACATGATTCTCAGGATGAATCTTTAAAATGAACCTCAGGCCGGATCACTAGAACACGATTCTCAGGCTGAATCTTCAAAATGACCCTCAGGCCGGATCACTGGAACACGATTCTCAGGCTGAATCTTCGAAATGGACCCTCAGGCTGGATCACTGGAACACGGTTCTCAGGCTGAATTTTTGAAATGACCCTCTGGCTGGATCACTCACGCTTGATCCTCTGGCTGGATCTCATGACCTTGGTTGTAAAGTAATTCTTCAGTCTGCTTGGAAGAACCTGTTTATCAGCTTATGTGTATGCTTGATATGATATGCATGCAAATGCAAATGTTATGCATGGTGTAAAAAGAAATCTGCTTGGGGAAGCAAACTCCGGTAGGGAACAGATCGTTGTATCAATCCTTGAATGCTCTGTGGGGAATGATCCGTCTGCCGGGACCAATGAGCCACCAAAAATAAATTGGCTGCTTGAAAAGTTAACCTTGCGGGGGGAGTATCAACTATGGAAACTTTGTTCGGCGAGGCTCTGTGAGGAGAGCCTGTGGGGAAAACACTTCTTGGGGAAATGTCGTAGGAAACGGCCTTTGCTGGGGATATGAACTTGCTAATCGCCCTCAAGCTGGGGGTTAACAAATCTGTTAAAAATAATCTGCTGGGGAATGAGATGAACACTGGGAACGCCACCGTCTCATCTGTTGGTTATGCAACCACTCCGTTGTTGCTAGGAAGATATAGTCTGACACTGTCAACTCCACTGGGGATAGACAGTCTGGATACTGTCAACTCTGTTGGGGAACATGCTCTGCTGAGGAGAGACTTTGTCAACCGCTTGGGGATGAGGATTCATGACTTGGCATCCGGTTCCTGTGACCTGCAACCAAAAAGACACGTATGCCTCGGGGGAATTACTCGGTTTGAATTCACCGTTCGGGATTAAGCACATTCAAAGCAATTTTAAATGTTTTCCTGTGCAAATCATCTGCAAAAGCCACCATTATGTTCATATGCAATATGTTTTATCAAAAATTCGGACATTTTTGCAAAGAAACTGATAAATGAAAAATAAAGAGGCTCTTTAACTGAATTATTCGACTCTTAATGGGGAGAAAATTTGTGCCAGGAATAGGCGAGGGTATCAGGAAGCTGATCCCTGAAAAGAGGTGATCGCTATAAAAAGAGAACTATCCTAATGACAACAGGGATACGGGGTCCCACTGAGTTTCGACTCTACTATGACTCGTATGTCCTCAAGACGCTCTGCTCATCTTGCTTTCTGAAGTGGATGATTAGTCGATCTTTAACCTTCGAAGATTGCCGGATTGAATGAAACGGTGATATAACACTGATGAACTCAGATCACAGTCATTCGCTTATTCCCTAACTTTTGCCTGGATCGCCCCCTTTTCGGGTTTTCAATCCATCGGGATACCCATTTTTGCCTGAGCCGCCCTTTTGGGTTTTCGACTCACCGGGTGTACTCTTTTTTTATATCCCTAATTTTTGCCCGAACCTCATAGTTCGGTGTCCATTTGCCCCTGTGATCTGTGTTGGGAGGAAGAAATATTTTGAGTACCAATTCACCGACTTGATACCCCCGAGGGCGCACTTTCTGACCAAATGCTTTCTTCATTCGTCTCTGACCGAGATACGTCAATTCTGGGTACGTAGTTCCAGCATAGCACCATTTCCCGTTGGTTTGATTGATGACCAAAGTTGAATCCCCGTATACATCCAGGGTTTTAATCTGTATATTGACGGCTTCCTCAAGTCTTAGGATACAAGCTTCGTATTCGGCTTCATTGTTGGTGCAGGGAAAAGTTATTCTGGCACCAAATGGCATATGAACCCCCTTCCGGTGTGATCAACACTATACCAACTCCGCGACCATTGACGTGGACCGCCCCATCAAACATCATAACCCATTTGGATTCAGGGTCAGGCCCCTCCTCCGGGAGTGGTTCCTCTCAATCTTTCGATTTGAGAAACATGATGTCCTCATCAGGAAAGTCAAACCTCATAGGTTGGTAATCATCAATCGGTTGCTCTGCAAGATAGTCTGACAAGACACTTCCCTTGATGGCTTTTTGTGAAGTGTATTGGATGTCATACTCTGTTAGTATCATTTGTCACCTAGTAACCTTTCCGGTAAGTGATGGCTTTTCAAAAATATACTTGACTGGATCCATTTTTGATATCAATAGAGTCGTGTGAGTCAACATATATTGTCTTAGTCGGCGAGCAGCCCATGCCAAAGCGCGGCAAGTTTTCTCGAGCAATGAGTATCTTTGTTCACAGTCGGTAAACTTTTGCTAAGGTAGTATATTGCATGCTCTTTTCGACCTGACTCGTCACGCTGACCGAGCACACAACCCATTGACCTTTCTAACACAGTCAAGTACATGATCAACGGTCTTTCCTCTCGGCCTGTAGACTGGCCCCGATCTTGATCTCTTTCTTGTCGTCTTCGGTACCAACGTTGATGGTCTCAACCACCTCCTGATAAGGTGTAATAGCTTGGTCCTCCTGTTTCAACAATCTGGCTAACCCTTCAGGCAATTCACAATCTTCCTCAGCCCCTTCTTCGGCTTGATAGATAGGATTGTCGAAGTCATACTTGGCCATAGCAGTGTCGTTAGCAGTGAGATCCGAGTGGTCGGCTCTGCATGATGGAGGATCATGCTTTACCTTAGAATGAGAGATTTTTTTTTTGAAAGAAAGGAAAAACGAAAAAAGAAACATTGCCATTTTTTAAAAAAACTGAAAGAAAGAGAACACAAAATTGTTTGCAAAAGCTGTCCTTTATTGATGATAAAAATAATTGCGAAACGTAACAAAATGGATGGCCCTACAAATGAGCCGTTACACCTTGGGCAAAGTGTAAGACTTTATTATGAATGTAATAAAGGAAAACAATAAAAATCACTCTTTCAGCAGAGTAACCCGGCTGTTTTTTCAGACGACCAATTGTCGAGCTTTTCTCCCGGGACACACGGGCGAATCCAGCTATCTAAGTCACAGTCGCTGTCAGCCTTGTCTTCATCTGCAGCATTGACGATGTGAGGGGAAACCAAACCCCCGCTGGAGAGAGTACCGGTTTCATTCTTCTGAGATCCCGGAGCATACCCCAATCCAAACTTGTCTTCTTTGATGACTGGCTCCACAAATTTGCCCCAGCCTTGGGCATTACCAGCTTTAACCACTTTGACAGCTTGCTTGTATGAAGAGATAGAAGTCCCGACCTTCTCAAACTCAGGTGAAAAGACAGCTTCGGGCGCGACCTCATTGATGTTTGTAGTTTTGAAGCCCTGACACAGCGTCTCATGCATCTCGCCATCCATCTCTACATACTTAAATGTAGACAGGTGGCTAACAAAAATATCCTCTTCACCACATACAGTGACGATCTGACCTTCTAGTTCATATTTGAGCTTCTGGTGGAGGGTAGAAGTAACAGCACCGGCAACATGAATCCAAGGCCGACCTAGCAGACAGATGTAGGCAGGCTGGATATCCATCACATAAAAGGTGCTCTTGAACACCTGCGGTCCAATCTTAACTGGCAACTCAACTTCGCCAAAAACAGCTCTCTTAGAGCCATCAAAAGCCCTCACAACTAAGTTACTTGGCCTTAGGATGATGCCATCGCAATCCAACTTCATTAAGGCTTTCTTTGGAAGAACTATCAGAGAAGAGTCTGTATCAACCAAAACATGGGAAAGCACCACCCCTTTGCACTCCATTGTGATATGCAAGGCTTTGTTGTGATTCCTGCCCTCAGGTGTCAGGTCATTATCGGTGAAACCTAGCCCCCGGCTAGCGTTTACATTGGAAACTACCGACTCCAGCTGGTTAACAGTTATCTCCGATGGAACATAGGCCATATTCAGTACTTTCAACAAGGCTGCTTTGTGTGCCTCAGAGCACAGCAATAGTGAGAGAATGGAGATCTTTGAGGGTGTTTGATTTAGCTGGTCGACTACCTTGTAGTCACTTTTCTTGATAATCCTCATAAACTCATCCACTTCCTTGTCGAATGCGGTCTTAGGAGGATCTTCCTCAGTAGTAACCTCTTCGGTGGATACCTGTTTCCCTTTAGCCTTGGCAGCTGCCTCGGATTCAGTATTCGCGCGTAATGTTGATGGTGCAAATAGGCGTCCACTGCGAGTGAAGCCACCAACCCCTCCAAAATTGTCTACAGCGGAGCTACCAATGTCATTGTCTTCTTCGTTAACTTTCTGCCCCTGGCAGTAGATATCAGCCCCATAGTGCCACGGGAAGGCACTGTCTTTCTCATACGGAACAGGTCCTGGTACCGTGATGGTGATTGGACCAACCAAAGTCGGTTGAGCGTTGTTAGAGTAAATTGCGACTGGTGCTGAACTTTCGATGTTCACCGCTGCTGGTTCTGTACTTTCTTGGAAATATATTGTTGTCGGAGCGAGTCTTTCGGGAACATATATTTCTTCAGAAGTGAAATAAAACGTCACCGTCGATACATCATTCTTCACCGGACGGGCCTGATCGAACTGAAGACAACCTTCATCTATCAGTTGCTGAATACCCCTTCTCAAATTGTCACATCCGTTTTCGGCAGCTTGACAATTTCTGCATTCTACCCCACAGCCCGGGAAAATCTTTCCTTTCAGAAGTCGGTCTTTAACCACCGATAGCGAAGTCTTCACCTTAGTCACATCAGAAACCAAATTCAAAGTTTCCCCACTATCAACAGCATTAATCCTCTGCCCGCCGTGAGCCGGCATCGGGTTTTGGATAACATTAGGCACCGGAGCAAAATTGATAGCCTGGGCATCTCTCAAATCTTGTACCTTTAACTGCAGAGCCTTGCAATTATCTGTAGTATGGCCAGGTGCGTTGGAGTGAAAAGCGCATCTGGCGTTGACATCATAACCTCTAGGCAAATTATTGGGATCGATTGGTGGGGCCAGAGTTCTCAATGTAACCAGATTCATGTCAATCAGCTTGGGAAGTAATACTGAATAAGGCATTGGGATTGGCTCGATGACCCGGTCCGTCTGCCTTGGACGTTGTTGATAGTGTCTCTGCTGACCCGGATTTCCTCCTTGTTGCTGATTGTTGTACCTGGGTTGTTGTTGCAGATGATATTGCGGTTGAGGAACAGGTGTTGGAATAGTGACTGCGGCCACTTGATCTTGATAATAATTAGGGCGTCCTTTACTCCTGCCTCTGCCGGCATACACAACGCTTGCCTCGCCTTCTTTTCTTCGCTGACCGTTACCAGCAAACGGTCTCTTGGGACCTGATGAGTTGGAAGCACTATTGTCTTGAATTTGGCCCATCTTCAACAGACTCTCGATTCTTTCTCCAACAATTACTATCTCTGCAAAGTTGATTGACGGGCAAGCAGCCAATCTCTCAATATAATTGCCTTGAAGAGTGTTCATGAACATGTCCGCCATCTCCCTTTCAGACATAGGGGGTTGGACGGACGCAGCAATCTGTCTCCAACGCTGAGCATATTCTCTAAAGGTCTCCTTGGCAGTCTGAGACATACCTTGCAACAAGGTCCGATTTGGAGCCATGTCCAAGTTGTATTGATATTGCTTGACAAAAGCCTCTGCCAAGTCTTTCCAGCTCTTGATGGTAGTACGGGACAAATGAGCATACCATTCATGAGAAGCTCCAGTTAGACTGTCTTCAAAATAGTACATCCACAGCTTTTCATCTTCCGTGTGAGCTCCCAACCTTCCCAAATAAGATTGGAGATGAGTGCGTGGGCAAGAAGCCCCGTTGTATTTCTCAAAAGTAGGGGGTTTGAACTTGTGAGGAATCCTTACTCCCTGAACCAGACCAAGATTTGTGACATCAAAGCCTAAGGAATTTTGAGACTCCAAAGATTTGAGCTTCTCAGCAAGCTCATCCATACAGCGAGTGGTCTCGAGGGCCTCGTCGTGCAAAGAAAATTGATCATACTGATAATCTTCAGTAACGGGGTGCCCGTTAATCCGAATTCCTTGATTCACATTGTACCTTCCGCCAATACCATTTCCAACATTCCCTGTGTTGCCAACATTACCCGGGTTTCCATCAGCATTTGCGTTACCCGCGTTACCAGTGTTCACAGGGTTATCAGCGTTCCCAGGGTTACCAGGGTTTCCCTCAGCATTTGGTATCTCCACCTCCGGATCGTGTCTCGGTTGCTCAACCAATTCCCTCAGCTTCACTTGGCCTTCTGCCATACCAGTCATCAATGTCATGAACTGATCCATCCTTTCACGCATATCAGCCAGCTCTTTCTGTACTTGGTCCATCGCTAGTTGTGGACGATTTTCCTTTGTCGGGAATCTGTGAACTCGCTTGGGACCAATAACTGCCTGATACAGGGAACAAACATTAGACACTGTGGTGACACCTGCAAAACAGACAAGGGTTAATATGAATGGTATGCGATTCACTTCTTGTTCAGTTTTAAGGCACCCCCATTTTGAAAGGGAATACCCTGCAAATGAATAAGCATGAGATGTTGGATGCAAATATGCAGATGATGTTATGCAATGCAAAGGCATGTCAATCAGAATTGATGGATCCGCTTGAACATCTGTTAGGTTGCGCTTCCTGGAGAGAAATTCACTGAGGAATATAATACAAGACCAAAACTCTGCTCCAGAAAACCGGGTTTGTTGGAGGTTAGGGTTTCCTGAATTTAGCCCACCCCTCACTGGTAGGTTCTAAGAACAGAAGTTCGTCAGCTTCAGCCCTTCAGTCGCGAATAATACGTTTACCACTGAAGGTTTGGCATTATTACGGGATAAAAGACCTCCACTGACTCCCCTCAACAGGACATCCTAAAGCAAGTTCCCAGTCTCGGGGTCCTCGGATTGATCAGCGAGAATGCGCCCACCAGAGCTAACATAATCATGTCTCGGAGGAGAGGCCTCGACTGAGTTCTCGGGAAATGGTCACCAGAGTCGACGATTTCTAAAGGAACACCATGTCGTTACGGAACATCCGTAGGATATAATATATCCAAAAGAAACCTCGTCTGGGTGTGGTTCTTCACGAACGACTTAACGTAGCAACATGCCACGCAAGCCTCATGATCATCCACTCTAAAACCTGTGTGTACACTCAAGCCTGGGTAATGGGCTTATCTCTCATAGAACATCCCATCCTGTAGTGGTGTATTCGTCGCTATATGATTTATTGATTAAACCATAAGCAAAGCATACAATGAATTCGAGTCGCCACCGCACTTTTATTTATCCAAAGGACTGGCTAAAAAGCGAACAAAAGCCTAAGAAGTTTTACGCGTAGAAAACTAATAAAAAGATCAGAGAGTCTGGGTAAGGGGTAAATTACGCAATGGGAAGGTGTTAGGCACCCACTACGTCCTAGGTACTCCTAGGGAGCCCTTTTCACACTTGTTGTATTAAAATTGTTATTTGTTATGAAATATTTATTGTGCAAACATGATTGGGATGATGAGAAAAGAATATACAATTTTTATTGTTTTTGTGTTCGAACGGATGAACCCGTTGCCTACGTACCTTCCATCAAAGGTAAGGATCAAAACGCCGTAGTTCGGCTAAAAGATTTCCAAAAGTTAGTGGATTCAATTTTAAACACAAGCCCTAAGGTCTTACGTTATCCACGGGAGAAAACTCAACCTTATACAAACAACAAGTCCACCATGTGAGAACAGCTTCAACTTGCTAGTGAGGGGTTAACCCTATAATAAGCAAGGAAGACTTACAATTCAATCAACTAAGGACAAATAGGTGAGATTGACATCAACCAACTAGGATAAATCAAACCTATGGCTAATGTATGAAAACTTAACAAGAATGGACAAAGCCACAAAACAATTGAATGGGTGAAGTTAATTGATTATGATTATTCACAAAAAGGAGAGTCAAAGTATGATTATGATTGATTCAAAAGAAGTATTATGAAATAGAGTTTGAAAAAGTCAAGGACTTGGGGTCCAGGTTTTTAATTTAAAAGCATGAAGATGTTTGCACAATATTTATCTCAAGTTTTGAAAGTAATGTGTGAAAAGGTTTAGGACAAAATGGATGAATGGATGAAGATGGAGTGTAAAACTTCATAGAAGGTTCACCTCTTGAAATCATATAGAAGATGACTCAAGTGTGTCCTTTGGAATAGACAATGAGCAATAACAAACAAGCAAAGCAAAAGAGGAAAGTCAAACAAAAGCGGATACCGGATGCCAATCACTGGACTTATACCAATCTCCTAAAACAGGACTGGATATCAGTGGCCACTCTATGGACTTATACTAATCTCCTCAACAAAGAAACAAAAAGTGGATACCGGATGCCAATCTATCTGGACTTATACCAATCTCCAACAACAAAGCAAACACTTGGATGTCAGATGCCAATCTATCTGGGCTTATTCTAACCTCCAACATATGATCATAGGAAAACAAATGCCAAATTACATGGACTTACAATTCCATCCTCACATAAATCAAACAAATGCATCAAGCAAAGAGAAGATGAGTGGCCAATGAAATGGTCTTATACTCACTTCCATATCATAGAACAATGGCCAATGAATGGTCTTACAATTGTCCTCAATGGGCAATTAACAAAGATATGTCACAAAGACAAATGAAATGATCATGCACTAATGAGCAATTAATGATGATAAATGCACAGAGCATGCAAGCAGACATGTACAAATGAACTGAGTAAGCAATCAATCAAAGTCATTCAGCACACACTATAACCAAACAATTAGGCTCATACAAAGGGTGGGCATTGAAGCCAACTGGAATAGGGTTAATGGTGCTCTTAACCTTGACATTGAGAGCCAAGGTGAAGCAGATGAAAGGATATGAGGGGTGTGCCTCATCACTCTTATCCCTGGTCAGGGAGAGCATTGAATATCAAAAAGTGTGGGAGTTCAGAAAGATGGAACTCTCTCCACAGATTAGACTCGATAGATCTTGGGTTTTTACTCACTATGCATCAACACAAGTAGTGTGAGCAAGGTGAGTGACTCACAGAATAGTAGGAGATAGGCTACATATCTCTTTTGTCTACCAATTGCCTTATTCAAAGGACTTTTCCTGCTTGGGACAAAAGTAAACAAGCACAGACATTGCCTCTTAAGGAGGACTTCAGACAGTTGCTTGGCCAAGTAACAGGCCAGGTCTTCCAGACTACATGAAGAAAAAGGATTCTACCTCAATGCAAATGCTATCAAGCAAAGCAAAGCAAGTTCTTAAAAGAACTGAGCAACTAAAGGTACCTGAAATCAATCAAGTAAAATCAGTATACAATTTAAACTCAAAACCAATATAAGATAAGGATCAACACAATCAGTCAAATGTGCAATGCACAAAGCTCAAAGCATATGAGCTAAGCATCCTACAAAACAAACAAGTTAGTTCATGATAATCAATCAAACTCAATCAACTTGCATAAAGCTCCTTGAAGCATTTGCTTCTTAACCTGAAAAACCAAACTCAAACATGAGCAACAAGACCACTAGGACAAGCCTAGGGTCAAAAGGAGATAAAAAAATCCAAAACAGCAAGTGAAAGATATCCAAAATCAAGTTCAAACAATTAAGAAACAAACCCAAGTGTTTTCATGTTCATATCATTCATCATTATCATTTCACAAGCAAATTAGGTCAAAACATGTCATATAGAAGCTCATAGAAGTCAACAGAATGATTCAACTCAAATCCAATCACAAACATTTCAAAAAAATCTCAAATAATTCCTGATCAAACATCATCCATAACATGATAAGCATACCAAATTTCAGCTCATTTGGATCAAAGGAAGTAGGTCAATAAAAATCAGAAAGTCAAAGCAAGTTCAAACCAACTCATACAAAGCATCAAAACATGCACCAACTTCAATAAATCATAAAACAGCGACAACACATGATAAATGAATGGGACTAAAACCATGGAAAACTTTAAGATGTCTACGGTTCACATGTCAAATTTCAAGTCCATCCAATAATGCATGAGGATTTCACAAATCATATAACATCATGTGTCACAAAAAAGTCAATAAATGACCAAGCAGGGTAGAAAATTCCAATCAAATAAGAAATGCCATCAAAAACTCCAGAAAAATTCACATGTATTCTCAACTTCCACAAGTATGTTCATGCAAAAATCAAGACCAATTTGAGTTCAATAAGCATGGTAATAAAAATCAAGAAATTGGACATGAATGGTGTGACACAAATTGTCACACCCCTATTACAAAAATCATATCTCATCAACCAGCAATGATAAATTCACAAACTCTACACCAAAATCACCATGAACGTGTCTAGTTTAAGCACAAAAAGATTGGGAAGCATTGAATAATGTATCATCATTTCACAAACAATTTGGCAAGGCATACATAAAATGGATACACATGAACAAACCCTAGCACATTTTAAAATCCACACATGCAAAAAATCTGGAAAAAACATCACAAAAAAACTAGAGGTCAAGAGGAGCATTCCACAAAAAATCCCATCAAATTTGGATTAAAAATGAGTGACTTATGATTTTTTGAAGATTGATGATCAAAATGAAATAAAAATTGAAATAGAAAATGATTTAAATAAATAATAAGCACGGCAGTGGCATTATGGTAATATTGAGATCCCTTAAGTGAAACTCTGCGTTTCACTTAAGGATGTGTCCTGTTCTGATTCGCTCATGGAAATGGAATAGTGAAAATCATGCAAAAAACAAATTCCAAATGAACAACACGATTTCTGGGTTTTCAGCATTAGGGTTTATGCGTACTGTTCATCTTGTTCATCAATGGTGATGAACTTTTGGTTCCAGTTTTTGACAACAAGCACACCATTCAAACCAACAAACCATGTACATCAACATTCTAACCTTAATTTTCATTAATTCATGCTAACAAAAGAGAAATAAGCAAAAACATATTTGAATATCAAGCTTTAAATTCATGTTTCTCTCTCGATACATAACCATTTTCAAAACCACAACATTCAGTGAACTCAGCATGGTAAGATCTATACAAAGCACAACATGATTTTGAGAAATAAGAGAGTCGAAAACTTACTTGATTTGAAGTGCAGTGATGAAATGATGGTTGTTTGGCCGTGCAAAGTAGAAACAGATGCTTCTTGATGCTCCAGATAATGAATGAATGAGTTGTGAAAGCCCAGCTGCCTTGATTCTAGCTCCAAATTCGAGCTGCCATGGAAATGCTTCGATAGAACAGTAATGGATTCTTGCTGTACAGCTAAGAAATAACACTTGCTAAAGCTTCCAAAAGGAGGGCATATGATGAAACTATCAACCCAAGCTCGAGCTCTTTGAAGATTTTCAGCAAAAAGTTCAAATGAAGAAAATGAGTGTTTTTTTCATAGCAAATGAATTTTTTGATCTGTTTTGCAAAGTGTGGCTAGGGCTTTTGCAGTCAGAAATGTCAAATATATACTCTGATTAATGTTGCATAACCTTGGTTAACGGAGTGGTGATCACAATTTGCTTAATGGAGTGTTTTTGGTTAATTGATGAATTTCACTTAAGTGGCAAGGTGCATGTGCTACAGTGCGAATTGGGGCTTTAAGCACATCCAAAATGTAATTTCTGAACATTTGTAATTGGTAAAATGGATTGGAAATGATTAATTTGCAAAGTCACTTTTTCACCTCCCTCATTTTAAATTCATGTACTTGATAAAAGACCATTTTGATTGGTCGATTTTTGGTGAATTGTGATGAAGGATTTGGATAGAGCACATCAAATATGACTTGTAGCAAAAAACCTCACTCAATTTGGCCAAATGGTTTGGAAGATATGCCACTTTGAAGTTCAAAATTTTTTGAGAATGATTTGATCATAACTTGCCAACCATACATGAGAAATGAGTGTTCTTGGATTTTTTGGAAATGGGAGAACAAGATCTTCAACTTTCATGTTGGGCAAAAATTCATTTGAAGCTTGTATGATGATGTAATTTTGAGGAGAAGAACTTTCCATTTTTGGCAAATTCCAATTACAGGTCAACTTTCTATTTTTGGAAATTTCTTGTTTGACTTCAAATTCTTCACTGTGGATGTTTGACATGTTGTATGAGGCTTATATGGACATGAATGAGACCTCTCAAATCAATTCCCACCATCAAATCACTGATTAAATGCACAGTTGACTTCAGTTGACTTTGCTAGGGTTTTGGTTGACTGAACCATGTTCTGATGAATTCTAAGCCCCTACCACTTGATATCTTGATTCAAGATGATGTCACAACTCAAATGAACTCTTGATGAATGATCATGGTGCCCAAATTCTTCAAGAATGGCCACCATCTATCTCAATGACTGACTTTGACTGATTTGACCTAATTTGCTTCATCTGCAAGTAACATGGTTAAATGACAATATTTTTGTACTTTTGGTTAATAGACAGATGAAAAGCAATGATATACAAATGCAAAACATGCTTGGTGATCAAGAACCAACACTCACAAGATAACCCACTCACTAGGAGGGAAGCAAAAGTGCACAAAGATCCTTGAGGCAATGATATGATATGATATGATGCCATGAGGGATCTTAGGGACAAAATTGGGGTCTTACACATCCCAACAAACAAACAAACAGATCCAATAGATACAACAGATGCAAGCAGGTAAGCAAATAAATGTACAAAAGCATGAACACCCAATAAACAAGAAATCACACAAGCTAGGAGGGACTCGCTTAGGGAAGATGGACCAGCAAGAGGTCAACTTCTTACTCCCCAGCAGAGTCGCCAGCTGTCGCAACATGAAAAATACAGTGCGCAAAAAAAACAACCGGCGAAAGAAAAAGACAGAAGAGTCGCCACCGTGCGTTATTCATCCCAAAGGAGGGAAAGGAAACGCTCGAAGTAAACCTGAAAAAGGAAAGGACAAGACGGGGTCTCGCAACCAAATCTTGGGTTCGGGAGTCGGTTATGCGAAGGGAAGGTATTAGCACCCCTACGCATCTGTAGTACTCTACGGGATCCACTTTTGTAGTTCTTGTCTAAAGGGTGTGAGTTTATCTTGTGTTGTTTACCATAAAAAAAGGGTTAAATGAAAATGACTCGCGCGGATGTCGCATCCACTGCATACGTATCTCATATGAATATGAGAATCAGAGTCTTCGTAGCTCGGCTGACCTATGGGTTGGGGGATGTGTGCTCGCTAAGACATCGCGTCTTATGCCTACGTATCTCATCTGGAATGAGAATCAGAACGAGCCGTAGTTCGGCTAACTACGGGGTTATGGATTGGGTTTTGGACGAACGACGTCACTACGCAATCTACCGGATGCTCGACCTTTGGAGACTTACTCGCCTGTAGTAGAAGGAGTTAACGTGTTGCTTTGGGTTTTAGGGTTTGGGATGCTCAAGGGCAAAAAGGCAGTCCTTGACGAAGGAACCGCGCTACCTGCAGGGATACGAACACATACAAAACAAACATGTATAAAGTAAATGTGCCAACAAGGGGCTCAAAAGTAAATAAACAAAAGAAACCAAATGCCTCCTATCGAGGTCTTCCAGCTAAGAAAGCGATAAAATGCGGAAAAGAGGTAAAAGTACCACACGGATAAAGATCCGAAGTAATAGCAATTAAAGGAGTAAGAAACCCAGGGATCTCCCAAGCTAATGCCATCAAAGAAAGGTGAGTCAGTACAGGTAATTGGAATGAAACCTCCAGGGGTTATCCCACAAATAAAGTGGGAAACCACGCAAGTTATCCTTGCAAAAGTCATGTGCCTTCGCAAAAACTCAACAAAAGGGTTAGTGAAACACCATAAGCATTTTTTTCATGGATAACAGTATGGTTTCAGAAACCTCAAACCCTGTGGCATACACTTCAGAAATCATGTGATTAAACATTCAAGGCATAGGTTTCACCCATTCATAATACATCACACATTTAGAACATTCAAATTGAAGGCGTAAAATAATGGGAATAGGGCAAACCTGATTGGAGAGCTTGATTGAAATTGAGTTGCACCTGTGAGGCCCTTCAGGGTTTGGAGGCTGCTCTGAGTTCTCTGTCAGGTTTCTCTTCAGGTTTTGTCCAGGGTTTTGTTCCAAGGAAACCTCAGAGTATTTTGCTTCTCTTCCTTTTTCTCAAGTGAAGCCTTGGTATTTATAGACTGAATTTCATGGTTTTGTGGGCTCAAATGAGAGAGACCCAAGTCCAAAAAATTTTATTATATTTTATTTATTTTTTTATTATTATTTTTATTTATTTATTTTTTTTGTAAAAAATTATTATTTTTTTATTTTTTTTTTTCGTTTTTTTTTTTCATTTTTTTTTCCAATTTTTTTTTTCGGATCTAATTCTGATTGACATGATGAAATGCAATATGAATGCATGAATGAAGAGGGCAAATTTTGGGGTGTTACAGCTACCCCTATTCAATTTCAGCTAAACCGAGTAGGATGAAAGCGAACAGCTTATCAGACAAACGGGGTGAGCTGTGATTGAATACCAAAGATAGACCGAAAATCTGTGCTCCGAGAACACCACAAAAACGTGGAAATACACCGTGTTGTTTATTTTTCTTCCGATCCTATGGCTTAATCTGGAGTTTCGATCCTCTAGCTGAACCTATACTCAATTTAGTCCTCTGGTTGGATATTAATTTTGATCCTCGGGCTGGATACGATTTTGATCTTCTGGATAGATCTTCTTCGATCTTCTGGCTCGATCTCCTCCGTTTGGATTCTCTGGCTGAATCTATTTCCTTTGATTCTCTGGCTGAATCTACTTCGATCTTCTGGCTAGATCTGGATTGTTTTGATGATAAATTCCCATCATTAGGATCCCGCATCTGAGGCATGCGCTGGTTGACCCTCTTTTGAAATCTACACCCAACCTTCATATTAGATATGCAACTTCGAGAATATTCCACTTTTGGGCTTCGTACATATTCTTCGGGCTAGAACATGTTGTAACGACTCCTCAATTAGACTTGGGCTTGCTGGGGAAATAAAGCTTGTAGGCGACTTCACTGGGGAATCTTCAAATTGAGCCTTAGGCTGGCTTAATGGAACACGATTCTCAGGCTGAATCTTCGAAATGACCCTCAGGCTGGATCACTGGAACACGATTCTCAGGCTGAATCTTTGAAATGACCCTCAGGCTGGATCGCTGGAACACGATTCTCAGGCTGAATCTTCGAAATGGACCCTCAGGCTGGATCACTGGAACACGATTTTCAGGATGAATCTTCAAAATGAACCTCAGGCCGGATCACTGGAACACGATTCTCAGGCTGAATCTTCAAAATGACCCTCAGGCCGGATCACTGGAACACGATTCTCAGGCTGAATCTTCGAAATGGACCCTCAGGCTGGATCACTTTAACACGATTCTCAGGCTGAATCTTTGAAATGACCCTCAGGCTGGATCACTCACGCTTGATCCTCTGGCTGGATCTCATGACCTTGGTTGTAAAGTAATTCTTCTGTCTGCTTGGAAGAACCTGTTTATCAGCTTATGTGTATGCTTGATATGATATGCATGCAAATGCAAATGTTATGCATGGTGTAAAAAGAAATCTGCTTGGGGAAGCAAACTCCGGTAGGGAACAGATCGTTGTATCAATCCTAGAATGCTCTGTGGGGAATGATCCGTCTGCCGGGACCAATGAGCCACCAAAAATAAATTGGCTGCTTGAAAAGTTGACCTTGCGTGGGGAGTATCAACTATGGAAACTTTGTTCGGTGAGGCTCTGTGAGGAGAGTCTGTGGGGAAAACACTTTATGGGGAAATGTCGTAGGAAACGACCTTTGCTGGGGATATGAACTTGCTAATCGCCCTCAAGCTGGGGGTTAACAAATCTGTTAAAAATAATCTGCTGGGGAATGAGATGAACACTGGGAACGCCACCCTCTCATCTGTTGGTTATGCAACCACTCCGTTGTTGCTAGGAAGATACAGTCTGACACTGTCAACTCCACTAGGGATAGACAGTCTGGATACTGTCAACTCTGTTGGGGAACATGCTCTGCTGAGGAGAGACTTTGTCAACCGCTTGGGGATGAGGATTCATGACTTGGCAACCGGTTCCTGTGACCTGCAACCAAAAATACACGTATGCCTCGGGGGAATTACTCGGTTTGAAATCACCGTTCGGGATTAAGCACATTCAAAGCAATTTTAAATGTTTTCCTGTGCAAATCATCTGCAAAAGCCACCATTATGTTCATATGCAATATGTTTTATCAAAAATTCGGACATTTTTGCAAACAAACTGATAAATGAAAAATAAAGAGGCTCCTTAACTGAATTATTCGACTCTTAATGGGGATAAAATTTGTGCCAGGAATAGGCGAGGGTATCAGGAAGCTGATCCCTGAAAAGAGGTGATCGCTATAAAAAGAGAATTATCCTAATGACAACGGGGATACGGGGTCCCACTTAGTTTCGACTCTACTATGACTCGTATGTCCTCAAGACGCTCTGCTCATCTTGCTTTCTGAAGTGGATGATTAGTCGATCTTTAACCTTCGAAGATTGCCGGATTGAATGAAACGGTGATATAACACTGATGAACTCAGATCACAGTCATTCGTTTATTCCCTAACTTTTGCCTGGATCGCCCCCTTTTCGGGTTTTCAATCCATCGGGATACCCATTTTTGCCTGAGCCGCCCATCGGGATACCCATTTTTGCCTGAGCCGCCCATCGGGATACCCATTCGTTTATATCCCTAATTTTTGCCCGAACCTCTTTATTCTCTTTTTTTTTTGGTTCGTCGGGATGCCCCTTTTTTTGCCTGGACTATTCTTTTTATCGTCTAGCGTGTCTATTTTATGCAAAGTATATATTTTTTTTAACTGCGTCTGAGTTAATAGGGGACGGGAATCCTTCGCCATCCATGGTTGTTAGCATCAAAGCTCCGCCATAGAAAATCCTTTTAACAACGTACGGACCTTCATAGTTCGGTGTCCATTTGCCCCTGTGATCTGTGTTGGGAGGAAGAAATATTTTGAGTACCAATTCACCGACTTGATACCCCCGAGGGCGCACTTTCTGACCAAATGCTTTCTTCATTCGTCTCTGACCGAGATACGTCAATTCTGGGTACGTAGTTCCAGCATAGCACCATTTCTTGTTGGTTTGATTGATGACCAAAGCTGAATTCCCGTATACATCCAGGGTTTTAATCTGTATATTGACGACTTCCTCAATTCTTAGGATACAAGCTTCGTATTCGGCTTCATTGTTGGTGCAGGGAAAAGTTATTCTGGCACCAAATGGCATATGAACCCCCTTCCGGTGTGATCAACACTATACCAACTCCGCGACCATTGACGTGGACCGCCCCATCAAACATTATAACCCATTTGGATTCAGGGTCAGGCCCCTCCTCCGGGAGTGGTTCCTCTCAATCTTTCAATTTGAGAAACATGATGTCCTCACCAGGAAAGTCAAACCTCATAGGTTGGTAATCATCAATCGGTTGCTCTGCAAGATAGTCTGACAAGACACTTCCCTTGATGGCTTTTTGTGAAGTGTATTGGATGTCATACTCTGTCAGTATCATTTGTCACCTAGTAACCTTTCCGATAAGTGATGGCTTTTCAAAAATATACTTGACTGGATCCATTTTTGATATCAATAGAGTCGTGTGAGTCAACATATACTGTCTTAGTCGGCGAGCAGCCCATGCCAAAGCGCGGCAAGTTTTCTCGAGCAATGAGTATCTTTATTCACAGTCGGTAAACTTTTGCTAAGGTAGTATATTGCATGCTCTTTTCGACCTGACTCGTCATGCTGACCGAGCACACAACCCATTGACCTTGCTAACACAGTCAAGTACATGATCAACGGTCTTTCCTCTCGGCCTGTAGACTGGCCCCGATCTTGATCTCTTTCTTGTCGTCTTCGGTACCAACGTTGATGGTCTCAACCACCTCCTGATAAGGTGTAATAGCTTGGTCCTCCTGTTTCAACAATCTGGCTAACCCTTCACGCAATTCACAATCTTCCTCAGCCCCTTCTTCGGCTTGATAGATAGGATTGTCGAAGTCATACTTGGCCATAGCAGTGTCGTTAGCAGTGAGATCCGAGTGGTCGGCTCTGCATGATGGAGGATCATGCTTTACCTTAGAATGAAAGATTTTTCTTTTTGAAAGAAAGGAAAAACGAAAAAAGAAACATTGCCATTTTTTAAAAAAACTGAAAGAAAGAGAACACAAAATTGTTTGCAAAAGCCATCCTTTATTGATGATAAAAATAATTGCGAAACGTAACTAAATGGATGGCCCTACAAATGAGCCGTTACACCTTGGGCAAAGTGTAAGACTTTATTATGCATGTAAAAAAGGAAAACAATAAAAATCACTCTTTCAGCAGAGTAACCCATTCGGTTTTTTCAGACGACCAATTGTCGAGCTTTTCTCCCGGGACACACGGGCGAATCCAGCTATCTAAGTCACAGTCGCTGTCAGCCTTGTCTTCATCTGCAGCATTGACGATGTGGGGGGAAACCAAACCCCCGCTGGAGAGAGTATCGGTTTCATTCTTCTGAGATCCCGAAGCATACCCCAATCCAAACTTGTCTTCTTTGATGACTGGCTCCACAAATTTGCCCCAGCCTTGGGCATTACCAGCTTTAACCACTTCGACAACTTGCTTGTATGAAGAGATAGAAGTCCCGACCTTCTCAAACTCAGGTGAAAAGACAGCTTCGGGCGCGACCTCATTGATGTTTGTAGTTTCGAAGCCCTGACACAGCATCTCATGCATCTCGCCATCCATCTCTACATACTTAAATGTAGACAGGTGGCTAACAAAAATATCCTCTTCACCACATACAGTGACGATCTGACCTTCAAGTTCATATTTGAGCTTCTGGTGGAGGGTAGAAGTAACAGCACCGGCAGCATGAATCCAAGGCCGACCTAGCAGACAGCTGTAGGCAGGCTGGATATCCATCACATAAAAGGTGCTCTTGAACACCTGCGGTCCAATCTTAACTGGCAACTCAACTTCGCCAAAAACAGCTCTTTTAGAGCCATCAAAAGCCCTCACAACTAAGTTACTTGGCCTCAGGATGATGCCATCGCAATCCAACTTCATTAAGGCTTTCTTTGGAAGAACATTCAGAGAAGAGCCTGTATCAACCAAAACATGGGAAAGCACCACCCCTTTGCACTCCATTGTGATATGCAAGGCTTTGTTGTGATTCCTGCCCTCAGGTGTCAGGTTTATTATCGGTGAAACCTAGCCCCCGGCTAGCGTTTACATTGGAAACTACCGACTCCAGCTGGTTAACAGTTATCTCCGGTGGAACATAGGCCATATTCAGTACTTTCAACAAGGCTGCTTTGTGCGCCTCAGAGCACAGCAATAGTGAGAGAATGGAGATCTTTGAGGGTGTCTGAATTAGCTGGTCGACTACCTTGTAGTCACTTTTCTTGATAATCCTCATAAAATCATCCACTTCCTTCTCGAATGCGGTCTTAGGAGGATCTTCCTCAGTAGTAACCTCTTCGGTGGATACCTGTTTCCCTTTAGCCTTGGCAGCTGCCTCGGCTTCAGTATTCGCGCGTAATGTTGATGGTGCAAATAGGCGTCCACTGCGAGTGAAGCCACCAACCCCTCCAACATTGTCTACAGCGGAGCTACCAATGTCAATGTCTTCTTCGTTAACTTTCTGCCCCTGGCAGTAGATATCAGCCCCATAGTGCCACGGGATAGCACTGTCTTTCTCATACGGAACAGGTCCTGGTACCGTGATCGTGATTGGACAAACCAAAGTCGGTTGAGGGTTGTCAGAGTAAGTTGCGACTGGTGCTGAACTTTCGATGTTCACCGCTGCTGGTTCTGTAGTTTCTGGGAAATATATTGTTGTCGGAGCGAGTCTCTCGGGAACATATATTTCTTCAGGAGTGAAATAAAACGTCACCGTCGATACATCATTCTTCACCAGACGGGCCTGATCAAACTGAAGACAACCTTCATCTATCAGTTGCTGAATACCCCTTCTCAAACTGTCACATCCGTTTTCGGCAGCTTGACAATTTCTGCATTCTTCCCCACAGCCCGGGAAAATCTGTCCTTTCAGAAGTCGGTCTTTAACCACCGATAGCGAAGTCTTCACCTTAGTCACATCAGAAACCAAATTCAAAGTTTCCCCACTATCAACAACATTAATCCTCTGCCCGCCGTGAGCCGGCATCGGGTTTTGGATAACATTAGGCACCGGAGCAAAATTGATAGCCTGGGCATCTCTCAAATCTTGTACCTTTAACTGGAGAGCCTTGCAATTATCTGTAGTATGGCCAGGTGCGTTGGAGTGAAAAGCGCATCTGGCGTTGACATCATAACCTCTAGGAAAATTATTGGGATCGATTGGTGGGGCCAGAGTTCTCAATGTAACCAGATTCATGTCAATCAGCTTGGGAAGTAATACTGAATAAGGCATTGGGATTGGCTCGATGACCCGGTCCGTCTGCCTTGGACGTTGTTGATAGTGTCTCTGCTGACCCGGATTACCTCCTTGTTGTTGATTGTTGTACCTGGGTTGTTGTTGCGGATGATATTGCGGTTGAGGAACAGGTGTTGGAATAGTGACTGCGGCCACTTGATCTTGATAATAATTAGGGCGTCCTTTACTCCTGCCTCTGCCGGCATACACAACGCTTGCCTCTCCTTCTTTTCTTCGCTGACCGTTACCAGCAAACGGTCTCTTGGGATCTGATGAGTTGGAAGCACTATTGTCTTGAATTCGGCCCATCTTCAACAGACTCTCGATTCTTTCTCCAGCAATTACTATCTCTACAAAGCTGATTGACGGGCAAGCAGCCAATCTCTCAATATAATTGCCTTGAAGAGTGTTCATGAACATGTCCTCCATCTCCCTTTCAGACATAGGGGGTTGGACGGACGCAGCAATCTGGCTCCAACGCTGAGCATATTCTCTAAAGGTCTCCTTGGCAGTCTGAGACATACCTTGCAACAAGGTCCGATTTGGAGCCATGTCCAAGTTGTATTGATATTGCTTGACAAAAGCCTCTGCCAAGTCTTTCCAGCTCTTGATGGTAGTACGGGACAAATGAGCATACCATTCACGAGAAGCTCCAGTTAGACTGTCTTCAAAATAGTACATCCACAGCTTTTCATCTTCCGTGTGAGCTCCCAACCTTCCCAAATAAGATTGGAGATGAGTGCGTGGGCAAGAAGCCCCGTTGTATTTCTCAAAAGTAGGGGGTTTGAACTTGTGAGGAATCCTTACTCCCTGAACCAGACCAAGATTTGTGACATCAAAGCCTAAGGAATTTTGAGACTCCAAAGATTTGAGCTTCTCAGCAAGCTCATCCATACGGCGAGTGGTCTCGAGGGCCTCGTCGTGCAAAGAAAATTGATCATACTGATAATCTTCAGTAACGGGGTGCCCGTTAATCCGAATTCCTTGATTCACATTATAACTTCCGCCAATACCATTTCCAACATTCCCTGTCTTGCCAACATTACCCGGGTTTCCATCAGCATTTGCGTTACCCGCGTTACCAGTGTTCACAGGGTTATCAGCGTTCCCAGGGTTACCAGGGTTTCCCTCAGCATTTGGTATCTCCACCTCCGGATCGGGTCTCGGTTGCTCAACCAATTCCCTCAGCTTCGCTTGGCCTTCTGCCATACCAGTCATCAATGTCATGAACTGATCCATCCTTTCACGCATATCAGCCAGCTCTTTCTGTACTTGGTCCATCGCTAGCTGTGGACGATTTTCCTTTGTCGGGTATCTGTGAACTCTCTTGGGACCAATAACTGCCTGATACAGGGAACAAACATTAGACACTGCGGTTACACGTGCAAAACAGACAAGGGTTAATATGAATGGTATGCGATGCACTTCTTGTTCAGTTTTAAGGCACCCCCATTTTGAAAGGGAATACCCTGCAAATGAATAAGCATGAGATGTTGGATGCAAATATGCAGATGATGTTATGAAATGCAAAGGCATGTCAATCAGAATTGATGGATCCGCTTGAACATCTGTCAGGTTGCACTTCCTGGAGAGAAATTCACTGAGGAATATAATACAAGACCAAAACTCTGCTCCAGAAAACCGGGTTGGTTGGAGGTTAAGGTTTCCTGAATTTAGCCCACCCCTCACTGGTAGGTTCTAAGAACAGAAGTTCGTCAGCTTCAGCCCTTCAGTCGCGAATAATACGTTTACCACTGAAGGTTTGGCATTATTACGGGATAAAAGACCTCCACTGACTCCCCTCAACAGGACATCCTAAAGCAAGTTCCCAGTCTCGGGGTCCTCGGATTGATCAACGAGAATGCGCCCACCAGAGCTAACATAATCATGTCTCGGAGGAGAGGCCTCGACTGAGTTCTCAGGAAATGGTCACCAGAGTCGACGATTTCTAAAGGAACACCATGTCGTTACGGAACATCCATAGGACATAATATATCCAAAAGAAACCTCGTCTGGGTGTGGTTCTTCACGAACGACTTAACGTAGCAACATGCCACGCAAGCCTCATGATCATCCACTCTAAAACCTGTGTGTACACTCAAGCCTGGGTAATGGGCTTATCTCTCATAGAACATCCCATCCCAACAAACAAACAAACAGATCCAATAGATACAACAGATGCAAGCAGGTAAGCAAATAAATGTACAAAAGCATGAACACCCAATAAACAAGAAATCACACAAGCTAGGAGGGACTCGCTTAGGGAAGATGGACCAGCAAGAGGTCAACTTCTAAATCCCCAGCAGAGTCACCAGCTGTCGCAACCTGAAAAATACAATGCGCAAAAAAAACAACCGGCGAAAGAAAAAGACAGAAGAGTCGCCACCGTGCGTTATTCATCCCAAAGGAGGGAAAGGAAACGCTCGAAGTAATCCTGAAAAAGGAAAGGACAAGACGGGGTCTCGCAACCAAATCTTGGGTTCGGGAGTCTGTTATGCGAAGGGAAGGTATTAGCACCCCTACGCATCCGTAGTACTCTACGGGATCCACTTTTGTAGTTCTTGTCTAGAGGGTGTGAGTTTATCTTGTGCTATTTACCAAAAAAGAAAGGGTTAAATGAAAATGACTCGCGCGGATGTCGCATCCACTGCATACTTATCTCTTCTGAATATGAGAATCAGAGTCTTCGTAGCTCGGCTGACCTATGGGTTGGGGGATGTGTGCTCGCTAAGACATCGCGTCTTATGCCTACGTATCTCATCTGGAATGAGAATCAGAGCGAGCCGTAGTTCGGCTAACTACGGGGTTATGGATTGGGTTTTGGACGAACGACGTCACTACGCAATCTACCGAATGCTCGACCTTTGGAGACTTACTCGCCTGTAGTAGAAGGAGTTAACGTGTTGCTTTGGGTTTTAGGGTTTGGGATGCTCAAGGGCAAAAAGGCAGTCCTTGACGAAGGAACCGCGCTACCTGCAGGGATACGAACACATACAAAACAAACATGTATAAAGTAAATGTGCCAACAAGGGGCTCAAAAGTAAATAAACAAAAGAAAACAAATGCCTCCTATCGAGGTCTTCCAGCTAAGAAAGCGATAAAATGCGGAAAAGCGGTAAAAGTACCACACGGATAAAGATCCGAAGTAATAGCAATTAAAGGAGTAAGAAACCCAGGGATCTTCCAAGCTAATGCCATCAAAGAAAGGTGAGTCAGTACAGGTAATCGGAATGAAACCTCCAGGGGTTATCCCACAAATAAAGTGGGAAACCACGCAAGTTATCCCTGCAAAAGTCATGTGCCTTCACAAAAACTCAACAAAAGGGTTAGTGAAACACCATAAGCATTTTTTTCATGGATAACAGTATGGTTTCAGAAACCTCAAACCCTGTGGCATACACTTCAGAAATCATGTGATTAAACATTCAAGGCATAGGTTTCACCCATTCATAATACATCACACATTTAGAACATTCAAATTGAAGGCGTAAAATAATGGGAATAGGGCAAACCTGATTGGAGAGCTTGATTGAAATTGAGTTGCACCCGTGAGGCCCTTCAGGGTTTGGAGGCTGCTCTGAGTTCTCTGTCAGGTTTCTCTTCAGGTTTTGCCCAGGGTTTTGTTCCAAGGAAACCTCAGAGTATTTTTCTTCTCTTCCTTTTTCTCAAGTGAAGCCTTGGTATTTATAGACTGAATTTCATGGTTTTGTGGGCTCAATTGAGAGAGACCCAAGTCCAAAATTTTTTATTATATTTTATTTATTTTTTTATTATTATTTTTATTTATTTATTTTTTTTGTAAAAAATTATTATTATTATTTTTTTCCGGATCTAATTCTGATTGACATGATGAAATGCAATATGAATGCATGAATGAAGAGGGCAAACTTTGGGGTGTTATACATCTCGAGGGATATGATGAAATTAAACCTTCGTAAACAAAGTTGAAATCCTCCTTGCATAGTCTCGATATGGTATTAAACCGGGTTGATTCATCTCCCATTCACCTTTGATCTGATTCACAACCAAAGTTGAATCTCCATAGACGTCCAAATACTTGATTCTGAGATCAATGGCTTCTTCAAGCCCCATAATGCAAGCTTCATACTCTTCCATATTATTTGTACATTTTAAAGTCAATCTATTTGTAAAATGAAAATGCGTGCCTTGAGGAGTAATAATCACTGCCCCAATTCCATTACCATATTGATTAACAGCTCCATCAAATACCATGCCCCAATGGGAAACAGGTTTTCGCCCTTCTGCAAGCAATGGTTCATCATAATCTTTCATTTTCAAGTAAAAGATCTCTTCATCAGGAAAGTCATACTGCACTGACCGATAATCTTCAATGGGTTGGTGAGCCAAATGGTTAGTCAAGAGACTACCTTTGATTTCTTTCTGAGATTGATATTCGATATCATACACTGATAACAACATCTGCCAACGGGCAATCCTCCTAGTTAAAACAGGCTTCTTAAAAATATACTTGATTGGATCCATTTTGGATATCAACCAAGTAGTATGATTCAACATATACTGGCGCAGACGTTTAGCAGCCCAAGCCAATGCGCAACAAGTCTTCTCTAGCATAGAATACCGAGTCTCACAATCGGTGAACTTCTTACTGAGGTAGTAGATAACATTCTCTCTCTTTCCACTTTTATCCTGCTGACCAAGAACACAACCCATACTCTCTTCAAGCACAGTCAAATACATGATCAACGGTCTTCCTTCAACAGGCAGAGACAGAATGAGAGGCTTAAGCAAATACTCTTTGATACTATCGAAAGCTTTCTGTAAGTCTTCGATACAATCACAAGACTGATCTTTCCGAAGAAGCTTGAATATAGGCGCACATGTGGCAGTCATGTGCGAAATGAATCTTGAGATATAATTCAAGCGGCCGAGAAAACCTCTGACTTGCTTCTCAGTTTTAGGCGCATGCAACTCTTGTATCGCTTTGACCTTGGTAGGATCAACTTCAATACCCTTCTCGCTGACAATAAAGCCCAACAACTTACTAGAACGACCACCAAATGTGCACTTATTGGGATTCAAGCAGAGTTTGTACTTCCTCAAATGTTGGAATAGCAATAACAAATTCCCAACATGTTCTTCTTCATCAATGGATTTGGAAATCATATCATCAACATAGACTTCAATCTCTTTATGCATTATATCATGAAAAAGAGTAGTCACTACTCTTTGGTAAGTTGCACCAACATTCTTTAAACCGAAAGGCATCACTCTATAACAGAATGTTCCCCAAGGTGTAACGAATGTGGTCTTCTCCATATCTCCGGGTGCCATCTTGATCTGATTATATCCTGGAAATCCGTCCATAAACGAAAAGACTTTAAATTTAGTTGTATTAGCTACCAACATATCAATGTGTGGCATAGGGAAATCATCTTTCGGACTGGCTTTATTCAAATCTCTATAATCAACGCACATATGGACTTTTCCATCCTTGTTCGGGATAAGCACAATATTGGCCACCCACTGCGGATATTCAGCAGACACAAGGAAACCGACATCAATATACTTTTGCACTTATTCTTTGATCTTCATTGCCATATCAGGATGAGTTCTCATCAACTTCTACTTGACTGGCGGGGATTCTGGCTTCAACGGAAATCCATGCTCCACAATCTCAGAATCTAACACAGGCATGTCTTGATAGGACCAAGGAAACACATATAAATACTCACAGACAAGATCAATCAACCCCTTCTTAACCTCAGGACATAGTTGAGACCCAATCTTGACTTTCTTCAAATCATCCTCGAAACCAAAGTTGACAAACTCAATCTTCTCTTCCTATGGTTGAATGGCTTTTTCCTCATGCTCAAGTAGATGAGACATTTCATCAGATACCTTTTTATCACTTTCCTCCTCATCCTTAAACACATGGAATTCAAAATTTGGAGAAGGAGAAGGGTCATTGTATTTAATGGGTTTAGAAACCAACCTGCATAATGATTTGATATTTTGATTTTAGAGAATTGAAAATGACCAAATATTATGCAGATGGCCAATTTTATTTATTAATTTATGTTTTTTGTGATTACCATTTTTCAGAATAAAGCAAAAAGTAAAAACAGAAATATCATAGATGTGGATGAATAGAATTATATTTTATTGATGATCAAATTTGAAAATGCCAAACAATGTTCACTTCTCCCTTAGGCATAGCAGAAGGATTTTCAAAAACAATAAAAGTAAAATTCTTAGATGGATGCACAATAATAGGAATATCAACTGCAGTCCAATTGTTGCAAGCTTTTCCATGCCTCAAAGAATTGGTGCAGTCTTCGTCTTCATCACCCTCAATCACAACAACTAAGTGTTGTTCACTACCATGAATGAACCCTCCGCTACGAAAACTAGGTTGCACATCTTCAGCTCTAGCCATAGATGAACCTTGTTGGAAACCCAAACCGGCTCTGCTCTTGTTGTCGGAGACCTCTACCATTTGTCCCCACTGATCATACTTACCATTTTCAACAATTCTCTGCCCATCTTTAAATGAGGACATGGGTGCCCCAACTCTCTTTTCCTCAGCAATAGACAAGGCTTGGAACGGAGTTCCAATCTCATCCTCAACTTCTACATAAGATAAAGATGACAGGTGGCTTACCAACAAAGCCTTCTCCCCACCAACAATAACCAACTTACCATTCTTGACAAATTTCAGCTTCTGGTGCAGCGTTGAAGTAACTTCTCCTGCCTCATGTATCCATGGCCTTCCCAACAAGTAACTATAGGTCGGGTGGATATCCATTACCTGGAAAGTAATTTGGAAATCACTCGGACCTATCTTCACAGGAAGGTCCACTTCACCGATCACAGTCTTGCGAGAACCTTCAAAAGCTTTGACGATTACGCCACTATATCTCATCGGAGCTCCTTGATGTGACAACCTTGATAGAGTTAATTTCAGAAGTACATTCAATGAAGAACCGGTGTCAACCAACACATTTGACAGAGCATCCTCCTTGCAATTTATCGAAATTTGCAGAGCCTAATTATGATTTCTACCCTCGGGGAGTTCTTCATCACCAAAGTTGAGATTGTTGTAGGAAGTGATCCAATGTAACATCATGTTCCACATAAGCTTGCTCCACTACCGGTCACATTAGTAACATCAGCTATACTCATAACAGAACTGGTTGTAGGTAAAGGAACGTCTTGACCATTCTCTAACATAGTAGTATTGTACTGATATGGGACAACCTTATCGGATGCATACGGGATTGGACCCGCTAACCGTAAAACCAACGACGATGCAAATCTATTGCTAACATTGTTACTATTGTTGCTGTCGTACTAGATAACTACTCTTTCAAGAGTTTTGAAAACGGGGACAGTAACATTGACGTTTTCACCTAAGTGACGGGACTAGAAGATCTGAATCATACCTTCATCCATCAACCTTTGGATGTCTCTCTTCATAACCACACAACCTCGGGGGTTGACACTATAAATCACACAACCATCATGGTCATGCTCACAATCACTGACCAAATAGATATCCTTGTGCATCGTCACCAAGGACCTTCTAGTGAAGCGGACATTAAATACCTTGAACTCCCCAGGACAACCATCCACCATATTGACAGAAGGGTTACCTTGAGTAGGTAGTGGATTAGCTCTGACGTTCGGCGCACGGTCCTCAATGGACACGGTTCCAATCTTAACCAACTTTTGGACTTCATACTTTAGGGGGTATCAATTCTCAATATCATGACCAGAAGCTCCTTGGTGAAAGGCACAACGGAGTTCCGGTTTGTACCACCATGGAAGTGGTTCGGGGATTTGAGGTGGATTTCTTGGTTGCAAAAGGTTCTTGAGAACCAACGATGGAAACAATTCAACATATGTCATAGGAATTAGGGCCAAAAGAGACCTTCTTCCTCTCGGAGTTTTGTTGTTTTTTTATGATTGTTGGTATTGTTGTTGTAAGTGTTTGTTCGTTGTTGTGGCAGTTGTTGACGCAGTTGTTGAATTGGTGTTGATTGATTGTTAGAATATACTGGAATCATAAATGATACTTGATGATGATGTTGACGGGGTGGTTGACTTCTTCTTATGTGAGGCCTCCTCTGCCTCCCAATAGATACTGCATTGGTCTCGTTCTCTTTCTTCTTAGCGAAATTATTATCGTACCTCTTGCTGGACGAAGCTTCCTCTTTAGATAACCGTCCCTCTCGAACACCTTCTTCTAGCCTCATCCCCATATTTACCAAATCGCTAAGGTCATTGAGGGCACTGGCAATCATTCGCTCATAGTAAAATGAGCTCAAGGTCTTGAGGAAAATCTTGGTCATCTCCTTTTCTTCCAAAGGAGGGGTAATCTGAGCGGAAATCTCTCTCCATATCTGGGCATATTCTTTAAACGTCTCCTTATCCTTATGAGACAATGATCTTAACTGATCCTTATCTGGCGCCATATCCATATTGTATTTGTACTGTTACATGAATGATTTACCCAAATCATTGAATGTGTGGAGGCTCGCACTATCTAAACCCATGTACCACCTCAATGCGGCACCGGTTAGACTGTCTTGAAAATAATAAATCAGTATCTGATCATTATCAGTTTGCGTCAACATATTTCTAGCATACATGACGAGATGGCTGAGCGGACAAGTATTCCCCTTGTAATTTTCAAACTAAGGGACCTTGAATTTCATCGGGATTTTAACATTTGGAACCAAGCAAAGTTCTGCATCACTCTTACCAAACAAATCTTTACCCCTTAAAGTTTTTAATTTGTTTCACAGCTCAAGGAATTGGTTTTTCATTTCGTCCATCTTCTCAAAAACATCAGGGCCCTCAGATGGCTCATATTGATAGATGATGTCTTCAACACAAGGCAATGTGTGAACAACTAGAGGCGGAGGAGTTACAGGCGTTGGAAAAGACTAACTCTGAGAAGCTAGCACTGACTCCATCATGGCAGTCAAGCGGGAGATCTCGTCCTTCATGTCTCTGTTCTCTTGCTCTAGATGTTCCGTGATCCTTGAGTGATCGGCGTGGGTATTGTACCAATGAGTCAGCTTGGCTGAAGCATAAATGAAATACCAACAAGACATCTCGCAAAAGAGAAACCTGTTATGCAAATGATGCATGAGATGCAATGCTGGATTATTTTTATTTTCAAGGAACTTACTATATTATTTGCAAATATATATATATATATATATATATATATATATATATATATATATATATATATACATATATATATATATATATATGATAATAACAGTTGCAACAATTTGATTGACCATAAAACCTCTTTTATTTATATAATTGGAAGGATTACACTGAATATAATTTCAGAAACCAAAATATAATATAAGAGAGAAGGAAACTAGTCATCCTAGGGATCCCTAACAACAATGTCAGAAGATCTGACTGTAGGTGCATACTTTCTTCAGATGTGTCGAATCTCAGACTCAAGGACGAGCTGATCAACAATCTTCTTCCAAGCGACGAAAGGCTGAGGCATATTAGAGGAAGATGAAACCTCTGGTTCTCTCTGTCTCTTTGTTACTCGGTCTTCAAGAAGCTCAATAAGTGCGTCTTTGTCCTTAGACTCAAGTTGCAACTCCTCATGCTTTCTGCTCAAAGCTTGGAAATGCTCTTCCCACATATCCTTCTCTTACTTCATCTTGGGGAGTGCGCCTTCCAACTCCTCTACATCTTGGTTAGGGAGATTTAATGGCTCAACCAAAACCATAGACATAGGTCTTTCACAAGCATAAGGTATCTTCAATTCCAATGCTCTTTTCTTCACCCAAGTAGTGTAAGCTTCCAAAGCTACACAATTGCGTGGACCAAGCTCGGATCTTCCTTTCCTATGCACATTATGCCAAGCATGCACAATCTTCTACTTCAAATGTTGAGGATCTTTACCCTCTTGATAGAAAAGACCTTTTAACTTAGTGTTATTAAGTTTGTCTCTCAATGGGAACCCAAGTTGACGACGAGCCAAAGCAGGGTTGTAGTTGATTCATCCTTGTGTACCAATGAGAGGAACAATAGAGAATTCACCACAACAATTAATAATCTCCAAAACTGCTTAATGAAGGATCATACAAAACTATATCATCATTAGTGAGAGACATAAGTGTCTGAGACCACCGTAGACATTGTTTGTTCTCCACAAAAGCAGGCGTCTGAGGCAAGTGCAAAATAAACCACTTGTACAGAATAGGGACACAACACACAATCGTTCCACCACCCTTAAAATTCCTTAGATGCAAGTAGAAGTACATATCTCCTAATAAAGTAGGCACAAGATTTCCAATCAAGAAGATATGATATGAGATCTGGGAATCTCTTCCATTCCACTAAAAGGCACTTTGCTAGCAACGGGTATTCCCAAGAAATGGGCAAACTCCTCCAGCGTATGAACAAGCTGATAATCAGGGAAAATGAAGCAACATTAGAGAGGGTCATAAAACTGAACCAACACACTTAAGAGTCCTTCAACCACACCAGCAGATAAAATAGATTGAAGCTTCCCATTACGTTGTTTGAAGTCCAAGGGATCTAATACAAAAGATGACATCTTCCTTAACTCTTTCAAATCGGGACATCTGAAACTATACTTCTTAGTGTTCCTCTATCTATAGCGGGGTATTCGTTACCATTAGAGATATTGACTAAATCCAAGGTAAACCATACAAGTCGAGTCGCCACCGCACTTCTATTTATCCAAAGGAATGGTTAGAAAGCGAACAAAAACCTAAAAGTTTTATCGAATCAAAAACTAGTAAAAGAGAGTCAGAGATCTGGGTAAGGGGGTTGGTTATGCAATGGGAAGGTGTTAGGCACCCAAAACATCCTAGGTACTCCTAGGGAGCCCTTTTCATATTTGTTGTAAGGTTGTTGTTTTGTGAAAGATTTGTTTGTGCAAACATGATTGAAGAGATGAGAAGAGAATATACAAGTTTATTTACATTTGTGTTTGGATGGATAAACCCATTGCCTACGTACCATCTTTAAAAAAAGATTAGGATCAAAACCTCGTAGTTCGGGATAAAAATCTCAAAATAAGTTGGTGAGGGATAAGAAACAAAACCACAAAAGGAATTCCTCCCTTGAGATCATATGGATGATCCAAGTAGCTCCCATCCTTTGGAATAAGCAATCACATAAGCATAAACTCAAGCAATCAATAATCAAATGAACTCTTGGAAGGTTCCTCAATGTATCTTGAATCTCTCTCTCTTAGGAGCTCATGGCAATGGTTCCCCAATTTGGATCAATTTGGAATCCCTAGCACAAAGAAACACACACATCAAAAGGTTCTATTTACAAATAAAAGAATGGATAAGAGGGAGTTTAGAATATGGTCCTTTCATTGTTCATCTTCAAGCTTTAAGCATTCTAAAGGCATGAGGCCTAGTTGCTCTTTGACATTTATAGCACTCTAAAGGCATGAGGTCTAGTTGCTCTTTGACTCCATTTTGCATAGGGAAGGTCCTAAAGTCTAAGTCCTTTTGACCATTTTTGCATTTGGTTCACAACAATCAAACAAAACACAAAGACAATAGTATATACACAATTATGTGCTCAAGTGAGCAAAAGGCAAATTGCATTAACATAAACATGTGCTCAAGTGAGCAAGGGAAAAAGCAAAATGGATAATATGTGCAAGAATAGTAAATTGCATAAATGTAAAGTGCAAAAAGTAAATGTTAATGGTTAATAGTTAGTGTTAGTAGTTAGTGTGCCATAAGGCAAATTTAGCGCTATGTTAAGCAATCGTAATTGGACTTATGTAGAAGTCACAACTATCTGAGGCCGATCAATAATAATGTAGGCAACAACACAAGTTAGAAGTCTTGATTAGTGAACTAAGTTCCAACAACTTGCCATGCCAAAAGAAAAAGAGAATTGATCTTGTATTGGTTTAAGCCTTTTGCATGTTTAGGAAACAACCTATCCTTAATGCAAAGTCATTCACTTGATCAATTGATCAAGATGAATTTGATTTGAATCAAGGAATATTAAGTCTCCCTAATCAATGCTAACTTATCAGTCTTCAACTCATTGATCAAAAAGAAAAAGAAAAAGAAGAAGAAAGAGATGAATAATGGAAAAGGAAATGGAAAGAATAAAGTGCATAAGGTGAAATAAAATGTACCAATCCATGTGTGTTAACCAAATGACATTGAAAGTCAAAGTCAAACAATGAGAAACCAGAAATGGGATGGAGATTGGAGGTCAAATAATAAGCAAAATATTTTTGGCATTTTTAATATTAAAAATAAACTTGAATTAAAAATAAAAGAAAGGTCAAACTTCAAAATCACTTCAAATCAACCTTGAAAGGTCCAAGTGATTTATCCCAAGTTTAACAAGGTCAAACAAGGTTTGACAAAAAACTTCAGCACTTTTAAAAGTCAGAAACTATTTTTAATCAATTAAAAATCAATAAAAATAACCTAATTGAACTAAAATCTCAAATAAATATCAAATCAATTAAAAAATTTATGAGAATATTTTTCATAGATCCATCATCATTCAAATAGGTTAGGAAAATATTTTTGTATTTTTTGAATATCAAAAACAATTTAAAATAAAATAAAAATAACCAGAAAAGAGAAAGTTCACAAAAAATATCAAATGACAAAATAAAAAATATTAAAAATCAAAATTAGAAACTAGAAATTATTTGGAGAAGAATGCAATTGGTCCCATATTTTTTGGAGTTAAAATGAAGAAGATATGAATTTTTGAAAATAAAAGAAATAAAAGAAATTAAATCAGAAAATAGAAAAATCAAAAAAACCAAGAGCGTCTGATCAAGCCTCATTAATTGACGTGGCTGATCAAATGCCCCACATGCACGCTTCCATGGTAGACCAAAGTCAGCAGCGAAACACATGGCATTAAAAGAAGTCATATGAAGCAAGGGCCAAGATTAGATCGTGGACAATGGATCCAAGGGCCATGAGGCCATCCACGTGTGGACGGTGGTGGAAACCTCCGTCTTCTCCGGTGAGAAGCCAAAATTCGGCCACCAGTTGCAGGTTTTCAAACCTCAACCAAACCACACGATCCTTATATCAAAATGAAGCTGGGGTGATGTACATCACCCCTGTAACCTTGAATTGCACTAATCTTTCTATACAATAAGAAATCTGAGCTCGAAGATTCAGGTACAAAAATTACATTTCATTAAAACACAAAATTAAAGCCACCACTGGCTTGCCTCTCAAGTGAGGACTTCAGAAAACACAATAGCCAGGCAAATAGATCATGGAACAAGGAGATTCGAAGCAAAAATCAGTTGGACTATACCTTTGAATTGAGAAGATTTGAGCTGATTTCTTTGCCTTCTTTGGCAAAACAGAAGTACAATGGACTATGAGAGAGAGGTTTAGGAACTTTAGATCCAAAGATTCAACCAGATTTAGTTGAATTTCAGATCTGAAAAATTTGAAGAAAAGTGAAATAGTTTCTTTGGTAATGGTTATGGATTTAGTTGTGCAGCATCTCAGGCGCCATTAGGTTGATCATGAATGAAGCTGAGCATGTTTATTTATAGTGGAAGTTGATGCAAGGTGGTGGAAAATCCGTGTGCATGGCAAGAGGATATGCATTGCATGGGCTTGCATGATCATGTAAAAGGCCCAAATCCAATGCCAAATGCAATCTGAAGTATAATTGAGCTGATATCGACGTGTAGTTGGCAATGCAGAGGCTTGTGTAATGAGTTTCAACATGTTATGCACAATTATGCCTAAAACTTCTCCTTTTTGAAAATGCCATTTGCCAAATCCAAACATGAGCATGTGGGTAATGGTTGGAAAGTTCTTGATGTAAGGAACAAATGTTATTTTGGGCAAAAATCCATTTGAAGTGTGGAAATTAGTGAATTTTGAGTTTAAAGTGTAAGGTGCAAAACATGTAAAGGCAAGGTTTCCAAATTTGGACAATGTTCAAGCCCCTCTGTTTTGATGCTGCAAGCCCCAAATGAAAAAACCTCCAACATCAAAGTTGTATATCTTTTCAAGACAATCAAAATGGACTTACATGTTGAATCATTTGGATTTTTGATGAAAGATTTATGGGCACTTGAAGTTGGACTTTTTTGCCTTTCAATGCATTTGGTCCAAAGTGACCTATAATGTTTTGCATTATCACATGTATTTCCTTTGAGATTTTGAAATTTTGTCCAATATAACATTTGGAGTAGATATATTAAGCTTTCCAATGCATTTGATCCCACCTCAAAATCATAAAAAATGAATGCGTTATGTTCTTGGGAAGTTGACCCAAAATTAGGGTTTCAGTCAAAATGACCTATAATGTATTGGAATGGGAGATGACCTTCCAAGCTTCAAATACGTTTTGGATGAACATGAAAGTTGTTCATATTGTCCTTAAGAACATTTTTTCCTTTGGGATCATCTCCACTTGACCAACACATATCTTGATGAATTGACTGATCAACTTCTCAAGTCCACAACTCATATCTTGATGAATTGATGATTGAGGACACTCAAATAAGTTCAAATATGCATGAAATGATTAATTAAAGAAAATTCCCTTGATTGTATTTGATCATGGGCTGAGGTTGCTTCAAGAGCAAGACATTATGGATGATCTGATGAACTAGGGTTTCCTTTGGAAACAAACCCCAAACCCTTTGACTTGCTTTGATAAAAAATGATGAATTGAGATGCTAGGGAGGCATATTTGATGGATGAGAGATTTGGGAACCATTACCATGCTTGCTTTCCTCTCCTCTTGGCCATATCTTTGTGCTTATGATCTCCTTGAAGCTTTTGACTTTGTGATTGCTCAATGTCGCACCTCGAAAAAAATAGGGATACGACTTCAAAGCGAAGCGCGATCGCACGCTCGCAATGATGGACTAAACAGAGTCGCCACCGGACTTTATTTATTCCTAAAAAGGAAAGGGGAAATATCGATAAAACCCAAGACAAAAGAAAGGATAAGATATGGTCATCACAACCAATATCAGGGTTCGGGAGTCGATTACGCAAGGGGAAGGTATTAGCACCCCTCACGTCCGTTGTACTCAACGGGAACCATTAAGTCAGTTATGTGCATTAATGTTAGTTAAAATATTAGGCTTTTCGAATTATTAGGTGGGAAAGAAAGAATAGAAGAGAGAAGAAATGTTTTTGGATTTTTAACGAAGGACTAAACCTAAGTTTTTTATTAGTGGGCCTGACAAGATTTAAAAATCCTGCTCCTACGTATCTCAAAAGAGAAATCAAGGCTTACGTAGTTCTGGGTAGAAAAATGTTTATTTGTTGGTCGATTTTAGCGAAAGCTATATTGTATTAATCGACAAAAACATCGTTTTACCCAAAACAGATGAGGAGTGGACGCATACCACACATCGAACGGATTTATAAATCTACATTCGGAAAAGCGTCGCTTATCTCTACTCAACAATCGTGGCCGAAACATTGTTTTGCATCACCTTAAGACAATATATCTTTCGTTTATGAAAAAGGTTTTTGATTAATCGCACGGCGGCGAGAAAAGGGTTTGATTGGTTGGATGTATTTTGAGTGATGGCGAGAACTTGGATGAGCGAGATATACATCTCGAATCCTAGCCTCAGGAGTGCATGGTATACACCATGTTCCATTTCCATCTTTATTGAAAAAGGTTAAGATAGGAATTAAGTATTTTGGAACTTTGATTGAGAAAGGGTTTGAAGAAACCGCATTGACAATTTTAGACGATGGCGAGAGTTAAGATTGGCGAGGCATACGTCTCGAATCTTAACCTCAGGAGTGCATGGTATACACCATGTTCCATTTCCACCTTTATTGAGAAAGTGTTAAATAAGATTTAAGTATCTTAGATTTTATTGAGAAAGGGTTTGACGAAACCACATTGACAATTTTAGACGATGGCGGGAGTTAAGATTGGCGAGGCATACGTCTCGAATCTTAACCTCAGGAGTGCATGGTATACACCATGTTCCATTTCCACCTTTATTGAGAAAGTGTTAAATAAGATTTAAGTATCTTAGATTTGATTGAGAAAAGGGTTTGACGAAACCACATTGACAATTTTAGACGATGGCGAGAGTTAAGATTGGCGAGGCATACGTCTCGAATCTTAACCTCAGGAGTGCATGGTATACACCATGTTCCATTTCCACCTTTATTGAAAAAGTGTTTAAGTAAGAATTAGGTGTTTTGAGTTTTGTTGTGAAAATGACTTGACCAAGATCAAGTATTGATGGACGTTTGAGAAATTTGAATGAGTGTTCGAGAGAACAAAGTGGATAAATTGGATGATGGCGAGAACTAGGATTGGCGAGATATACATCTCGAATCCTAGTCTCAGGAGTGCGTGGTATACACCACGTTCCATTTCCATCCTTATTGAAAAAGTCTTGAATATGAATTACTATTTTTTGAGTTTATATTAGGAAAAATGGCTTGAGGTTGAATCAAGCGTTTGGTGAAAGCTGGAAGAAATGGAATAGAATGGAGAAATGAGTTGATTTGTTTACTTGAGAAAATACTCGACGTTGGATCGAGTCATATTTTTTTGTATTTTTTAGGAATGATTGGTTTTATTCTTGTGTTAGTATCTAACTAAACAGACAAGCAATAGAGAAATAAAATAGTACAAGATTATTACACATTGGGGGAGTGGGGTACATTTTATCAAATGGGGATTAAAAAAATCATGAAACAAATAAATCGGACCCAAACAACAAATAACGCAATGCATGAGTGTAAGTGCAAGAGAACCGGATCATTGTAAGAAAGCCCAAGAGTAAGCTATGTGAGGTTGACGGCAATGCTTAAAAAAGCAATCGACTTACAAAGGGTGTGAAAAAGGGGCTCGATATTAAATCGAGAAAAGTATGATTTTTATAGTTTTCAAATGGTTTCGAACACATGATGCAATTAAAAGAAAAAACAAATCTACATTATTAAATAATAATAAAAAAACTATGAATAATAAAGCATAAATATAAAAGAAAATGTTAAAAGAAAAAAAACTACACCTAGGGGTATCGAACCCACTACACTAAAGATCTAGAAAACCAACCCTCTCCACTAGACCACTTAGGATTAGTTGTTATTTACAATGTCAAATGAGCTTTATAAATCAAAAAAGATTGGAACAAAGAAAATTAAAGAAAATAAAACCAAAATAATAATAATAATAAAAAAGGACTATTAGGTTACCCCAAAAAATCCAGCCGCCTGGCTGTTGGATTTTAGAGGTTGGGAATATTAAAAGAACAATTAACTAAATCCTAAACTAATAAAATCATAGTTAATGCCCTACCTAAAACTCTAAACATTCACTTAATGGGAATTAAAAGCCTGTTTTTTTAAAAAAGGAATAAAGCCTTGAATGAATAAACGAGAAAAGAAAAAAAGAGGACGCAAAACAGTATCTCAAACGTCCTTCCCTCTCATTCTCTCACTCATCTCTCGAAATCGCCTCTCACTCGAAAAAGCTCACACTAGCCTATTCATTCTCCTCTCCGTTTCACTTTCAAACATCCTCACCCTCTTGCTCTCAAACGAATGCTACAGAAAGATTCAAGCAAAAAAAACTCACCTTCGGTGGTGGCAACAACAGCGACGAATCTCGAACCTCCCTCTTTCGCCCCTTCCCAATAGGTTTGTTTTTTATTTTTAGATTTAGGGTTTTTCTGTTTTCTCCGTTTTTTCAATCCGCCTCCCTTTGATTCCGTCTTCCCCTTTCACTAATTCGCTCCCTCTTATTTATATTTTGCAGATTTAGGGTTTACAATTTTGTCTTTGGTGATTCCAACAGGTGTTTCTGCCAAGATCCCTTTTTTGTGCTCAGTTGGGATTCCCCTATTTGATGTTAACTTCGGAAACGGTAACCAATCTACATACTTTCGTCTTCGTTTTTGTCTTAATGCCCAAATTGGGAAATTTTGGATTCTTACTGTTTTGACTAGTTACTGGTGTTACTGCAGTGAAAATCGAAACATTCATGAGTGGTTTGATGTCTTTTTATGGTATCTTGCACAATAGATCAAAGGCTTCAAGAAGATCAGCATGGGAAGCATTGTTCTTGTTTACATTCCTTACAATATCATATCCTTTGCAAGACTTCAAGTAATGATTTTCTTGTATTTGGATTCACAAGTGCAAAACATTCACGGTGTTATCATTTTTCAGGTGCTATACTATGACGTCCGTCCCTTGCCACTTGCCTCTTTGGTCTTCTCAAAGTACCGTTCTTCAGAAACTGCAGATACTCTCTTGAAGAAGGTTGGATCGGAATATCTCCTGAAGCAAGATCCTGGGCCACCAGTATCGAATTTATCGAGCAAGTGCATTCGTGGTGGGTCACGACATTCTTCATATGAATCCATAATAAAAAGAGGCAAGTCATTGTATATGAAATAATTTCGAGCATTTTTTATGCATGGATGCCATTCGCAACTGGCTGTGTAGGCAAAATGTATGTGACTTGTTTGTGCCAATAAAGCTTTCTCCAATGGAGGTAGGGAAGCTTCAATGTTTTAAACACGAATCATCAATCTATGACTCCTAGAAGCCGTTGTCATCACTTGCTCCTGCAGACCATGAAAAACTTCTACTGCAAAATCAGCAAGATCACCAAGTTGTCTCAAGATCCCAACAGGTCCAGCAAGTTGCGTTTATCTTCAAAATATTCCGGCTCAGATTGGGGTTTCGTCCTGGTGTTATTTCGTACCGTGGTAAATTATTGGGACTTACCGGTTTAGTTGTTGCATTTGCAGGAAAACGGAATCTTAATGACTTGGCGAGCGTTCCTCTCGGTCTTGTTTGACTTGGACAGTAACACGGGCAGTTGATGCTTCAGTGATGAGTAATGGTGGCTACGGTTTGGATTCGTGAAAAATGAAGCAGGTATGAGTGACAGAAACAGTATTGCAGATGTTAACTGCGGACAATTGGAAAGGTGTACTTTCTTTGAATATTCTGTAACTCGAATCCTGAGATGTTGCAGGTCACTATATCCGGAAATATCAAGTGAACCTTACATCATCTAGGAATTTCTGGATGAAGAATAAAGACTTTCGATGCTTCAGGTAAAAGCTCTAGAAAATGATATACTTGCTTTAAAATTCCATTGTAGTTGTCTTCTGCTATTATCTGATTTGGCTTGGGATTTTGGTCTGTTTATGGCGCTCAATACTCTCACATCACGGCTTATACGGCACGAGACTCCGTGGATCAAGCTTCTTTCTTTGGTTAGTATCTGTTTCTTATCACTTGTCTTTAACCCCGCCTTTCACGTTTATTGCCGAGTCGGTGAGCTTATGAATAATTGTCGCATCTGATGTTTGTGGTCCAGGGGTTAATGGATAACAAACTGCGAATGCACACTTAACAAGCGGCAGCAAGTTGCAGTAGAGAAGAACAGCCATAAGCTGCAGTGAATCTTAAAGCATCCAAAGCTTCTAACGAGAATCGAAATCAAAGCTGTTGCCGAGACAAACTGCAAAAGCTGTCAATGGAAAATAGAAGCAGCAACAACCAAATGACACGTCACAGAGTTGCTACAAAACCGCATACCACCAAACTCCATTCAGCGGAAAACACGTGCAAGCTTCAACGACAACATCAGCATTGCAGTTCAAACACAACCGTCGAATTTTCACCCCAGTTACTCCTTTGCTTATGTCTTGCGTATTTGGCAACCAAACATTTAGTAGCACATAAAGAAAAGAAATGTTTTGATCGTGTCCAAGATTTGAAATTGTGTCCACGTTGCAATTTTGAATATATTGAAGAAGCTTGCAGTTCAATATGACTGGTGTGGCCACAGTTACAGTTGCAGTCATGAGCAGTTTGTTTTATACATCAATGGACGTGCGCATAACTCACATACCATATTACCAATGCAACCCTAAAGTAATCAATCATGTTCTTGAGTTGTGTAGTATTCATGTGAATAATAAGAAATATGAAAGTTTTTTTTTTATGCTTGTTGTCTAGACAAATCTCATGGGCTTCATGCTCTTTTAGCTCATACAAAATATAGTAGTGCTTTTGAACTAATCCAAACAAATCTATTTGGGGGGAGGGGTTTCACTTGCTCCATCTAGAGGTGAATACACTTATTATGTCTCCTTTGTTGACGCTCATACAAGGTACGCTTGGATATACATGCCGAAGCAGAAAAGTGATGCTCTTAATGCACTTGGCATAATGCACAGACTCACACGTCCACACACATCCCATCAGAATGGTACTGTTGAAATGAAGCATAAACAAATTATGAAAATGGGATTGGCCTTCACTGTTATTTTCCTTACATAACAAGCAACTAGAGTACAAGACACTGAAAGTGTCTAGTCGATCATGCTACCCTCACTTGAGGCCATACAATCAACATGAACTGGATTTCAGAAGCACCAAATGTGTTTATCTGGGAGTATCTCCACTACACGAGGATCAAAAACGCTTGGACAAAGATGGATGTGGATTTTGGGTATAGTTTGGAACAAAAATGGATTTAAAAAAAAAAGAGTTGGGTTATTGGATATTTGATTATAAAAATGGATATGGATTTTTTTAGGAATAATCCAATATCAGTTTGAACATCAATTTAATTAATAATAACAAATCAGCAAAAAACCAAAAAAACAAATTAATCTATAATTCACTTAAAATTACTTGGATACCAACTCTAACATTCATTTGGAAATTAAAATCGATTAGAGTTTGAATCATTAGTAAAATAAACAATTAAGATTAAATTGACAATTGGAATTAAACTTAATTCGAAATTAAAATCAAATTGAAAGTTTAAAAAAGTCAAATAATAAAAATCCATTTTATAATAAAAAAACACCATGATCAAGAAGCTAGATAATGACCCATGTCTATCAATAAAAAAAATGGATTTGGGAATGAATGTATGCAAATGAATTTTAGGCCAAGTGTAAAAATAAAAAATTCAGGGTCAAAATCGGGGTATGACAGTTGCCCCTATTTAAGTATCTTCAACTAGAGAATATGAAGCAGGACACTCTTCATATGATCATAGTGGGAGATGGTTAAATACTAAGAAGACCCGGATTTTGATCCTGAATCCCTATGACATGATGTGATATGATATGATATGATATGATATGATATGATATGACATGATATGATATGCATGGATGCATGATTCTTTTTTTTAATTTTTATCTACTAGGGATATGATGGACCCTTGACAGGAGATGCTACTAGACAGACCAATCTGTGGGGAATGCTGGTGGTCCACAGGGAGACAAACAAATGGTAAAAAACAAATTTGTGGGGAAAACAGTCCTGCTGGAGAATCAGACACACACTGGGGAGTAATCTAAGTGGAATTTGATAAACAGTACTTAGAGTACAAGAGAGTAAGTTCACAATTTGACTTACTAAGACCTGAATAAGGAAGAAAATGCATAACAGGTTCAGACACAACAAAACAGGTTCATATATGACCTGACAATGCTGGGGAATAATCATGGAGAATAACTCTTCAGAAACAGGTTCATGTATGACCTGACACCGGAATAAAGCTCAACAACAGGTTCATACATGACCTGAATAGTATTGAACAAATAGAGAAAAAATCTTCAGAGCAGGTTCAAGTATGACCTGACCCCGAAATAAAAGCTCAACAACAGGTTCATACATGACCTGAATAGTATTGAACAAAAATTGGAAAAACTCTTCAGAGCAAGTTCAAGTATGACCTGACCACGGAATAAAAGCTCAACAACAGGTTCATATATGTCCTGAATAGTATTGAACAAAAAATTGGAAAAACTCTTCAGAGCAGGTTCAAGTATGACCTGACCCCGGAATAAAAGGCTCAACAACAGGTTCATACATGACCTGAATAGTATTGAACAAAAAATTGGAAAAACTCTTCAGAGCAGGTTCAAGTATGACCTGACCCCGGAATAAAAGGCTCAACAACAGGTTCATACATGACCTGAATAGTATTGAACAAAAATTGGAAAAAACTCTTCAGAGCAGGTTCAAGTATGACCTGACCCCGGAATAAAAGGCTCAACAACAGGTTCATACATGACCTGAATAATATTGAACAAAAATTGGAAAAACTCTTCAGAGCAGGTTCAAGTATGACCTGACCCCGGAAAAAAGCTCAACGACAGGTTCATATATGACCGGAATAGTATTGAACAAAAATTGGAAAAACTCTTCAGAGCAGGTTCAAGTATGACCTGACCCCGGAAAAAAGCTCAACGACAGGTTCATATATGACCTGAATAGTATTGAACGACAGGGAAAAAAAAATCTTCAGAGCAGGTTCAAGTATGACCCTACATCGGAATAAAGCTCAACAACAGGTTCATACATGACTTGAATAGTATTGAACAAACAGAGAAAGAATCTTCGGAACAGGTTCATGTATGACCTGATACTGGAATGACAACAATTGGACTCTGACCGTAAGCAATGGACTACAACCACCCTTTAACGGATTTTGCCAACAACAATTGGACTTGAAAATGACCGTGAAAACCGGATGTTGGTTTAGGGATACCAAAGACAAGCTGGAATCAAAGGTCAAAGGATCATAAGATCGACAACAAGACCTGAGTCAATGCAAAATGAGCACGAAGTACATTTCGGCTATGCATGATTTGAATTTCCTTTTATGCATGATATATGAATGATCATGATTATGAGAATGCTGACACTGGGCAGACTGGGAGTTTGTAAAGGCTTTTTATGGAAGCTCATGATTCCTCAACACCGAGAACTCAACCAAATATTTTATGATAGATGTTGTCAAGGGAGGATTCTATCCAGTTTGATGGCCACAACTTAGCCAATGGATCCTTTTGGAGGATTAATGAATCGTGCTAGCATAATTTTCGGGCACTCGTCTTAAACTCGATAGTTGTTGACGTATGGCAGAATTTGTTTGAACAGTTTGAAAGCATGAAGGAAGAGGTTCTGCCCCTCTGTGGCTCATCTTGCCCCAGTTTGTTGGGTCTTTGAAAATGTTCACTTAGAAAGTGAGTTTGGAAACAACTTGCCATGAGACTACCTCGAGATGGCTTGCCCCAAGTGTTTGAAACTTGTAATGGTCTTGACTAACCAAATGCTGGAATGGTAGACTCTTGATTGATTGTCCTTTGGATAGCTGGACTCATTGAGCTCTGAGGTGGCTTGCCCCCAGTCTAAGTCTTGAAGCAAATTACTCTTAGTTAACTGAACCTTGGAGTGATTGGACTTACTGAGCTCTGAGGTGGCTTGCCCCGGTCTGATTCTTGAAGCAGATTACTCTTGGCTAGATGACCCTTAGGGTGACTAGCTCGAATTAACTGATGCTCAAAGTGATTTGCCCTTGACTAGACTTCTTTCACTCCATCAAGTTCCTCAACTGCGTATTGAATTTCTTTGATGCTAAGTGTTGACTCGCAAATAAGATTGTCCATTCAAAAATGGTAATTTTAATTCAATGCTTATGCAAAAATTTGAAATCAAAGTTTATTGATATGAACGGGTGAAATACAGTGAACGAGTCGTTGATAAGAACACAATGGTGATCGAGTCATTCACAGCATGCAAATTGGTGCTATCAAATGATTAACAAAAATCGTTTGGAGTCAAGTTAACACAACCTTGTTATAGTATGCTTTCAAAATAAACCCTGCCTCAATTAGGTCTTTTAAGGGTTGTAACGTGGTCTGGTTCACGGTTTTTTTTTTTGAAACAAAAGGATATAAGGCTCAAAATTTATTTTTACCCACCCCTTCTTCTTGATGATCTCCAGTTCCTACGTTCAGTTAATTCGATACACGTATTCGACTTCCAAGAGGGTTCGAAGGTGTGATGAGGATTCAAGACGAATTTTCTTGAATGGCAGTCACCTTATTTTGTTTTTGTCGAGGATTTAATGACCTCTTTTGATTGATTTATTTTATCCCTAATTTTTCCTGGACCGCTTCTTTGAAGCTTTTGGTCCATCGGGATGCCCCAACTTTTGCCTAAGTCATCTTGTGGTATTTGACCTAGTGGGCTTTTTTCTATTTTTTTTAAAGGTGTTGACTGCCACATTATTGGTGGATGAGGATCAACCAACACTAATTTTAGCTTTTCTCAACTTCTTCGACACTTCAACATGTGCGCGAAGGATAACATGTGGTTGAACCTAATTGGAGGGTGTTCATATGGACGGTTTTTTTTGAAAGATCGGATGCATGATCAAACTATCTGAACACAACTACCCTGCCCCAGGTTAAGATTAAGGGTTTTAGATCCGAAATAAACACCAACTTCTAGGCTCAAAGTGGTTGTCTAGGGATTAACATCCTTATCACTCCAGTGTTTGGGGATTTGAAACAATGCCTTACATCATCGACAAGGTTTACTCAAAAGCATACCACAACAATTTCAGGTGTTTCGTTTTCATCATCCTCCTTCCAAACTTTGTTAACACAACGGTTTGATAAACAAAAGTGAATGAGAGCAGTATTTTTGTTTTTGTTTTTTAACATAAATGAAAAACGAGTGAATACGAATGGATTAATTCAAAAGATGCATAAACATTTCATTAATCTTACCAATTCAAAGAAAACAACAATGCTTAAAAGCAATTAACAGTCAACATGCAAGGAAACTACAAAAGAAATGCTGAAACAACCAAATGATTGCCAGCTTTGGGGAATGACTTCTTCAAACTTGAAGGTTGGGATCAACAAGCTTTTTCACATTGGCATGATGATCTTCAAATTCTTTTCCTTCAATCTCATCGTTGAACGCAACCTTCTTGAATCCACTACTCACTTCTCCTTTTCTTTCATTGGTATGGGTCGTGACATTGGAAATCCAAGGCGGTATCTCAATGCTCTTACCAGGAAACAATGATAGCTCATTAGCCACATCCCTGACATCTTCCTTGTGGAACAAAACCTTGAGGGTTTTCAAGGGTCCTTTCCCTTTCTCATTACCTGGCCCAGAAATCAAGGTATATGTACTTGAGCCTTCCTCCTTGAGTGTTGGTGACCCTATGTTAATCAATCCTTGCAGCTTGAGCTTAAAACTCTTGCATTCCTCGATGGAGTGCCCCATTGTTCCAGTATGGTATTCGCACTTGATCTTCGGGTGATCTTCTTCAAAGACTAAACTCTTCTTGTTAATCAGTCCTCGTACCAAGGCTTTTAGCGCACAGCAAGAATCTAGGTTATGTCCCAATGCCCCTTTATGGAATTCACACGTTGCAATTGGATTGTACCATGGTAGATATGGTGACACAGGCGTGAGAGCTCGAGGGGTCACCAAAGCATTCTGGATCAGTAGCGGGTAGAGCTTGCTATATGGCACCGGAATCGAGTCATTGTGATCCTTGTTCCTCTTGTTCTGATTCTGATTTTTGTTTTGAACCTGGTTTCGGTGATTTTGAGGAGGAATAGCCAGAGGATGTTGCTGATGACGTCTTGAGGGAGGTCCATATACTGGTAAATGAGGAGTTGCCACATAGAATTTCCCTTGACTTGGGGTAACACCGGATGGATGTGGCGTAGTAGCTCTCTTTGTTGCAGCAGCGTATATTGGGTGACCCTCTTTTCCCAACAAGACTTGCAGGGTTTCCAAGACCCATCTCATTTGGCTCTTCAAAAGATTAAGTTCCTCATTCAGTGCTTCTTGGCTTTTCCTTAGCTCGTCCATCATCCCCTGAGACATGGTTCTTTTCTCTTCGCGTGTTGAGAATCACTTTGCTTCACGGACAAAAGATGGATGAGTTTTTTTTTGGTATTTTGTTTGGAGAATGACATGCATTATGATGCGATGCAAATGCAATGGAATGCGAATGAATGCAATGCAAGCCATGCACATTTGTTTTTTCATACACGGGTTCAAAAGTATGAGGTACTGATGAATCTGATTGTTTTCCAAGAATAGGTTCTCACCGGGTAAGATCTAAGGTTTTGTTACAAAGGATTCCCAGAGTCATTGATTCACACGAATGCTTGACGCTTACGGGAAATACTTTCCGGTCGTCAACTCCATCAAGGGAATCTATTCTGGGTGAGGTTCTAGTACCGACCCTTACGAAGTATTCACCTCGGGAGTCCGTACTACGCAACCATCGACTGGGTTCTAGACAGGATACTCAGAGTCATGGATTCAAAAGACTGTTTGACGCTTACGGAAAATACTTTCCGGTCATCAACTCCATCTGGAGAATCTATTCTGAGCGAGGTTCTCATATCGATCCTTACGAGGTATCCACCTCGGGAATCCATACTACGCAACCATCATTTCTAGTTGGCCAAAGGTTTAATGTTCTAAAAGGTCCTTAGAGTCATGGACCCCTTTGAAACATCGGCGCTTACGAGGTATACACCTCGGGCGACAATATTTGCAAAAGGATCTACTCTAAGTGAGGTTCTCGTACCGACTCTTACGAAGTATACACCTCGGGAGTCTGTACTACTCAACCATCGTCCTATCTTATGTTTTTTTTTCACTCTAGACTCGGGTGTAGAGTCTTTCCCACATGGTTTGCAATCAAGATCCAAGTACCAACAATCACAATAGAACCAATATTCAACAGATATAACAATAAAGATAGTAAAAACAATAAAGAAAAAGCCACACAATTAAACAAACAAAGGCACACAAACGTCTTAACTAGGCTTGAGTCGCTTATGGTTTGCCGAGTCCCCAGCAGAGTCGCCATCTGTCGCACCTCGAAAAAAATAGGGATACGACTTCAAAGCGAAGCGCGATCGCACGCTCGCAATGATGGACTGAACAGAGTCGCCACCGGACTTTATTTATTCCTAAAAAGGAAAGGGGAAATATCGATAAAACCCAAGACAAAAGAAAGGATAAGATATGGTCATCGCAACCAATATCAGGGTTCGGGAGTCGATTACGCAAGGGGAAGGTATTAGCACCCCTCACGTCCGTTGTACTCAACGGGAACCATTAGGTCAGTTGTGTGCATTAATGTTAGTTAAAATATTAGGCTTTTCGAATTATTAGGTGGGAAAGAAAGAATAGAAGAGAGAAGAAATGTTTTTGGATTTTTAACGAAGGACTAAACATAAGTTTTTTATTAGTGGGCCTGACAAGATTTAAAAATCCTGCTCCTACGTATCTCAAAAGAGAAATCAAGGCTTACGTAGTTCTGGGTAGAAAAATGTTTATTTGTTGGTCGATTTTAGCGAAAGCTATATTGTATTAATCGATAAAAACATCGTTTTACCCAAAACAGATGACGAGTGGACGCATACCACACATCGAACGGATTTATAAATCTATATTCGGAAAAGCGTCGCTTATCTCTACTCAACAATCGTGGCCGAAACATTGTTTTGCATCACCTTAAGACATTATATCTTTCGTTTATGAAAAAGGTTTTTGATTAATCGCACGGCGGCGAGAAAAGGGTTTGATTGGTTGGATGTATTTTGAGTGATGGCGAGAACTTGGATGAGCGAGATATACATCTCGAATCCTAGCCTCAGGAGTGCATGGTATACACCATGTTCCATTTCCATCTTTATTGAAAAACGTTAAGATAGGAATTAAGTATTTTGGAACTTTGATTGAGAAAGGGTTTGAAGAAACCGCATTGACAATTTTAGACGATGGCGAGAGTTAAGATTGGCGAGGCATACGTCTCAAATCTTAACCTCAGGAGTGCATGGTATACACCATGTTCCATTTCCACCTTTATTGAGAAAGTGTTAAATAAGATTTAAGTATCTTAGATTTTATTGAGAAAGGTTTGACGAAACCACATTGACAATTTTAGACGATGGCGAGAGTTAAGATTGGCGAGGCATGCGTCTCGAATCTTAACCTCAGGAGTGCATGGTATACACCATGTTCCATTTCCACCTTTATTGAGAAAGTGTTAAATAAGATTTAAGTATCTTAGATTTGATTGAGAAAAGGGTTTGACGAAACCACATTGACAATTTTAGACGATGGCGAAAGTTAAGATTGGCGAGGCATACGTCTCGAATCTTAACCTCAGGAGTGCATGGTATACACCATGTTCCATTTCCACCTTTATTGAAAAAGTGTTTAAGTAAGAATTAGGTGTTTTGAGTTTTGTTGTGAAAATGACTTGACCTAGATCAAGTATTGATGGACGTTTGAGAAATTTGAATGAGTGTTCGAGAGAACAAAGTGGATAAATTGGATGATGGCGAGAACTAGGATTGGCGAGATATACATCTCGAATCCTAGTCTCAGGAAAAATGGCTTGACGTTGAATCAAGCGTTTGGTGAAAGCTGGAAGAAATGGAATAGAATGGAGAAATGAGTTGATTTGTTTACTTGAGAAAATACTCGACGTTGGATCGAGTCATATTATTTTGTATTTTTTAGGAATGATTAGTTTTATTCTTGTGTTAGTATCTAACTAAACAGACAAGCAATAGAGAAATAAAATAGTACAAGATTATTACACATTGGGGGAGTGGGGTACATTTTGTCAAATGGGGATTAAAAAAATCATGAAACAAATAAATCGGACCCAAACAACAAATGACGCAATGCATGAGTGTAAGTGCAAGAGAACCGGCTCATTGTAAGAAAGCCCAAGAGTAAGCTATGTGAGGTTGACGGCGATGCTTAAAAAAGCAATCGACTTACAAAGGGTGTGAAAAAGGGGCTCGATATTAAATCGAGAAAAGTATGATTTTTATAGTTTTCAAATGGTTTCGAACACATGATGCAATTAAAAGAAAAAACAAATCTACATTATTAAATAATAATAAAAAAACTATGAATAATAAAGCATAAATATAAAAGAAAATGTTAAAAGAAAAAAAACTACACCTAGGGGTATCGAACCCACTACACTAAAGATCTAGAAAACCAACCCTCTACACTAGACCACTTAGGATTAGTTGTTATTTACAATGTCAAATGAGCTTTATAAATCAAAAAAGATTGGAACAAAGAAAATTAAAGAAAATAAAACCAAAATAATAATAATAATAAAAAAGGACTATTAGGTTACCCCAAAAAATCCAGCCGCCTGGCTGTTGGATTTTAGAGGTTGGGAATATTAAAAGAACAATTAACTAAATCCTAAACTAATAAAATCATAGTTAATGCCCTACCTAAAACTCTAAACATTCACTTAATGGGAATTAAAAGCCTGTTTTTTTAAAAAAGGAATAAAGCCTTGAATGAATAAATGAGAAAAGAAAAAAGAGGACGCAAAACAGTATCTCAAACGTCCTTCCCTTTCATTCTCTCACTCATCTCTCGAAATCGCCTCTCACTCGAAAAAGCTCACACTAGCCTATTCATTCTCCTCTCCGTTTCACTTTCAAACATCCTCACCCTCTTGCTCTCAAACGAATGCTACAGAAAGATTCAAGCAAAAAAAACTCACCTTCGGTGGTGGCAACAACAGCGACGAATCTCGAACCTCCCTCTTTCGCCCCTTCCCAATAGGTTTGTTTTTGATTTTTAGATTTAGGGTTTTTCTGTTTTCTCCGTTTTTTCAATCCGCCTCCCTTTGATTCCGTCTTCCCCTTTCACTAATTCGCTCCCTCTTATTTATATTTTGCAGATTTAGGGTTTACAATTTTGTCTTTGGTGATTCCAACAGGTGTTTCTGCCAAGATCCCTTTTTTGTGCTCAGTTGGGATTCCCCTCTTTGATGTTAACTTCGGAAACGGTAACCAATCTACATACTTTCGTCTTCGTTTTTGTCTTAATGCCCAAATTGGGAAATTTTGGATTCTTACTATTTTGACTAGTTACTGGTGTTACTGCAGTGAAAATCGAAACATTCATGAGTGGTTTGATTTCTTTTTATGGTATCTTGCACAATAGATTAAAGGCTTCAAGAAGATCAGCATGGGAAGCATTGTTCTTGTTTACATTCCTTACAACATCATATCCTTTGCAAGACTTCAAGTAATGATTTTCTTGTATTTGGATTCACAAGTGCAAAACATTCACGGTGTTATCATTTTTCAGGTGCTATACTATGACGTCCGTCCCTTGCCACTTGCCTCTTTGGTCTTCTCAAAGTACCGTTCTTCAGAAACTGCAGATACTCTCTTGAAGAAGGTTGGATCGGAATATCTCCTGAAGCAAGATCCTGGGCCACCAGTATCGAATTTATCAAGCAAGTGCATTCGTGGTGGGTCACGACATTCTTCATATGAATCCATAATTAAAAGAGGCAAGTCATTGTATATGAAATAATTTCAAGAATTTTTTATGCATGGATGCCATTCGCAACTGGCTGTGTAGGCAAAATGTATGTGACTTGTTTGTGCCAATACAGCTTTCTCCAATGGAGGTAGGGAAGCTTCAATGTTTTAAACACGAATCATCAATCTATGACTCCTAGAAGCCGTTGTCATCACTTGCTCCTGCAGACCTTGAAAAACCTCTGCTGCAAAATCAGCAAGATCACCAAGCTGTCTCAAGATCCCAACAGGTCCAGCAAGTTGCGTTTATCTTCAAAATATTCCGGCTCAGATTGGGGTTTCGTCCTGGTGTTATTTCGTACCGTGGTAAATTATTGGGACTTACCGGTTTAGTTGTTGCATTTGCAGGAAAACGGAATCTTAATGACTTGGCGAGCGTTCCTCTCGGTCTTGTTTGACTTGGACAGTAACACGGGCAGTTGATGCTTCAGTGATGAGTAATGGTGGCTACGGTTTGGATTCGTGAAAAATGAAGCAGGTATGAGTGACAGAAACAGTATTGCAGATGTTAACTGCGGACAATTGGAAAGGTCTACTTTCTTTGAATATTCTGTAACTCGAATCCTGAGATGTTGCAGGTCACTATATCCGGAAATATCAAGTGAACCTTACATCATCTAGGAATTTCTGGATGAAGAATAAAGACTTTCGATGCTTCAGGTAAAAGCTCTAAAAAATGATATACTTGCTTTAAAATTCCATTGTAGTTATCTTCTGCTATTATCTGATTTGGCTTGGGATTTTGGTCTGTTTATGGCGCTCAATGCTCTCACATCACGGCTTATACGGCACGAGACTCCGTGGATCAAGCTTCTTTCTTTGGTTAGTATCTGTTTCTTATCACTTGTCTTTAACCCCGCCTTTCACGTTTATTGCCGAGTCGGTGAGCTTATGAATAATTGTTGCATCTGATGTTTGTGGTCCAGGGGTTAATGGATAACAAACTGCGAATGCACACTTAACAAGCGGCAGCAAGTTGCAGTAGAGAAGAACAGCCATAAGCTGCAGTGAATCTTAAAGCATCCAAAGCGTCTAACGAGAACTGAAATCAAAGTTGTTGCCGAGACAAACTGCAAAAGCTGTCAATGGAAAATAGAAGCAGCAACAACCAAATGACACGTCACAGAGTTGCTACAAAACCGCATACCACCAAACTCCATTCAGCGGAAAACACGTGCAAGCTTCAACGACAACATCAACATTGCAGTTCAAACACAACCGTCGAATTTTCACCCCAGTTACTCCTTTGCTTATGTCTTGCGTATTTGGCAACCAAGCATTTAGTAGCACATAAAGAAAAGAAATGTTTTGATCGTGTCCAAGATTTGAAATTGTGTCCACGTTGCAATTTTGAATATATTGAAGAAGCTTGCAGTTCAATATGACTGGTGTGGCCACAGTTATAGTTGCAGTCATGAGCAGTTTGTTTTATACATCAATGGACGTGCGCATAACTCACATACCATATTACCAATGCAACCCTAAAGTAATCAATCATGTTCTTGAGTTGTGTAGTATTCATGTGAATAATAAGAAATATGAAAGTTTTTTTTTTTATGCTTGTTGTCTAGACAAATCTCATGGGCTTCATGCTCTTTTAGCTCATACAAAATATAGTAGTGCTTTTGAACTAATCCAAACAAATCTATTTGGGGGGAGGGGTTTCACTTGCTCCATCTAGAGGTGAATACACTTATTATGTCTCCTTTGTTGACGCTCATACAAGGTACGCTTGGATATACATGCCGAAGCAGAAAAGTGATGCTTTTAATGCACTTGGCATAATGCACAGACTCACACGTCCACACACATCCCATCAGAATGGTACTGTTGAAATGAAGCATAGACAAATTATGAAAATGGGATTGGCCTTCACCGTTATTTTCCTTACATAACAAGTAACTAGAGTACAAGACACTGAAAGTGTCTAGTCGATCATGCTACCCTCACTTGAGGCCATACAATCAACATGAACTGGATTTCAGAAGCACCAAATGTGTTTATCTGGGAGTATCTCCACTACACGAGGATCACAAACGCTTGGACAAAGATGGATGTGGATTTTGGGTATAGTTTGGAACAAAAATGGATTTAAAAAAAAAGAGTTGGGTTATTGGATATTTGATTATAAAAATGGATATGGATTTTTTTTAGGAATAATCCAATATCAGTTTGAACATCAATTTAATTAATAATAACAAATCAGCAAAAAACCAAAAAAACAAATTAATCTATAATTCACTTAAAATTACTTGGATACCAACTCTAACATTCATTTGGAAATTAAAATCGATTAGAGTTTGAATCATTAGTAAAATAAACAATTAAGATTAAATTGACAATTGGAATTAAACTTAATTCGAAATTAAAATCAAATTGAAAGTTTAAAAAAGTCAAATAATAAAAATCCATTTTATAATAAAAAAACACCATGATCAAGAAGCTAGATAATGACCCATGTCTATCAATAAAAAAAATGGATTTGGGAATGAATGTATGCAAATGAATTTTAGGCCAAGTGTAAAAATAAAAAATTCAGGGTCAAAATCGGGGTATGACACTCAAGCTACAAACAAGAAATGTTAGTTACATATTTTTGTGCTTTTGGTTAGTAAACAAAATAAGAAAAGCAATAATATACAATTTAAGCATGCTTGGTGATCTCAAACCACTCACAAGAGGTCCCACCCAAAGGTAAAGGGAACCAAGATGATTATGATCCTTGAGGCAATGCAAATGCAATGTTATGATGCCATGAGGGATCTTAGGGACAAAATTGGGGTCTTACAGATACCCTTATTTAAGGTCATTCTAGCCGGAGAAGTGAAGGTTAAAATCTTCGTCTCAATGAGGTAGAATGGGCTTAAATAATAACAGAGAGACGAATTTTGGTCCCTAGAGACCTCATGATGCAAATGTATGTATGCAAAAGGTAACACTCTGTGGAGATATGTGTCCATAAAGAAGGAAAAGAAATCAGGAGAAACTGATAATCCATATGAGTAATTTACTCCATGGGACAGAGACTCTGGGACTCTCATGGGGATAAGAAAGGAATAAAATGCGTGAGCAGGTCACGAGTTGACTCGAAGATGCATGTATTAGGGAATATGCCAATACAGCAAAAATTATCCACTTCGGATACTTCAGATGAAAATCCGGACTCAGATGGGGAAAATCCACTACAGGACTCCACTGGGGAAAACCAGGATGAGGTGTTACCGGCTACTGGGTAATAAGCTCAAGGAGACATGTGATTCGAACACCGATATGAGAGTGAAAGAATCAACATGCTCGAGGAGAATGAATATCTAAGACCGGTACAAGGGTGAGAGATATCAAACGTCCTAAATCATCTGAGGTATACTTAAAAAGGTAAACTTTGGCTCAGGAAAAACTGACTCCGCAGGGGGACACAAGGTCATAATAGGGAGCAGAAAGAAGGAACACCAAGGATACCGGTTACTGGGCATATAATAGGTGACCAACCAAAACGTGAGTTAGGGAATATTCCCAAGACACTCATCATCCAAAAGAGGGCTAAAGGAAAACTCGATTATGGGATGGACATTCGATTCCAAAAAGGGATACGAATCTTACTCAACTAGGGAAGAAGAAAAGGCTTCGACCAAAGAGTGCATGAGATATATTATCTATTACCGTCAGAACTTAGATAATATACTCGCATGGAAGATTATCCACAACCGGTTACTGGGTTAATAAAGGATAAATCGACCGTCAAAGAAAGGCATCGGGATACCGAAACTAGGTATATAATGATGACCATTCAAGGGGAGCAACAACCATTACCGGCAATTGGTAAATGAAAGATGACTAGCTGGGGATAAACTGCTTGATTAGAGCAATCATCCAAGATATGTATCACCGGGGTGAAGGACTTATCAATACTGAATATTTGATAATGATAATCGTCAAAGAGGGGATTACATCTACCGGATACTGGGTAGAAAACCACGAAAAGGTAATTGTCATCGATTAGGATGAAAAAGAGGTTAACTCTGCGAGGGGATGAAATAGGGTTTACAACTACCGCTATAAGGGTAGAAGACCACAGACTCCGCCGGGGATAAGATGAATGATTACTGATTACCGAGAAATTATTCATTTATACCACAGGGAAGCGCAGGAAACAGTCACAAGAGGCCAATCTAGGATCAAACTAAAGAGGCAAGCTGAATCAAGACTCGTCCTAGTGAGGATATAACTCAATGGAGACTCCCATCCCAATATATGTGTTGGGTGGAAACAGAAATAATCGTCATCCACGAGGATATAACTCGGTGGGGAATATGGAAGGAAAGATAAACACTTTCTGCTAAAGGGGCTGACTCTATATGGGGAGTTCAGACACCGACATCTGCTTGGGGACATGTATTACCAACTAGCAGGGGATCGCAAACAAAGATATATGGCAAAGAATGCAACATGAATATCCGAATGTTTGAAAACTATATGCATACATGCGTAGTTTATGTATGATGAATGTTGACAAACAGGCATATCTAACACCAACAAGTCCATCGAACAAGTGCAAACATCCGGTACTACATCTCAAGAGAGAAAGCCAGGATAACAAAGATCTCCGCAGAGGAATGAGCAAAACATTCCAGCTGGAGGCAAAGATCATCAAAAATCCGCCATGGAAACACTCTACTAGGGAAATCATCATAGGGGATCATGGAACTCTGTGGGGAACAACCACCAAATCATAAATTTCCAAAGGTCATCAAACATTGTCCCAAATAATGAAATCACATCTTCCGAGGAGGAAGAATTACTATTCTGCTGAAAGAAAGAGGGAGGAATAAATCTTCCCAACACTCGGCTAGGGGGAGAAACCACAAAAGGCTCAAGAGGGAGAGGACACCAATATGCCAGGAATATGAACAACTGCCTTACCCTGTCAAGAATCTTACCATCCTTGGGAGAGCACTGAAGGCATTCCCAGTATCCTTATGTCATTGTGAATGTTCACTTTGTTTAAAAACAAATTATGAAAAATTTGATTATTTAAAACAATGACATTTTTTTCAATTAAAACATGCCAAACATTTGTTGAATAGAAACAAATAAGAGTGCAAATAATTGGATAAAGGCTCAAGTTTATTTGATGGAATGGTAGTCTGCAAATGGCAAGACTCCATAGATCTTTACAAATTTGAAATTGGTGATATATATTGGAAAAGGGCTACATTGAACATAATGACCATTTCTCCACCAATTCTAAATCCGATGTATTTGAAGCTTTGGTTGATGATGAATGGGCAAGAATCTCTGACGGATAACAGTTGTAGAACAAAGTCTTGTCAGGATGCAGTTACTTGCCAAATCCCTATTTTTTGCCTAGATTGCCCCAGGGTAAGGTACTCAATCTAGCGGGATACATATTCACCTTTTTTATATGTCTCTAACTTTTTTCTGGATCGCCCTTTCGGGTTTTCAATCCACCGAGACGCTCATTTTTGCCTAAGCCGCCCTTTCGGGTTTTCAACTTAGCGAGCTATTCTCTTTTTATTTTTAGGCGAAGTATTTCTTGACTGCATCTGAATTCACAGGGCGAGTGAAATCCTCCCCATCCATAGTTGTAAGTATCAAAGCACCTCCTGAGAAGGCTCTCTTAACAACATATGGACCTTCGTAGTTTGGAGTCCACTTGCCCCTAGAATCGGGCGTGAAAGACAAGACTTTCTTGAGCACGAGGTCACCTTCTCGGAACACACGAGGCTTGACCTTCTTATCAAAGGCTTTCTTCATCCTTTGTTGATATAATTGACCATGGCACATGGCAGTCAATCTCTTTTCTTCTATCAAATTCAACTTGTCATAACGACTCTGAACGCATTCAGCATCAGTCAACTTGGCTTCCAACAAGACTCTCATTGATGGGATCTCCACCTCTCTGGGAGCACAGCCTCCATGCCATAAACGCGAGAGAAAGGGGTTGCCCCTGTCGAAGTGCGAACAGAGGTACGATATCCATGTAAAGCAAATGGCAGCATCTCATGCCAATCTTTATACGTAACAACCATCTTCTGGATAATCTTCTTGATATTTTTATTAGCAGCTTCAACAACCCCATTCATCTTGGGTCTGTAAGGAGAAGAATTATGATGCGCAATCTTGAACTTGCTACATAGTTCCTTCATCATCTTGTTGTTCAAGTTAGATCCATTATCAGTAATGATCTTATCTGGCACACCGTAACGGCATATGAGTTGATTCTTGATAAACTTCACAACGACCTGCCTGGTCACATTAGCATATGACGTTGCTTCAACCCACTTCGTGAAGTAATCAATTGCTACGAGAATAAATCTGTGTCCATTGGACGCTTTTGGTTCTATCATGCCAATCATGTCAATTCCCCACATGGAGAAGGGCCATGGTGACGAAATCACATTCAGAACTGTATGGGTAATATGAATCTTATTCGCATAAATCTGACACTTATGGCATTTCTTCACATATTTGCAGCAGTCAGACTCCATTGTCAGCCAATAGTAGCCTGCTTTCAACATCTTTCTGGCCATGGCGTGTCCATTGGAATGTGTACCAAATGAACCATCATGGACTTCAGTCATCAACAGGTCTGCTTCGTGTCTATCCACGCATCTGAGCAGCTCCATGTCAAAATTTCTCTTGTAAAGTACATCACCATTGAGGTAAAAACTTCCTGATAATCTCCTTAGAGTCTTCCTATCTTTCACAGATGCCCCAGGCGGGTAAATTTGGCTCTAAAGGAAACACTTGATATCATGATACCACGGCTTATCATCTTTCACTTCTTCAACTGCAAACACATGAGCTGGTCTGTCCAAGGGCATTACAGTGATATTGGGAACTTCATTCTAAAGTCTAACCACAATCATCGAAGCAAGTGTAGCAAGAGCATCTGCCATCCGATTCTCATCTCGAGGAATATGATGGAAGTTAACCTCAGTAAAGAACGTTGAAATCCTCCTTGCATAATCCCTATATGGAATGAGGTCAGGCTGATTCGTTTCCCACTCACCCTTAATCTGATTAACAACGAGGGCCGAATCACCATAAACATCAAGATGCTTGATCCTTAGATCAATGCATTCCTCCAATCCCATAATACAAGCTTCATACTCAGCCATATTATTCGTGCATTTGAAAGTTAGCCTTGTCGTGAAGAGGAAATGTGTGCCCTGAGGAGTAATAATCACTGCCCCAATACCATTTCCATATTCATTTACAGCGCCATCAAATACCATGCTCCAACGGGAACCAGGCTCTGGCCCTTCATCTAGCGTAGGCTCATCACAATATTTTATTTTCAAATACAGAATCTCCTCATCTGGGAAGTCATAATGAACTGATTGATAATCCTCAATCGGCTGATGTGCCAAGTGGTCAGCCAAGATACTACCTTTAATAGCCTTTTGAGCTCGATACTCAATATCCTACTCAGATAACAACATCTGCCAACGGGAAATCCTCCCTGTTAAAGCAGGCTTCTCGAAAATGTACTTGATTGGATTCATTCTGAATATCAACCAAGTCGTATGATTTAACATATATTGGCGTAAGCGCTTAGCGGCCCAAGCCAAAGCATAACATGTCTTCTCGAGCATTGAGTATCGAGACTCACAGTCAGTGAACTTCTTGCTCAAGAAGTAAATATCATACTCTTTCTTTCCTGATTCGTCTTGCTGACCAAGGACACAACCCATTGAGTCTTCAAGAACAGTCAGATACATAATCAATGGTCTTCCTTCGACGGGCGGAGACTGGATCAGATGCTCAGACAGATACTCTTTAATGCTATCAAAAGCTTTCTGGCAATCCTTGGTCCAATCATGAGACTGATCTTTCAGGAGGAGCTTGAATATCGGTACACATGTGGCAGCCATGTGGGATATGAATCTGGAAATGTAATTCAAGCGGCCAAGAAAACCTCGAACTTGCTTCTCAGTTCTGGGCGCATGCATCTCTTGTATTACTTTGACCTTTGCAGGATCAACTTCAATACCTCTTTCACTGACAATAAAGCCCAATAACTTACCGGAACGGACTTTAAATGTACACTTGTTGGGATTCAGACGAAGCTGATACCTTCTCAAACGCTAAAAAAGCTTCAACAGGTGCCCTACATGTTCAACTTCCGTTCTGGACTTAGCGATCATATCATCAACATATACCTCGATTTCCTTGTGCATCATATCATGAAACAAGGTAGTCATAACTCGTTGATACGTGGCTCCGGCGTTCTTCAAACCGAAGGGCATCACTCGATAACAAAATGTTCCCCAAGGTGTGATGAATATTGTCTTCTCCATATCCTCGGGTGCCATCTTAATCTGATTATATCCGGAAAATCCATCCATAAATGAGAAGACATTGAATTTAGCTGCATTATCTACCAACATATCAATGAGAAGACATCAAGATGTTTGATCCTAAGATCCATACATTCTTCCAAACCCATAATATATGCCTCATATTCTGCCATATTATTCGTGCATTTGAAAGTTAGCCCTGTTGTAAAAGGAAAATGTGTGCCTTGAGGAGTAATAATCACTGCCCCAATACCATTTCCATATTGATTAACAACACCATCGAATACCATACTCCATCGGGAACCAGGCTCTGGCCCTTCATCGAGCGTAGGCTCATCACAATCTTTCATCTTAAAATAAAGAATCTCCTCATCTGAGAAGTCGTACTGAACAGAGTGATAATCTTCAATTGGTTAATGTGCCAAGTGGTCAGCCAAGATACTACCCTTAATGGCTTTTTGAGCTCGATACTCAATATCATACTCAGATAACAACATCTGCCAATGGGCAATCCTCCCATTTAAAGCAGGCTTCTCAAATATATACTTGATTGGATCCATTTTAGATATCAACCAAGTCGTATGATTCAACATATACTGGCGTAAATGCTTAGCGACCCAAGCCAAAGCACAACATGTCTTCTCAAGCATTGAGTACCAAGACTCATAATCAGTGAACTTCTTACTCAAGTAGTATATAGCATACTCTTTCTTCCCTGATTCATCTTGCTGACCCAATACACAACCCATGGAATCATCAAGCACGGTCAAGTACATAATCAATGGTCTCCCTTCAACAGGTGGGGGCAGAATCGGAGGTCCGGACAAATATTCTTTGATACTATCAAAAGCTTTTTGGGAATCCTCGGTCCAATCATGACGCTGATCTTTCCGGAGGAGCTTGAATATACGCGCACATGTGGAAATTATGTGGGATATAAATCTCGAAATGTAATTCAAGGGGCCAAGAAAACCTCGGACTTGCTTCTCAGTTTTGGGCGCAGGCATTACTTGTATTTCTTTGACCTAGGCAGGATCAACTTTAATACCTCTTTCACTGACAATAAAGCCCAATAACTTGTCGGAACGGACTCCAAATGTACACTTGTTAGGATTCAGGCGGAGTTTGTACTTCCTCAAACGCTGGAAAAGCTTCAACAAGTATTCTACATGTTCAACTTCCGTTTTCGACTTTGAAATCATATCATCGACATACACCTCAATCTCCCTGTGCATCATATCATGAAACAAGGTAGTCATAGTGCATTAATACGTGGCTCTGGCGTTCTTTAAATCGAAGGGCATCACTCGATAACAAAATGTTCCCCAAGGTGTGATGAATGTTGTCTTCTCCATATCCTCGTGTGCCATTTTAATCTGATTATAACCGGAAAATCCGTCCATAAATGAGAAGACATTGAATTTAGTTGTATTGTCTACCAACATATCAATGTGTGGTAGAGGAAAATTATCTTTCGGACTAGCTTTATTCAAGTCACGGTAGTCCACACACATTCGGACTTTTCCATCTTTCTTAGGCACGGGCACAATATGGGCCACCCATTGAGGATCTGTAGAAGTCACCATAAACCCCGCATCAATTTGCTTATGAACTTCTTCTTTAATCTTCACTGCCATATCAGGATGAGTTCTTCTGAGCTTCTGCTTCACAGGCACACACTTAGGCTTCAACGGCAAGAAATGTTGCACAATATCAGTATCTAGACTAGACATGTCTTCATACGACCAGGAAAAGACATTGACATATTCTCGTAGTAACTCAATCAACCTTCTTCTTCACAGACTCTTCCAGGAGTGCCCCAATCTTTACTTCACGAACACAATCTTTCGACCCCAAGTTGACTGTTTCTATATTCTCAAGATGCGGCTGAATGATCTTCTCCTCGTGCTCAAGCAAACGGGTAATCTCATCAGGAATCTCTTCAACATCATCTTCTTCTACCTCAAATACAGGGAACTCAAAGTTGGGAGATGGTGTTGGATCATTATGTTCAATGGGTCTGACCAACCGGCATAATGATTTTGAGTATGAAAGAGATTTCAGAATTCAAACAAGGCAAATCATTATACAGATGAAAATATTGATTTTATTCTCTTTTTTAGGGTTTTATGGTGATCACCAATTTCATGCAAAAAGCAAAAAGGAAAAATAATTTTGAAAAACAAGCATTTAACATGTGATTACTGAATGAATATCATTGTATTAATCAAATATGCCAACTACGTCATCACTTTTCCTTTTGGCATGGGAGAAGGGTTTTCAAACAAGATGAACACATTACGTGGACTTATGGATAACTGTTGGAACATCAACATCGACCCAATTATTTCAGATTCCTCTAGGGATGACAAACTTGCCAAGGTCTTCCTCTTCATCATCTTCAACAACGACAGCAACCTCTTGATCTTCAACAGTGTGGATGAAACCTCCACTCTGGAACAGTCCACGCTCATTGGAAACACCGGAAGAGTACCCTATGCCAACTCGGGATTTATTATCCTCCAACTTGATCATTTGCCCAAAACCAGTAGTTGCACCATGCTCAATGGCCAACTTCGCATCATTGTAGGAGACAAATGAAGAAAGTCCTTTCCTTGAAGGCTCAGCAATAGATAAGGCTTGGAACAGAGTCCCAACCTCATCCTCAGCATCGATGTAGGAGAAGGAAGATAAATGACTGACCAAGAGAGCCTTTTCTCCCCCTATCACCACCAACTTCTTGTTTTTCACAAACTTCAACTTCTGGTGTAGGGTGGATGTCATGTCGCCTGCCTCGTGAATCCATTGTCTGCCAAGCAAACAGCTGTAAGACGGATGAATATCCATGACCTGGAAAGTGATCTGGAAATCACTAGGTCCAATCTTGATCAGGAGTTCTAATTCGCCGATCACCATTTTGTGCGATCCATCAATCGCTTTAACAACCACTCCACTCTGCCTCATGGGAGGCCCCTAGTAAGAAAGTTTAGCCAAAGAAGATTTTGGCAACATATTAAGCGATGATCATGTGTCCACCAACACATTGGACAAGGCGTCATCCATACAGTTTATTGATATGTTTCAGCCTGAATTGTGGTCTTTTCCCTCCTCGGAAAGATCAGCATCGCAGAAGCTCAGGTTGTTACGAGCGGTTATGTTTGCAACAATGCTATCAAACTGCTCAATAGTGACATCGTGGTCCACATATGCCACGTCCGACACCCTCTGCAAAGCTTCGCGGTGTGGCTCAGAATTCATCAACAAAGATAAGACATATATCTTTGATGGAGTTTGTAGCAGCTGATACACAACGTTGTATTCACTCCTTTTGGTGAGCCTCAGCATCTCATCGTCGTCCTCTCTCAAAGCACCAGAATGGCCAACCAGGACTGGATTGTTATTATTCTTCATAACAACAGGGTATACACCCTTTACAACAGGAGCAGGATTGTTAGATGAAGAAGTCCTCACGGGACCGGTAGGATTAACAACTTTTCTCTTCAATAAGTCTTCATGGGGTTTCGGCTGCGCCGAGAAGACACGACTGCTACGGGTCACACCAATGACGTATGAGATTCTCACAACAGAGGTTGAGGGCAACGACACCTACTTTCCATCTACTAGCATCACAACATTGTACCTGTAGGGAACAACCTTATCTGATGAATACGGGACAGGACCCGCTGGCTTGATCACAAGAGCTGGAGATACCTTCTTCTTGCTGCCATCATACTTGACGATAACAGGCTTTGGAATTCTAAATACAGGGGAGATAGCATCAACTTCATCCTCATCATGATTCTAAAGTATTTCAATCATTCCCTGATCCAGCATCTCTTGGATGTCCTTTCTAACTTGTCGGCATCCTCTCTCGTTGATAGTGCACACCTGGCACCTATCATGGTCATGCTCATAGTGGTTGTGTTCACATAACAGCTTATGCATCTCGACCAAATATTTCCTTATGTCATTGACATACAAGACTTTATATTTACCAGGGCATTCCTGGACCATATTCACAACAACTTTCCCATGCTCGGGCAATGGGTTCTTCTTAACATTAGGACCTGCGTCCTTGAAAAAAAATATCCCGCTTCTTACAAGGTCTTGCACCTTGGTCTTCAACGGGTAGCAATTTGCCATGTCATGTCCGGGAGCACCGGAATGATATACACAATATAATTCAGGCTTATACCACCACTTAGGATTGGTTGGTACAGCTGGAGGGTCTCGTGGAGTAATCAGTTTTCTATCAATCAGAGATGGATAGAGCTCAACATAAGTCATTGGAATTGGGTCAAAAGTTACCCTCTTCCTCCCGTAATTGCTGGTGCTGGTGTTATTGTTGTTTCGAGGCGGGTAGGCCTGCTGTTGTTGACAATGTTGTTATTGTTGTTGTTGATGATGAACTTCTCAAAAGGCAGGTGCTATATGAGCCACCTGGTGTTGGTTGTTGGCAGGACGCACATTCTTCCTCGTCACAGAGAGCCTTCTTTTAACATGAGAGGTCACAACATGTGTCTCTCCCTCATTCTTCTTAGAAAAGCTCCCATATCTCTTTGCTGAAGAGTTGTCCTCCCTATACAAACTTCCCTCACGGACCTCTTCTTCCAATCTCATCCCCATATCCACAATCTTGGTGAAGTTTGAGGGAGCATTGGTGATCACCCTTTCATAGTAGAAAGAGCTCAAATTCTTAAAAAAGATCTTTGTCATCTCTTTCTCTTCTAGGGGTGGCACTATCTGAGCTGCCAACTCGCGCCATCTCTAGGCATATTCTTTGAATGACTCTTTGTCCTTCTGCGAGATAGCCCTCAGATGGTCCCTATCAGGGGCCATATCCACATTATATTTGTATTGCTTGACGAAGGCCTCGCCGATATCATTGAAAGAGCGGATGCTCGCACTCTCCAGTCCCATGTACCACCAGAGCGCAGCAACAGATAAGCTATCCTGGAAGTAATGGATAAGCAGTTGATCATTGTCTGTTTGAGTTGACATCTTGCGAGCATACATCACAAGATGGCTGAGCGGGCATGTGTTTCCCTTGTATTTCTCAAAGTCAGGTACTTTGAATTTAATAGGGATCTTCACGTTAGGCACTAGGCACAACTCAACAACACTTTTACCAAAGAGGTCCTTACCCCTAAGAGTCTTCAGTTTCTTGAGCAACTCAAGGAATTGGTCTTTCATCTCGTCCATCTTTTCATAAACGTCTGGGCCCTCAGATGGCTCAGAATGATAGATGGTGTCTTCAACTCATGGCAAAGTGTGCACAACGGGAGGTGGCACAGAAAGGACCAGGCTAGATGCCGGCAGAGAAGCGAGAGTACGAGCGAAACCCTCAGGAACAAAATTGGCGGGCATTCCCCAGGGGAACCCGGCTGGCATAGATGGCGCAAAATGGGTTGTAGCAGCAGGAATAGTCGAGGTAGCAACCTCATAAATGACAATCCTCTAGGGAGGAGTTGCAGGAGTTGGCAGTTAGCCTAGCAATCTCTTCTTTCAGTTCCCGGTTCTCTTGTTCTAAGTGCTACATTATCCTTGGATGATTGGGCATTGTGTTATACCGGTGTGTCAGCTTGTCTTCAAAATAAATGAAGAGAAAAAAGTTAGACCACTAGTTGAGAGGTCAGAACAAAACCTGCTTATGCATATGATGCATGCAATGTTTGTGTATATGGTTTGTTTTTATTTGAGGAACTTTATAGAGATCTATTTGCAAATATTTGAAAATATTAATTTTTTAAGACATATATGTAATGCACATAACAATAATATTTGGAAATTTTTTACACCAATAAAGTAGTACAGTTTTGGTAACCAAATAGAATACAAGAGGAAAGGAAAATGATCATCCTATGGAGCCCTAGAAACAATCATCCAAAGCTCTCGAAATCGGAATATAAGTTGCACGAAGCCTCTTCACCTCTCTCTCATAAGCTGCTTCCATATCAGCCTTCTCTTTGGTGAGTCGATCATACTTCCTCTTCCAAAACCTGGATGGCTGAGGAAGAAGAGAAGTAACCACATCATCAGGCTCATTAATAACCTGATGCTCTAGAAATTCTATCACTGCATCCTTATCTCTGAGTTGCTGAAGAAGTTCCTCTCCCTCACGAACCCAAACACGCGACCGGTCTTCATCTCTCAACTCCTCTACTCCTTGGTTAGGGAGGGTTGAAGGCCCAACCATAACCATAGGGGCAGGTCTCGGATAATCATACAGCATGCGGTACTCAAGAGCTCTCTTCCTCACCCAAGCGATGTAGGGTTCCAAGGCAATGCAATTCTTCGGACCAAGCTCTCTCCTTCCCTTCCTATGAACTTTGCGCCAGGCGCTGACCATTCTATCCTTCAAGTTCTGGGGATCTTTACCCTCTTAAAAGAATACACCTTCCAACAGTATGTTGTTAGGTTTATGCTTTAAGGGGAACCCAAGTTGACGGCGAGCCAAAATAAGGTTGTAGTTATTTCCACCACATGTACCAAGAAGAGGCACATTGGAGAACTCACCACAAGAATCGATAATCTAGATGCCATCATACACACGGTTATACCAAAAGGTATCATCATTAGTGAGAGACATAAGTCTCATAGACCACCGTAGACATCCCTTAATCTCCTTGAAGGCGAGCGTCTGAGGCAAGTGCAACATAAACCACTTGTACAACAGAGGCAAACAACACACAATGGATCCACCACCCTTTGCATTCCTCATATGCAAAGAGAAATAAGTGTCACCTAACAGAGTCAGAATGGGATTAAGAGAAGAGAAAATCCTAATAGCGTTCACATCCACAAAATTGTCGATGTTGGGAAATAAGACTAGCCCATAGATGAGAAGTACAAATACGGCTTTAAAGGCGTCCTCACTCATGGCCTTCCCAAACAAAGTAGCTTGGGCAATGAGAAAATCAGATGGGAGACCTTGAATTCCATCTTTGGTAGTCATATGAGCAACAATATCAGATACATCTACATGGAGCATGTCAACAATCTCATGGGAAGAAGGAACCCTCTCCAAACCACTGAACGGCGACTGATCCAAGATAGGTATACCCACATGATAGGCATATTCCTCAAGTGTAGGCAAGAGATGGAAATCCGGAAAAGTGAAGCAACGATACAGAGGATCGTAGAACTGCACCAACACACTCATCAGACCTTTATCCACCTGGGTAGAAAGAATAGACAGAAGCTTCCCATGGCGAGCTTTGAACTCCAAAGGCTCTAATACATAAGATGTCAAACTCCTTAACTCTTTCAAGTCAGGTTGTCTGAAACTCTACTTCTTCGTATTCCTTCTTTGCTTATCCATGTCTGAAAATTTGCAAATATACCTCAAAAGTTCCTTGAAAACTTTCATTGTTGATGATATGGATGCCAATGAATGCATGAATGCATGGATGCAACAATCACACTCAAGGATCAAGCAAGTCACACAACACAAAGGTCACGGGATGGCTCAAGTCATCCTCAATATCAATAATCCATTTTGGTGGATTATGGTTTACACCTTATCAACACCCAAGTTCCATTGATATTGAGAATGTACGAGAACAGATCAACCGTGAATCAAGGGAGTGTACTATGGTTAAACCTGACAATCATGTTCTAACAAAGGTCCCCATAGTCATCATCTCATCTTTTGGATATTATCGGATAAAACGACTACTCGTATTCCAAAAATATTCTCAAGAGAGACTCTTATGAGTGTAGTATCGCGTAACAATCGTATCAAATCTTACACTTGAATGATTTTTGCACTACGTCCTAAAATAGGCCAATATGGGCTAGGTATCTAGGTCCTTGCCTTCTAAGGTTTATATTGGAAAGAGTAATGCCTAACCATGACTACTCGTGTGACATTATTGATCCCAACAAGACCTCCACCAAGTGAATGGGCTTGTAAGCCAACTTGCTAAGGAATAACTCTACACAAGTCAACAAGACTATGCCATTCTCCTTTTATAAGGGCACCTGATTTCGGGTAGAGAACTCATCTCAAAATAGACCACCAAGCACACAAGCAATTGATATATCAAGCAATTCATACATTACAAACAATACAGTCATCCCAAATTTGCACAAAAATATGTCACCAATAAATACAATTATACAACACATACAAGCAAAAAGTAGGCGAAACCCACTAGGAGAAATTTATCCCCAGCAGAGTCGCCACTTTTCTGTAGAGGGGTATTCGTTATCTTATGGTTTATTAACTAAACCAAAAGTAAGCATACAATTCGAGTCGCCACCGCACTTTTATTTGTCCAAAGGAAAGGCTAAAAAGCGAACAAAAGCCAAGTAAGAATTTTTATCAAATCAAAAACTAATAAAAATGCCAGAGATCTAGGTAAGAGGGTTGGTTATGAAACGGGAAGGTTTTACGCACCCAAAACATCGTTAGTACTCTAAGGGAACCTCTTTTTGCAAATGTGTGTTATAGGTTGGTATTTGTGAAAATATGTGCAAAAGATTGGGGGGATGAGAAGAGAATATATTATATTTATAATTTTATGGTTTGACTGGATGAACCCATTCCTATGTACCATCACAAAGGTAGGATCAAAACCTCGTAGTTCGGGGTAAAAATCACAAAGATTGGTGAATTGATTTGATCAAAAGCCTTAAGGTTTTTTGTTATGAAAGTTAGAAGCCTCAACCTAAACTAACAATCCACCATGTGAGGAGAGCTTCAACATACTAGTGAGGGGTTAACCCTATAATAAGTATGGAAGACTTATAGTCCAATCACTAAGAATGAGGTGAGGTTTACATAAACCACTATGATAACTCAAACATATGGCTAATGTTTATGAAAAGTTTTTAACAAAGGTGGCCATTGAAACCACAAAATCAACTTGAAGTGAGTTGTATTTACGAGTTAGACTTATTTACAAAATGAAGTCAAAGTTGAATTAATATTCATTCACAATGAGTATTAATGAAAAGATTTTGAAAAGTCAAAGGCATAAGGCCTAGGTTTCTAATTTGAAAATAATGTCAAAGTTTGCACAAAATGAGTTTGACTTGGGTTAGAGTGAGGAGAAGAAGAGAAGGGCTAGTCCTAAAGCATACAAAGATAAGAGAAGAGATAAAACCCTTGGAGTTCCTTTTCTTGAGATCATAGAGATGATTCAAGATGCTCATTTCCTTTGGACTTATCAACACAATCATGTAATCAAACAATTTAGATTCAAGCTCCTAGGATCTCCATTGGGCTTGTCTCTCTTAACTTGGCTACTCATGACAATGGTCCTTCTTACTATCCCAAGATGGAATCTCTATCACACAAGAGCAAACATCAAAAAGTTCACAACACAATAAGAGGAATGGACAAAGAATGAGTTTAGATTAGGGGTCCTTTGAAGTCAACTTTAAGATTTAGCATTCGAAAGGCATGAGGCCTAGTTGCTCTTCAACAAGTTTAGCATTCTAAAGGCATGGGGCCTAGTTGCTCTTGAACTCTTTTAAGCATAGGTAAGTCCTAATTCTAAGTCCCTTCTCCTTTTTGCATTGGGTTCACACAAACAAAGAAAAAACAAACACAAGACAACAATATATTTATGTACAATAATGAGCTCAAATGAGCAAAAGAAAAATGGCATAAACATAAAATATGTGCTCAAATGAGCAAAGGGAAAAACAATATGAATAAATGAGCAAGAAAGTAAATTGCATTAAAGTAAATTGCAAGAAATTAAATGCTCAAAATTAAAGTTAGTCGTTAGTATGGTTATGTTAGTGTATCATAAGACAATTTAGCGCCATGTTAAGCAATCGTAAGTGGACTAATGTAGTAGTCACACCTATCTGAGGCCGGTCAATAAAACTATAGGCAAATAAACACAAGTTAGAGATAATGACTAGTAAGCCAAGCTCCTACAACTTGCCATGCCAACAGAAAAGAGGAAAGACCTTGTATGGACTTTAGGTTTTTTGTTTGACCAAGAAGCAACCTATCTTGGACACAAAGCAACTCACATGATATTGGATCAAGTTGAGTTTGATTTGGATCAAAGAAGGTTAAACCTCTCATATGTCAAGACCAACCATAAGACATTAACTAATTGGCCAAAATAAAAAGAAAATGAGATGAAGATGAAATGGACAAAAAGAGAAATCAAATATCAAATACCATTGGTCAAAAGTGAATCAAATCATCGTCAAACAATGTTAAATAGAAGATAAATGAAGATTAAAAGTCAACAAGTGAAACATATTTTTTTGGGTATTTTTGAATTAAAATAAAATGTAAAATAAAATGGACAAAATATGGTCAAACCTCAAATTCAATTAGAATCAACTTCAACAAGTCCAATTAAATTCTCATAGGTCTAACATGGTCAAACAAAGTTTGACAAATTTTTTCAATAATTTTTGAAATCAAAAACTATTTTAAAATAATTAAAAACAATAAAAATAACACAATATGAATTAAAATCTCAAATCGATTAAGAAATTGATGAGACTATTTTTCATTGACCTATCATGATCCATATATGTTAAGAAAATATTTTGGGATTTTTTAAAGATCAAAAAGTATTTAAAAATGAATTAAAACTATTAAAAACCAAATAATTCACAAAAAATATTAAATGAAGTCACAAAAATAATTAAAAATCAAAATATGAAATTAGATTTTTCAAGAAAAATTTAAGCATTGGTCTCATATTTTTGCGACTTCCAATAAAATATTTATGAATTTTTGAAAATAACAGGAATTAAATAGAATTAATCAGAAAATAGGAAAATAGCAAAAATGCATTGTCATTGGATTTGTCTCATTAATTGACGTGTCATCATCACACGGCTCAGAGGCGCGGTCATACCATGTTCTTTGGTCAAGCGCATCACACAATGTATTAAAATAAGTGAAATAAATGCAAGGCCACGATTATAACATTTGAAAGAGATCCAAGGGACCTGAAGCATCCACGTGGGGATGGTGGTGGAAACCACCATCTTCTCCGGCCTGCTAGCTGTTTCTGGCCACCACGCGCAGGTTTTCAAAAGATAATGAAAATGAAAAAGTAGGTTATCAAAATGAAGTTGGGGTGATATACATAACCTCTGTACCCTTGGATCTTCCTCAATGTTTCTATTTAGAGAGAAACAAGAGGTTGAAGATCATGGTGTTTGATCTAAAATGTCATGATTCATGAAATTATGACCACCACTGGCCTGCCTTTTGCTCGAGGACTTCAGAAAATAGTTCAAACTCTAGCAATTCGCATTCTATAGGAAGATCCATATCAAAATAGTTTGGTGATATACCTCTGAAATACAGCTTTGAACAACACGATCTCTCTAAGCTTTTGACCCAAATTTGATTTGGAGATGTAATGATGATGCAAGGCTAAGGAATTAAGACTTGAAGATCAACTAAGGATGTTGAAATTTAAGCTTGAAATTGAAAATGAAAACTGAAATTCCTTTGAGTGAGGGTTGGGTTTTCACTTCAGCAGCGTTTCAGATTTCCTTGAGGTTGGTTTTTGAATGTGCAAGCACTTCTATTTATAGTTGGAATGGCGGAAAAGTGGTGCAATGCTCGTGTGCGTGAATTTTGGATCCTCCATGCATAGGCCTGTACAGGCGCATGTGAGGCCCAAAAGTGAATGGAAATTCATGTTGAGATCACATGGAGTTGAGTTGGACGTGCAATTGGACTGGTATTTGCTTGCACATGAATTTATGAAGTGAAATGCCAAAATGCACATAAAGATGTATCTCTTCGAAACTCCCAGATGGAAAATCCAAAAATGGTCATGTGAGTAATGGTTGGAAAGCTCTTGATATAAGGAACAAAAGTCATGTTGGTCAAAAATCCATTTGGAGTTTGGAAATTGATGAAAACTGGCTGTGAAGTTTGAGGTACAAAACATGTCTAGGTTCCCTTTGAATTTTTTTTGCCAAAACCAAGCAATTTCAAGCCCTTATGTATCTATTATTCAAGCCTAAAATGCAAACACCTCCAAAATCAAAGTTGTAGATAACTTCCATATTATACATTTAGACTTAAATTTGGCATCATTTGGATTTTTCATGAGAAAGTTATGGGCACTTGAAGTTGGACTTTTTTCAAATTCAATGGTTTTGGTCCAAAGTTACCTGTAATGTTTTGTATTATCACATGTGTTTATTTTAGGATTATGAAATTTTTTACACATAACATTTGAAGTAGACATCTTAAGCTTTCCAATTAAATTGGTCTCACCGCAAAATCATAAAAATTAAGGAAGTTAGGTCCTTGGGAAGTTGACCCAAAATTAGGGTTTCAGTCAAAATGACCTATAATATTTTGAAATGAATGATGCCCTTCCAAGTTTCAAATGGAATTTTTATGAACATGAAAGTTGTTCATATGGTTCTTAAGGACATGTTTCCTTTTGGGGTCATCTTCATTTTACAAACACATCACAAGTTCTACCTCAGTGGTCCTCAGTTTAATTAGATGACTTGACTGGTCAACTTCTCAAGGCCAAACTTCAAATCTTGATGAATGAATGATTGAGGATACTCACATAAGCTCAAATATGCATAAAATAATGAATGAAAGAACTTACCTTGATTAAATTTGATCATAAGTTGAGGTTGCTTCATGAGCAAGGCACAATCAATGCATAGTTGAATGAGGGTTTCCTTGGGAAACCGTCCTTAAGCCCTTTGGGTTATCTTGATAAAATTGGAAAATTTAGATATTTGGGAGGCATATATAATTATTAAGAGATTTGTGGACCATTGTCATGCTTTCTTTCATCTTCATTTAGCCACTTCATTGAGCTTAGGAGCCTCCTAGGAGCAAGGGAGCACATGATCAATTGAGCTTCAAAACAAAAAGAGTTAGTGACATATTTTTATGCTTTTGGTTAGTAAACAAAATAAAAAAAACAATAATATACAATACAAGCATGCTTGGTGGTCTCAAACCAAACTCAGATAAGTCCCACCCTTAGGGTTAAGGAGCCACCACCAGAGCCCTAGCTCCAGTCATCTTCTTTGGTGAGCACCACCTGTCTGGTCGAAGCGCACCTCAATGGAAAATGAAAAGTGGATACACTAATTTGAAGGAAAAATGCTCAGGAGCACGAATCTGGCCTCAATTTTCTCCAATTCCAAGTATATAAAAAGATACAGGGATTTGAATTTTGAGGATCGTGAACTAAGTTGCTTCGATTTGACCTCAAAGAAACTCAATCTTCTTGCCTAAATTGATAGGACTTAAGACAACCAAAAATTAACAAGAATAGTGAAGAATAGAGGGAGAATTGAAGGGATGAAAATTCACCTTCAATGGAGCTTCAGATTGGCATGATCTTTCTTTCAATTATGCTTGGCCTTGCTTCAGATGCTTTTTGGAAGTGATTAGGATCAATGAAAAGTATGGACTCTTGGAGTTTCAATCTCAAAACAGTTGGAGATTTGAAACTCGATATTCAAAGAAAATCTTCAAGCTAATCCTTTAATGGTGAGGGTTTTGGATTGCAGATTCAAAGCTTGGGCATGAGGTCCTTAATTATGAGCAATGAGGGTCTTATTTATAGGCCATGACATTGATTTCCACACACTTCCAATTTTGGCCAATTTTGAAAATTCTCTTTGCATGCTTGCATGGGCGTGTGATAAGCCCATCAAGTGATGCAATTAGGTCCATAATTGAATGTGAATCATGCTGAAACCATGTTACAAAGCCATACAACCGTGTGTGAAAAGTGGAAGTGGAAATCATCCAAATGGCTCTTCAATTTGCAGCCAGGCGTAAGTCCTTCATACTTGGGCCAAATGAGGTGATCTTCGACTTTCTGTAAAGATGGGATTAACAAGAACAAATTTCATGTTGAACACTTTTCAATTTGAAGCTTTGATCAAGGTGAATTTTGAGGTGGAAGTTTGGGAAATCAAACATATTTGAAAATTTTCTAACTATCAAGCCATATGCTCACTTCTTTTACCTTGAATACCTTTTTTTATGGACTTCAAATGAGAAATGTTCCTCCATAAAAGTTGTAGCTCTTTCAAACCTCTTCAACATGGTCACAAATTTGACCCTATTTGGATTTGGCATGAAGGAGTTATGCATTTTATAAGTTGAGGATACTCACTTGTTCAATGGTATTGGTCCAAAATGACCTATAATGTTTCCTCTTGGCACATGCATTTGCAAGTTTAATTTGAACTTACTACAAACATAAACGTTGAATTAAAAATATTGAATTTCATCATGGAATTTGAATGGCTTTCATATCATATAAATTGAGAAAGTTATGGTCTTGGGAAGTTGACCTCCAAACTAGGGTTCAGACAAAATGACCTATAATCTTTCACCATAAAAATGCTTTTCCAAGCAAACTTTGCTCTTGACTTCAACATGAAAGTTTTTTGGAATGTCATTTTAAGTAACATTTATCTTGGAATCATTTTCATATGAGAACAATTGTAGGAGATAGGGTCTAGGGAACCCCAGTTTTGACCAATTGACTTTCTTTGGTCAACCACCATGAACCATCTTGCTAGCTTTACATTCTCTTGACTTTTGGGACTCAAGGAGGATAATATATGTGTAGGATGATGTAATATGAAGTGTCCCTTGAAATATTTGATCAAGTGTTGAAGATAATTGTTGAAGAAGTCACATAAGATACCCGGATGAATTAGGGTTTCCAAGGCAAAAAATCTCCAAACTCTTGATAAATTCTTGTTCAAAATGTAATGTGAAGACCATGGGGATCCATATATGATGTCTATAGCAATTTTGGACCATTTCTGGATTGAGCTCCTTGCATTGAGTGTCTCAAACCCTAGATATGAGCTTGATGGAGCATAGGTGAGCATACATGCTACCTACAAAAGAGTTAAACTATACATTGACATATTTTTGGTATTTTGGTTAGTAAATAATGAAAAACAAAGTATGATACAATCAAAAGTGCTTGGTGATGTCTCCCAATGCAAACCCCATGAATGAGGGGTAAGGGGGATTCCAAGGTGTGATCCCAATGCTAATGCATATGATGATATGGCATGAGGGATCTTAGGGTCAAAATTGGGGTCTTATAGTTATGTTGTAAAATCCTGGTGCTAGTTCCACTCTGACGCTCCTGGTCACTCAATTAAGAATTGTAATGCCATGAAATACAAAGTCCAAGATTTGATAGACTCGAAGGAAATCATATTTCCGCCTAACATCCTGAATGTGAATAACAACCCAATGACACCACATAAAAAACTTATGGTAAATATGGTAGAGGTTGATGAAGGAATAACATTGATGTCCCATGTGAATGATTTTAGAACTACCCTGATTAAGATTAAGGAATAATTATTAAAAGGTAGTTTGTTCCCTATCTGTGTTTCTAGTTGTAAGCACTATTTAATCAACCCACAAGAATGTGAAGTTTTGAAGTCTATTGTTCAAGGATTAATCAATGATGGAATCATGGTAATGGAGAATCTGTCCACTAATAAAGATGTGTCAACTCTAGAAATCTCGTACGATGAAGTCCAACCACTACAAATCCCATATGATCTATCCCCAATGACTATTTCTGATAATTCAGTTACCCCTCTATTGATAATTGTGCCCATTTCATTCCCTTTTAAAGACACTAAATAAGTTCCACGGATCTATGAATCAAATGTCTATATCCATAGACAAAAAGTAAAAGAAGAGCATGTAGCATCCAATGAACCAATGGTGAATATAGCCGGAACCAATGGAGTAATAAGAAGTGGAAGGATTTTTGCGCATGCACCCCTTGTTATTGATAATAGTGGGGCCTCGAATCAAGAAAAAGATAAACGAGTTAAAAATGATCAGCAAAGGCAAGACTCCTCGCCAACCAATGAGGTGGAGGTGTTCTTGCGCATCATTAAGAAAAGCGACTATAAGGTGGTTGATAAACTCAACCAAACCCCGTCAAAGATCTAAATGTTTTCTTTGGGAATGTTCTACGAGGGACATAGAGATACCTTAGTAAAATTCTTGATAATCACCCATGTACCGCAAGAAATTTTTGTTTGTCAACTCGAAGGTAACAATTTAGGGTTTAATGACGAAGAGCTCCCACCCGAGAGGAAAAATCACAATAAGGCTCTACACATTTTTGTCGAATGTGTAGACACTATTTTTTATAGGGTGTTGGTAGATATCGGTTCATCTATGAACTTTATTTGAAATGGATATATATCCCGCTTACAGTTGTTTGCTCGGAAGTCCTTGGATAAACTCAGTCGAAGCTCTTACATTGACACTCCATCAAAGGTTAAAAATTTTGGTCAACATAGAGCTTGTGGTATTTGAAGTTGAGGAGGACATCATGGTCATCCATTTAGCATATTTCTGATATGTTGAAGGATGAGGTGAGGTACACAAGACCCTGTTCCAATCATTTGAACTGGTGAATGTCGAGATGGTTTCCCCCGTAAAGGAAGAGAAGAAAATTGTGTTACCAATGATCTCCTTGGAAGATGTGAAAATCGTGATTAAGTATGGACACCCCAAAGGTGGGGTTACTATTCCCAAAATATGTGTAGTGGAAGAAGAAGGAGTTACAATTGTTGTTGGAGAAGGACTGGTTTACAAGAAGGTTGAAGGACAAGAACATACCAATTAAACCGTAATTGAGTTACTTGAAGTTACGATGTTTGAAAAGTAATTTCCCACTTGTTTCGTTTTCCATTTAAGAAAAAGAGCCCATGTTATGCCCAAGGCATATGGGAACCATTTGTAGGGGCCCAGTTAATTTTCAATCAAATTAATCAATGAAATCATCACATTTGCATTCAAAGTATGCTCTTTGTCTTTCATTTATTTTACTTTTTCACTTAATCACAAAAAAATGGTAATGTTTTCTTACTTTCTTTTAAGTTTTTATTCATGTTTCCTCTCTTTCATTAAAAATAAGAGTATGCACCCTGAATCATGCAAATTCCCCCTGATTACCACTAACAACGATATTGTTATGGTCTCATGACTTCGACAGTCAAATTAATCACGTTGACGAAGACTGTGTGGAAGATTGTGAACTCCCCAAGGAGTTAGATCGACTGTTGAGGAAAGAGTCAAAGTTCATCCAATAGCATGAAGAATCGGTAGAAGTGGTTAATCTTGGAACCGAAGAGGAACTAAAAGAGGTCAGAATAGGTGCAGCCCACCAAGATGATGTGAAGGGAAATTTGGTCAGACTCCTACAAGAGTACCCATATGTGTTTGCGTGGTCTCGACACTGACATCATGGTCCATCGATTGCCCCTCAAATAATATTTCCCTCAGGTCAAGCATAAATTAAGAAGAAATAGGCTTGACATGGCAATGAAGATTAAGGAGGAAGTGTAAAAGCAGCTCAATGCAGGTTTTCTAGCAGTTTCCACTACCCTTAGTGGATAGCCAACATTATGCCCATAACTAAAAAGGATGTCAAAGTGTGTATGTGTGTAGACTACAAAGATTTGAATAGATAAAGTTCCAAAGACAATTTCCCACTACCTCATATTAATGTGCTAGTGGACAACACAAATCAATTATATGTCTTCTCGTTTATGGATGGTTTTTCTGGTTACAACCAAATCAGAATGGCTCTGGACAACATGGATAAACCAACTTTCATCACCCCATGGGGAATTTTTTTCTACAAGTTCATGCCCTTTGGCTTAAAGAATGTTGGCCCAACATACCAACATGCAATGGTAACACTCTTTTATGATATGATTCATTAAGATTTATTGAAGTGTATTTTGACGACAAGATTTCCATATCCCAAACTGAAGAGGAGCATTTGGTTAACCTAGAGAAGTTGTTTGAATGCCCGAGGTAGTTTAGATTATGGCTCAACCCTAGTAAGTGCACATTTGGGGTAAGATTTGCAAACTGCTAGGTTTCATTGTCAGCCAACGAGGAATTGAAGTATACCTTGAAAAGCCAAAAGCCATAAAAGTTATGCCTGCACCTAAAACTGAAAAGGAGGTCCGAGGATTTCTTGGGAGATTGAACTACATAGCTAGATTCATATCTTACCTCATGGAGACTTGTGAGCCAATCTTCAAACTACTTTGCAAATAGTAAGCTGTCATATGGAACGACAATTGTCAAAGGGCCTTTGTGAAGATCAATGAGTACTTAGGAGAGCCTTCAATTCTGATGCCTCTTGTTCTTGGAAGACCATTGATCATGTACCTAACAGTCCTTGAGGGATCTATGGGATGTGTCCTCGGCCAACATGATGAAACTGAAAGAAAACAGCATGCCATATACTACTTAAGCAAGAATTTCACCGATTGTGAGAGTAGGTAATAGATGCTTGAGAAAACCTGTTGTGCAGTTACTTGGGATACCGAACGCTTGAGGTAATACATGTTGTAAGACCCCAATTTTGACCCTAAGATCCCTCATGCTATCTCATCATATGCATTGGCATTAGAATCACACCTTGGCATCCTCCTTACCCCTCATTCATTGGGTTTGCATGGGGAGAGATCACCAAGCACATTTAATTGTACCATGCTTTGTTTTTCATTATTTACTAACCAAAATACCAAAAATATGCCAATGTCTAGTTTAACTCTTTTATAGGTAGTGTGTGTGCCCACTTATGCCCTATCAAACCCCTAACTAGGGTTTAAAACCCTCAATGCAAGGAGACTGTAGCGGGAAATGCATGATCATCAGGCTATTGACAAGCTAAAGATCAATTAACAAGAGTCGTCACCGCGCTTTTATTATTTCAAAGGAAAAAGGGAAAAAGTTCGAACAAAACCCAAATAGTAAGAAGTTTTCAAATAAGGACTAATAAAAGTCAGAGATCACAGGTAAGGGGGTTGGTTACACAGAGGGAAGGTGTTAGCACCCAAAGTGTCCTAGGTACTCCTAGGGAACCCTTTTTGTGTGCATATGTATTTTGTACAAAGTGATGTTTACAAACAAAGAGAATGGGGGGATGAGAAAAGAATTCATTAATTATATTTTTGTGTTTGACAAGACCTTCGAACTTGTGCCTACGTACCAACATAAAAATGAGGGATCAAACCTCGTAGTTCGTGCTACAAATTTCAAAGTGAGTATGTTGGTTTTAACAAAAATTAAGCTTGAAAGGCACAAAGGCCTAAAATTGTTTTAATGAGTTAGTTATTTTTGGCTTTTTGAAAGTTTAAGTCAAGTATGAAGGGAGAGATTTTAAAAATGGTCAAAGTTCTATCTCTTTTGAAAGTGGTCAAAGTTTAGAACAAAAGTAGTTCACACAAAGAAGGCTTTAAAAATGGAGGGAGAGATTTTGAAATTAAAGAAATGGGGAGAAGATGAAGAGACTACCCTATGCATAAAATTTAAAAGTTTAAAGTTGAAAAGATCTGACCAAATGGTTAGCAATCCAATAGACAAGTATGTCAATAGAAACCCAGAATTCCCATGGACTTTTATTCAAGAAACACACAAATGCACAATTATATCAATCTTGAAGATCAAAGGCATCAAATAAAGATGGCCTCATCCAAGCTTATCCACTTCATGATCTTCTTCAAAATAGCCCTTCCAACAGATGAATTCCACAAGTCACACGTTCAACATAACAGCTTAACAATGACCAATGTTGTAGATGAACCGGAGAGATCTTGAATGATGTATCAGATGAACTTCAAATTACAAGCACTTGATTCTTCAACAAATTGGCTTTGGCCAAGTCTATTAGCAAGGGAATGTTGCCTAAGTTCTAAGTCCAATTGGGCAAGATCAAATCAGCAGTCCACTCAAAAGACTTTTAGGGTTTTTATTGTTATTATGTACATTAATGGTCAAAGACCACACAAACAAATAAAGTACATACAAACAAAATAATATCACAGAATATGGTCCAAATGGACAAAGTGAAAATTACATTAACATAAACAAATAGAATGATATGTATAATGTCAAATGATATAAAGTACTAAAAGTAAATTGCACTAAAAGTAAATACATGAAATTAAAAGTTAATGGTTAGTAAGTTAGAAGTTAGTTTTGTTTTGCTTTTGATTTCAAGACATTCTTTGGAGAATACTCTACCCAATTGCCACAAGCATGGATCCTTGAACCAAAACATCTTCCAAAGGAAGGAAAGAAGGCCAAGTTTCCACACAATACCATGGAAGAGGGGAGACTTACAATCTCACTAACTAGAATGCTTATGCCTTTTATGTCACAAATTTAGCGCTATGTTAAGCAATCGTAATTGGACTTATGTAGAATTCACAACTATTTTAGGTCGGGCAATAGAATTTTGGTGTTATTGTATGTTGGAGACACAATATTATGAACTATGCTCATTAAACATACCACACACAAAAAATATGCAAAAGGTGTGGCCTAATCTCATCCATACTTATGTTAATCCTTCAATCAACTAGCATTAGGATTTTGAGATGTCATTGGCCAAATGGAAATGAATGAATGAAGAAGGGTAATTAGATGAAGATGAAAGGGGACGAATGAGATCACAAATTGGTCAAAGGAGGAATTTTACGAAATTAATATCATTCATTCATTTTGGGAAATGGAATGTACATTCCATCAATCCCCTAAATCCAATGATATTAATTTGACAAAGTCAAATCAACCTTGACCAAGGCCCAACAACAAACAATTAAACTCAGTTAAGTCAATACAAATGGTCAACACAATTAAAATGGCATTTATTCAATTAAAAATATTAAAATAATGCATTAAATTCAATATGTTTTGTCCAAATCCTAAAATCTCATCAAAACACCAAATAAATGGCCATCAGATTTATCATAGGTCAAACAAGGTCAAAGGACCTTGGATAAACAATTCCATAATTTTTGGACACTTAAAAATATTTTTAAATAATTAAAAAAAATGTAAAATCAATTAATTCATGAAAAATATTAATAATGATCCAAAAACTAATTTTAATTCAAAACATGAAAGAGAAAAATATTTGGAAATTTTTGGTGAAAGTCCCATATTTTTTGGATCAATATTGAATTTAATATGAATTATTGAATAAAATGTAATTAAAATAAAATTCAGAAAATCCAAAAATACGTGGACCATCAGATCTCCCTCATTAATTGAGGTGGCAGATCTGATGATCCAAAATGCGCGCTCCATGTGTTCCTTAGTCGACCGCGTGGCATAAATGGTAATCAAAACAAACGCTCCAGACTAGAACCTGGAATGAGGATCCTATGGTCCAGAGGTGAGACACCTCATCGCCGAAGCCAGAGCTCCGATCATCTTCCCCAGTGAGCTCCACCGGACTGGTTAAGATGAATCATCACCAAAATACAAGACAGGAAAATGATCTTAAAGAAAAAACATCATTGAGCACGAATATGACCTCCAATTCCTCCAATTCCAAATATATTGAGAGATATGTGGAATTAAAAAATGAGGTTCATGATCTGAGTTGCTTCGATTTGGCCTCAAAGCAACTCAATCTTCTTGCCTACATTGGTAGGACTTCAAACAACTCAAGAATCAATGGAATTGAGCAACAATTTAAGAGAATCGAAGAGTTTAAATTTTCTGCAAATTACCTTCAATGGAGGTTTGAACTTGATGGATTTTGATCTGAATTGTGCTTAGCTTCACTTCAATTGCTTGCAGGAGAGGAATGGAAAGGTTTAGAAGCAATGGACTCTTGGAGAATTGAAATCCAAAATAGTGGAGATTCAAGCTCAAATTCAAATAAATATTTCAGGGTTATCCTATGAGAGTGAAGGGTTTTCAATGGAGATTCAAAGTTGGCGCAATGTGTGTGTGATTTCTGAGCAAATGCAGTTGTATTTATAGCCAAATCCATGTGATATTTGCACACTCTTTTCAACCTTCCAAATTTGGCAAATGATGATAGCATGGTGCATGGGCGCGCATAGGCCCATGAAACGATAACTTGAAGTCCAAAATGAATGTCCAGATATGTTGGAGCAAGCTTGAAATGCAACGCATTTGTACATTGATGCTTGAAGTTGAATCCATGCCAAATGATATCAGTCTGTTTAAGCCATGCGCAACCTATGCATTTCAAGTCTAAAATAAATGAATACGAGCTCTTTGGAAAGGTGAGATTAAGAGGAACAAGTGTGATGTTGAACACTTTTTCATTTGGAGCTCGGAACCTTGCGAAATTTGAGGTGGAATATTGGAAATTTTTGACATATCAAATTTTTTCTAAGTGTCAAGCCATATGTCTCAATATTCCACCTTGCTTAACTTTTTATGGGAGCTTTAAATGAGAAAAGTGTCTTCATCAAAGTTGTAGTTCTCTCAAGGAACTTCAAAATTGTCACCAATTTCATGTCATTTGGATTTGAAATTATAGAGTTATGCATTTTTGAAGTTTGGAAACATCACTTGATCAATGGTAAGGGTCAAAAGTAACCTATAATGTAGCCTCATATCACATGCTCAAAAAAGTTGTATTAGATATCACTCCAAACATCAAAGTTGAAGTAGACATCATGAATTTGATTTTGAAACTTGGAAATCTTACATCTCATAAAAATGGAGCAAGTTATGGCCTTGGGAAGTTGACTTTCAAATTAGGGTTTAGACAAAATGACCTATAATGTTTCAACATAGAAAAAGATTTTCCAAGCGAAACTATCTCTAGGTCTCAACATGAAATTTGTTTGTAATGTCATTTAGAGTATGTTTTCTCTAGGAATAATTTTCATATGGTGCAAATTGTAGGAGATAGGGTCTAGGGAGACCCAGTTTTGATCAGATGAATTCATCTGTCCAACCACCATCAACCAACTTGCTAATTCCCAATTCTCTTGACTTTCTTTATTCATGGTAGATCATATATGCATAAGATGATGAAATTTGAAGTGTCCCTTGAGAAATTTGATCTATTGGTGAGATAGCTTGTTGGAGAAGTTACTCAAGATACCCAGTCAAACTAGGGTTTCCAAGGCAAATCACCCTCAAACTCTTGGAGAGAACTTGATCAATATACCATTTAGGGAACATTGGGACTCATATATGATACTTATTACCATTCTTCAATCAATTCTTGGTTGTGCTAATTGTTCATGAGGATCTCAAATCCTAGATATGATAAATGAACCAATGAGATCATGCCCTACCTACAAAAAGAGTTAGATAGATGCAAAAGACATATTTTTGGTATTTTAGTTAGTAAAATGATAATATACAAGTATTATATAATCACAAAGATGCTTGGTGATCTCTCCCAAAACAAACCCAATGAAAAAGGGGTAAGGAGTATGCCAAGGCATGATCCCCATACTAATGCTTATGATAGAATGCATGAGGGATCTTAGGGTAAAAATTGGGGTCTGACAGAGACCAATCAAGAAATGGTTAACAATTGATATATAAATCATATATGGATCCCAATGGTCTTCACATATCATTTTAATCAAGAATTCATCAAGAGTTTGAAGCTTGTTCGCCTTGGAAAGCCTAATTCATCTGGGTATCTTGTGTGACTTCCTCAACAAGTTTCTTCATCATGTGATCAAATATTTCAAGGTACACTTCATATTAAATCATCCTCACATATATGATACTCCATGAGTCCTAAAAATCAAGAGAATGTCAAGCTAGGAAGATAGTTCATGGTGGTTGACCAGAGAAAGTCAACTAGTCAAAACTGGGGTTCCCTAGACCCTATCTCCTAAACTTTTTGTCACATGAAAATAATTCCAAGAGAAAAGTTACTCAAAATGGCATTATAAACAACTTTCATGTTGAAGTCAAGATCTAGTTTTTCTTAGAAAGTCATTTTCATGATGAAAGATTATAGGTCATTTTGTCAGAACCCTAGTTAGAAGGTCAAATTCTCAAAATCATAACTTGCTCATTTTTTATGCGATGAATTAAATTCGAAATCCATGATACAATTCAATATGTCTACTTCAACTTTGATGTTTGGAGGAAGTTCAAATTGAACTTGCAAATGCATGTGCCAAGAGGAAACATTATAGGTCATTTTGGGCCATTACCATTGAACAAGTGATTTTCTTCAACTTCTAAAATGCATAACTCCTTCATGCCAAATCCAAACAGGGTATAATTTATGACCAAATCGAATAGGTTTGAAAGAGATGCAACTTTTATGAAGGAAGCTTTTCCATTTGAACTCCATAAAAAAGTTATTCAAGTTGGAAGAAGTGAACATATGACTTGGTAATTAAAAAACTTTCAAATATGTTTGATTTTCCAAACTTCCATATCAAAAGTCACCATGATCCAAGCTTCAAATGGAAATGTGTTCAATATGAAAGTTGTTCCCCTTGATCTTACCTTTCGAGAAAGTCCAAAATCATCTCATTTGGATCAATATTAAAGGACTTATGCATGGGTGAAATGTGTGGTACCATTTGGAATAATTTCATGATCCAACTCAATTCAAGATTGCATGGCTTAATGCAACACTTTCAGCATGACCTATGCAGGATTTTGGACCTTTGCAAGTGATTATTTGGGATTTGCTCACACCCGTGATAGCTCATGAAGGAACTTGCTATTTTTGAACATTCAAATGGAAGTGTGAGAAAATCAATTGAAAAGGCTATAAATAGAAGTGCATTGTGATAAGAACTCCATCAACACCTTGCCGAAGCTTTGCCAGAGCAATCCAAACCCTCAATTTCATAGAATTCTTGAAGATTTCATTTGAAATCAAGCTTGAACTTCATCTTCTGTTTGGAAATTCAAACTCTAAGAAGTCACTGCCATTTTCATCTCAATTGGTTTCTGCAAGCAAGAGAAAGAGGAATCAAGCAAATCCAGATCAAGATCAAGTGAATTTGAAGCATTTCGAAGGTGATTTTTCAAAAACTTCATCTCTTCGATTCTCTCTCAATTCTTCACTATTCTTTGTGATTTTTAGTTGGATGAAGTCCTACCAATGTAGGCAACAAGATTGAGTTGCTTTGAGGTCCAATCGAAGCAACTCAGATCATGAACCTCAAATTTCAAATCCATGTATCTTTCAATATACTTAGAATTGGAAGAAATGGAGGTCAGATTCGTGCTCTTAAGAATTTTTTCTTCGAATTAGTGTATTCATTTTCTATTTTTCATGAAGTTCTGGTTGGACCAGTTCGGTGGTCCTCACCGGAGAAATGACCGGAGCTAGGGCTCCGGTGATGTGTTAACAAGGTTCCGACCATCTGATCTTGGTCCAATATTCTAATCTTGGACATTGGTTTTAAGTACCACGTGTGTGGTGCTTTGAATCAAGTCCACCATGAATAGCATGCGCGTGGCAATCAGATCTGCCACCTCAATCAATTAGGGAGATCTGATGGCCCTTGTTTTTTTGTATTTTCTGATTTTCATTAATCTATTAATTTTGATTAATTCATATTAATTTCATTTTTAATCCAAAAAATATGTGACTTTCCCAAAAATCTTTAAATATTTTTCTCTTTCATTTCTGAATTAATTTTTTTTTTGGATTAATTTTGGTATTTTTCATGAATTAGTTGTTTTTATGCATATTTTTAATGGTTTAAAAATACTTCTGGCTTTTCAAAAATCTTGAAATATTTTGTCTAAGGTCCTTTGACCTTCATTGACCTAGGATAAATCTCTTAGCAATTTATTTGGTGTTTTGAAGAGGTTTTAGGTTTTGGCCAATTTAAATTGAAACTTAATTCATTTTTAATTTGATTTATAATTGATTAATTGTGTAAAAATCATGTTGAGCTATTGCTTTGGTCCTGTGATGTTTGACTATTTGTTTGGGCCTTGGCAAGGTTGATTTGACTTTTGTTGGATTAAAATTATTAGATTTAGGGGATTGACGAAATGTACATTTCATCTCCCAAAATGAATGGATGATTTTATTTTGATAAAATTCCTCCCATGAACAATTTGTGTTTCTCTTATCTCCACTCCCCTTTCATCTTCATCCCCTTTCTTTCCCATTCCTTTCGTTGACCAATGATGTTTAAATATCCTAAGGCTAATTGGTTCATCAATGACTTTGTGTCAGATGAACGAATACAGGTATGGATGATAGAGATCCACCCCTTTTGATCTTCTCTTTTAGTGTGTGGTATGTTTTAGGAGTTTGGTTCATTATACCAAACCTCTAACATGCATTAATATAGAAATTTTAATTGTCCGACCTCAGATAGTTGTGACTTCTACATAAGCCCAATTACGATTTCATAACATAGAGCTAAATTTTGACCCTAAAGGCATAACATTCTAGTAAGTGAGATTGTAACTCTCCCCTCTTTCCTGGTATTGTGTGGAAACTTGGCCTTTTTTCCTTCCTATGGAAGATCTCTTGGTTCAAGGATCCATGCTTGTGAATAGAGGGTTGAGTGTTCTCCAAAGAATGACTTAATCAATAAAAAAAAACCAACTCACATCTAATTAACTTTGACTAAGACTAACTATTATTAACATTACTTTACTTTCAAGTAATTTACTTTATGAAATTTAATTTCAAATCATTTACCATTCATTGCCATTTTCATTTCATTAAACTTGTTTATGTTTATGGCATTTTCTTTGTGTTTGTGGTCTTAGGAACTTAAAATACTTAATAAACAACAAAAACCTTAAAAAGTGTTTGTGTAGACTGTTGGGTTTGATCTGAACTTTTGGACTTAGGATTAGGCAACACTCCATATGTAAAAGGACTTGGCCAATGCCAACATTTTGAGACCAAGTTATTATGATTTAAGCCTTCATCTGGTGCAAGTATTGGGTTCTAGTTGAACTTATTTGCTACATGAGAAGACAAAAGAAGTCTGCTAGCTATGGATTTGCTTGCTCGGATATGGTCATCTTTATTTGATGCCTTTATCTTTATGATGTTTGATATTGCTAATTGCTTATGGATAGCTTGCTTGATTCAAAGTCCAAAGGGAAAGTGGGTTTTCTATATGACATTTTTGTCTATTGGATTGCATCCTATTGGTCAGATTATTTCAACTCTTAACTTTTAAATTTGTGCTTAGGATAGCCTCTTCGTCTTCCCCCACTTCTTCAATTTCGAAATCTCTCCCCCTTTTCAAAAACATTCTTTGCTTGTGATTTCAAACTTAGAAATGTTTCAAATTAGAAACTTTGAACTTATGCCAATGAATTTTCAACTTTTTCTTGAATCAAATTTATAAATAAATCTAATCATATTGACTTAAAATTTCAAAGGACAAAAATAACTAACACTCATTCAAACTTTTTGGGCCCTTTGTGCCTTATTTCACTGAACTTTTGATTAAAAGCAATTCACTCACTTTGAAATGGTTACTACGAACTACGAGGTTTTGATCCCTCATTTTTATGTTGGTACGTATGCACAAGTCCGAAGGTCTTGTCAAACACAAAAATATAATCAATGAATTATTTTCTCATCCCCACACTCTATTTTTCTCAAACATCATTTTATACCAAATACACATACACACATAAAAATGGGCTCCCTAGGAGTACCTAGGACACTTTGGGTGCTAACACCTTCCCTCTGTGTAACTAACCCCCTTACCTGAAATCTATGGTTTTTTATTAGTTTTGATTTGAAAACTTCTTACCTTTGGGTTTTGTTCGTACTTTTCCCTTTTCCTTTAGAAACAATAAAAGGGCGGTGGTGACTCTGGTTTTATTGACGATAACCTTATCTATAGTTTGATGGTCATGAACTTACCGCTATAGAAGTTAAGTGGCGACTCTTCTGGGGAGTAGTCCTCAGTGGGTTTAGCCTACTTTTTTATGTTTGTATATATTTGTATATTTGATATTGGTATATATGTTTGTCTGATATGATTTGCTTATTGTGCTTGGTGATCTCTGAATGGTGAGATAAGCTCTAACCCAAACTTGAGTGCAATTGTAGCGGTAAATTCATGACCATCAAACTATGGATAACGTAGACGTCAATTAAACCAGAGTCGCCACCGCGCTTTTATTGTTTCCATGGGAAAAGGGAAAAGTACGAAGAAAACCCAAAGATAAGAAGTTCTCAAATCAAAACTAATAAAATGCCAGAGATTACAGGTAAAAGGGTTGGTTACATAGAGGAAAGGTGTTAGCATCCAAAGTGTTTTAGGTACTCCTAGGGAGCCCTTTTTTGTGTGTACATGTGTTTTGGTATAAAATGATGTTTGCAATAAATAGAGTGTTGGGATGAGAAAAGAATTTATTAAATATATTTTTGTGTTTTACAAGACCTTCAGACTTGTGCCTACGTACCAACCTAAAATGAGGGATCAAAACCTCGTAGTTCGTTGTAACAATTTCAAAATGGGTGTCTTTTTTTAACAAAAATTTAAGTTTAACAAAGGCACGAAAGGCCTAAAAAGGTTTGAATGAGTGCTAGTTATTTTTGTCTTTTGAAATTTGAAGTCAAGTATAGTTAAGTTTATTTACAAATTTGATTAAGAAAAGAGTTTTTAAAATGCAATGGCATGAGGTCAAAGTTTCTAATTTGCAATATGGTCCAAGTTTAGAAAACAAAAGCAAAGAAGATTTTAAAAGGAGGGAGAGATTTGAAATTTAAGAAGTGGCGAGGAGATGAAGAGACTAATCCTAAGAAAAAATTTAAAAGTTAAGAGTTGAAAAGATCTGACCAATGGGATGCAATTCAATAGACAAGAATGTCATATAGAAACCCAAATTTCCCTTGGACTTTATAATCAAGAAATATCAATACACAAATAGCAAGATGAAGAACAAGTCATCAAATAAAGATAGTCACATCCAACTTTAGCAACTCCATGATCTTCTTCATAATCTCCCATGTATCAAATGAACTCAAAGATAGGCACTAGGCACAGGTTCAAAGTAACAGCTTCAATAATACCATGTAGCAGATGAACTCAAATGGATCTTCAATACATGCTTCAGATGAAGCTTTAATTCACAAGCGCTTGGTTTCATGAAAGTTGGATTTGGCCAAGTCCTTTTGCATAGGGAGTGTTGCCTAATTCTAAGTCCAATGTCTTATATCCAATCCAACAGTCCACACAAATGTCTTTTAGGGATTTTGTTGTTATTATGTACATTAAGGTCAAAAGACCACAAACACAAGCAAGTATATACAATCACAATATAATCACAAGATAAAACTCAAATGAGTAATGTGAAAATGGCATTAGGTAAACAAGTTAAATGGTATGAATAATGGCAAATGAATAAAGACTTAAAAATTAAAGTGCATAAAAGTAAATGGCTTAAAATTAAATGTTAGTTGTTAGTTTATTAGAAGTTAGTATTGCTTTTGCTTTTGTTTTGTTTTGTTTAAGTCATTCTTTGGAGAACACTCAACCCACTATTCACAAGCATGGATCCTTGAACCAAGACATCTTTCAAAGGAAGGAAAAAAGGCCAAGTTTCCACATAATACCATGAAAGAGGGGAGACTTATAATCTCACCTACTAGAATGCTATGCCTTTTGCGTCAAACATTTAGCGCTATGTTAAGAAATCATAATTGGACTTATGTAGAAGTCACAACTATTTGAGGTCAGGCAATAGAAATTTTAGTGTTAATGCATGTTAGAGATATGATATTATGAACCATACTCCTAAAACATACCACACTTAAAAGAATATGCAAAAGGGGTGGACCTAATCTCATCCACACTTATGTTGATTTTGCAATCAACTAGCCTTAGGATATCGAGACATCATAGGTCCATGAAATGAATGAGAAGAGAATGGGATTGAGATGAAGAGGGAGGGGAAATGGAATCAACACAAATCGGTCAAAGGATGACTTTTATCAAATTAAAATCATTCATTAATTTTTGAAGATGAAATGTACATTTCATTAATCCCCTAAATTCAATGATTTCAACTCAACATAGTCAAAATAATCTTGACCAAGGCCCAACAACACAAGTCAAACTCAACAAGTCAATATCAAAAGCTCAACACAATTTATTTTGCAATTAAACAATTAAAATCAATTAAAAAATGCATTAAATTAAATTATGGTTGGTCAAAATCCTAAAACCTCATCAAAACACGAAATAAATGGCTATGAGATTTATCATATGTCAAACAAGGTCAAAGGACCTTGGAGAAAACACTTCATTAATTTTTGAAACTTATAAGTATTTTTAAACAATTAGAAATATTCACAAAAACAATTAAATCATGAAAAATATTAGTAATGATCCAAAAAATAATTTTAATTCAGAAAATGAAAGAAGAATTTCTTTAAATTTTTTTGATGAAACTATCATATTTTTTAGATCAATATTAAAATTAATATGAATTAATGCAAATAAGCTAAATAAAATGAGAATCATAAAATAGCAAAAAACGTGGACCACATGATATCCCTCATTAATTGAGGTGACACATCAAGTGTGTAGCGGGAAATTCATGATCATTCAGCTATTGACAAGCTAGAGATCAATTAACAAAAGTCGCCACCGCGCTTTTATTATTTCCAAGGGAAAAGGGAAAAAGTACAAAAACAACCCAAAAAGTAAGAAGTTTTCAAATAAAAACTAATAAAAGTCAGAGATCACATGTAAGGGGGTTGGTTACACAGAGGGAAGTTGTTAACACCCAAAGTGTCCTAGGTACTCCTAGGGAGCTCTTTTTGTATGCATATGTATTTTGTACAAAGTGATGTTTACTAACAAATAGAATGAGGGGATGAGAAAATAATTCATTAATTATATTTTTGTGTTTGACAAGACCTTTGGACTTGTGCCTACGTACCAACATAAAAATGAGGGATCAAAACCTCGTAGTTTGTGATACAAATTTCAAAGTGGATGCATTGATTTTAAAAAAATTTAAGTTTGAAAGGCACAAAGGCCTAAAATAGTTTGAACGAGTTAGTTCTTTTTGGCTTTTTGAAAGATTAAGTCAAGTATAATTAAATTTATTTATAAGTTTGATTTAAGAAAATAAGTTTGAAAATGCAATGGCATAAGACCAAAGTTTCTACCTTTTTGCAAAAGTGGTCAAAGTTTAGAACAAAAATAGTTCACACAAAGAAGATTTTGAAAATGGAGGGAGAGATTTTGAAATTAAAGAAATGGGGATAAGATGAAGAGGCTACCCTATGCATAAAGTTTAAAAGGTTAGAGTTGAAAAGATCTGACCAAGTGGGTATCAATCCAATAGACAAAATTGTCAATAGAAACCCAAAATTCCCTTGGACTTTTAGAAACAAGCAACACACAGATGCACAAATATATTATCTTGAAGAGCAAGGCATCAAATAAAGATGGCATCATCCAAGCTTATCCATTCCATGATCTTCTTCAAAATGGCCCATGCAACAGATAAATTCCACAAGTCACGAGTTTTAAATAACAGCTTCACAATGATCATGTTGTTGACGAATCTTAGAGAGATCTTCAACAAGTTGGCATTGGCCAAGTCCTTCAGCTTAGGAAGGTTGTCTAGATTCTAAGTCCATTTGTCTAAGATCAAGCCAACAGTCCACTCAAAGTTTTTTTTAGGGTTTTTGTTATTATTCTGTACATTAATAGTCCAAGACCACACAAACAATCAAAGTATATACAAACAAAATATATCACACAATATGGTCCAAATGGACAAAGTGAAAATTACATCAACACAAACAATTAGAATGATATGAACAATGGCAAATGAAATAAAGTGCTAAAAGTAAATTGCATTAAAGTAAAAGCTTGAAATTAAAAGTTAGTAGTTAGTAGATTAGAAGTTAGTTTTGTTTTGCTTTTGCTTTTCAAGACATTCTTTGAAGAACACTCAACCCACTTATCACAAGTATGAATCCTTGAACAAAAAAATCTTCCAAAGGAAGGAAAGAAGGCCAAGTTCCACCGAGATGCTCATTTTTGCCTAAGTCGCCCTTTCAGGTTTTCAACTTAGCAAGTTATTCTTTTCTTTTTTAGGCGAAGTATTTCTTGACTTCATCTGCATTTACAGGATGAGTGAACTCTTCACCATCCATAGTTGTAAGAATCAAAGCACCGCCTTAAAAGGCTCTCTTAACAACATATGGGCCTTCATAATTAGGAGTCCATTTGCCCCTAGAATCTAGCTTGAAAGATAGAATCTTCTTGAGCACAAGGTCACCTTCTCTAAACACACGAGGTCTGACCTTCTTATCAAAAGCTTTCTTCATTCTCTACTGATATAACTGGCCATGGCATATGACAGTTAACCTCTTTTCTTTAATCAAATTCAGCTGGCGATACCAGGTTTGACACCATTCAGCTTCAGTCAACTTGGCTTCCATCAAGACACGCAATGATGGGATCTGAACCTCTACTGGGAGCACAACTTACATGCCATAAACAAGTGAGAAAGGGGTTTGCCCTATTAAAGTGCGGATGGATGTACGATACCCTTGCAAAGCAAATGGGAGCATCTCATGCCAATCCTTAAACGTCACAACCATCTTTTGGATAATCTTCTTGATATTCTTTTTCGCAGCTTCGACAACCCCATTCATCTTAGGTCTGTAGGGAGAAGAATTATGATGTGCAATCTTGAAGTCTTTGCAAAGAGCTTCCACTATATTATTGTTCAAGTTCGATCCATTGTCAGTAATTATCTTACTTGGCACACCATACCAGCATATAATCTGATTATTGATAAACCTTACAACAACTTGCTTTGTTACATTTGCATACGATGCCGCTTCAACCCACTTTGTGAAGTAGTCAATAGCCACCAAAATGAAATGATGTCCGTTCGAAGCTTTAGGCTCAATCATACCAATCATATCAATTCCCCACATGGAAAAGGGTCATGGAGAGCAAATGACGTTCAACAGTGTTGGAGGAACATGAATCTTATCCGCATAAATTTGACACTTATGGAATTTCTTGACAAACTTGCAATAATCATATTCCATTGTTAGCCAGTAGTAAACTGCTCTCAACATCTTCTTAGCCATAACATGTTATTGGAATGAGTACCAAAGGACCCTTCATGGACTCCAGTCATCACTAAGTCTGCTTCATGTCTATCCACGCATCTCAGCAGAACCATATCAAAGTTTCTCTTATAAAGTACATCACCATTCAGGTAGAAGTTGTCAGATAATCTCCTCAAAGTCTTCTTATCTTTCATAGATGCCCCAGGCGGATAAATCTGACTTTGGAGGAAACACTTAATATCAAAATACCACGGATTTTCATCTTTGGCTTCTTCAACAGCAAACACATGAGTTGGCCTATTAAGACGCATCACAATCAAATTAGGAACTTCATTCCAATACTTCACCATAATGGTTGAAGCCAACCTTGCAAGAGCATCTGCCATCCGGTTTTCATCTCGAGGGATATGATGAAACTCAACCTTTGTACAGAAAGTTGAAATCCTCATCGCATAATCTCTATATGGTATCAAACCGGGTTGATTTGTCTCCCATTTAACTTTGATTTGATTCCCTACCCAAGCCGAATCTCCATAGACGTCAAAATACTTGATTCTAAGATCAATGGCCTCTTCAAGCCCCATAATGCAAGCTTCATTATCAGCCATATTGTTTGTACACTTGAAAGTCAATCTAGCTATAAATGGAAAATGCGTGCCTTAAGGAGTAATATTCACTGGCCCAATGCCATTACTATACTGATTAACAGCTCCATCAAATACCATGCCCCAACAGGAACCAGGCTCTGCACCTTCTTCAAGCAATGGTTCATCACAATCTTTCATTTTCAAGTACAAAATCTCTTCATCAGGAAAATCATACTGCACTGACTGGTAATCATCAATCGGTTGGTGAGCCAAATGGTCAGCCAAGACACCTTTAATTGCTTTCTGAGATCGGTATTCAATATCATACTATGATAACAACATCTGCCAATGGGCAATTCTCCTAGTTAAAGCAAGCTTCTCAAAAATATACTTGATTGGATCCATTTTGGATATTAACCAGGAGTATGATTCAACATATACTAAAGCAGACGCTTAGCAGCCCAAGCCAATGCGCAACAAGTCTTCTCTAGCATAGAATACCGAGTCTCACAATCGGTGAACTTCTTATTGAGGTAGTAAATAACATATTCTTTCTTACCAGTTTCATCCTGCTGACCAAGAACACAACCCATTATCTCATCAAGCACAGTCAAATACATGATCAATGGTCTTCCTTCAACAGGCAGAGACAGAATCAGAGGCTCAAGCAGATACTCTTTGATACTATCAAAAGCTTTCTGGCAGTCTTCAGTCCAACCACAAGACTGATCTTTCCGAAGAAGCTTGAATATAGGCGCACATGTGGCAATCATGTGTGAAATGAATCTTGAGATATAATTCAAGCGGCCGAGAAAACCTCCGACTTCCTTCTCAGTTTTGGGCGCAGGCATCTCTTGTATACTTATTGGGCGCAGGCATCTCTTGTATACTTATTGGGCGCAGACATCAACTTCAATACCCTTCTCGCTGACAATAAAGCCCAACAACTTACAAGAACGAACACCAAAAGTACACTTATTGGGATTCAAGTGGAGTTTATACTTCCTCAAACGCTGGAATAGCAATAACAAACGCCCAACATGTTCTTCTTCATCAATGGATTTGGCAATCATATCATTAACATAGACTTCAATCTCTCTATGCATCATATCATGAAAAATATTAGTCATTGCCCTCTAGTAAGTTGCACCAACATTCTTTAGACCGAAAGGCATCACTCTATAACAAAATGTTCCCCAGGGTGTAATGAATGTGGTCTTCTCCATATCCTCGGGTGCCAACTTAATCTGATTATATCCGGAATATCCGTCCATAAACAAAAAGACTTTGAATTTAGTTGTATTTTTTACCAACATGTCGATGTGTGGCAGAGGGAAATCATCTTTTGGACTAGCTTTGTTCAAGTCTCTATAATCAACACACATACGGACTTTTCCATCCTTCTTCGGCATAAGCACAATATTGGCCACCCATTATGGATACTCAGCGATAACTAGGAAACCTGTATCAATCTGCTTCTGCATTTCTTCTTTGATCATTACTGCCATGTAAGGATGAGTCCTTATGAACTTCTTCTTGACTAGCGAGCACTCTAGGTCCAACGGAAATCTATGCTCTGCAATCTCAAAATCCAAACCAGGCATATCTTGATTGGACCAGGAAAACACATCTAAATACTCTCGGAGAAGATCAATCAACCCCTTCTTCACTTATGAACACAGTCGAGACCCAATCTTGACTTCCTTCACATCATCCTCGGAACCCAATTTGACTAACTCAATCTGCTACTCGAACGACTGAATGGCTTTTTCCTCATGCTTAAGTAGACGAGACAATTCATCAGATTCTTCTTCATCACTTCCTTCCTCGACTTCAAATACAGGGAATTCAAAATTTGGCGAAGGAGTATGATCATTGTGTTCAATGGGTTTAGAAACCAACCTTCATAATGATTTGATATTTTCATTTTAGAGAATTGATTTGGTGACCAAATATTATGCAGATGGACAATTATATTTATTTATTCATTTTTTTTGTGATTACCCTTTTCAGAAAAAGCAAAAAAGTATAAATAAAACATCATAGATGTGGCTGAATAGAATTGAATTTTATTAATGATCAAATTTGAAAATGCCAACAATGTTCACTTCTCCCTTAGGCATAGGAGAAGGATTTTCAAAAATAATAAAAGCAATTACCTGGAACGATGCATAAAAATAGGAACATCAATATCAATCCAATTGTTGCAAGCTTTTCCATGCGTCACAAAATTGGTGCAGTCTTCATCTTCATCAACCTCAATCACGGCAGCTAAGTGTTTTTCATTACCTTGAATGAACCCTCTGATATGGAAATTTGGTTTCACATCTTTAACTCTAAACTCATACGAACCTCGTTGGAATCCCAAACGGGATCTACTATTATTCTAGGTGACCTCTACCATCCGGCCCCACTGATCAGAAATACAGTCTTCAATAATCTTCTGAACGTCTTTGAAAAGGACATCGGTGCCCCAACTCTCTTTTCCTCGGCAATAGATAGATCTTGGAATGGAGTTCCAGCCTCATCCTAAACTTTTTACATAAGAGAAAGACGATAGGTGGCTTACCAACAAAGCTTTCTCCCCACCGATGATAATAAGCTTCCCATTCTTGACAAACTTCAAATTCTGATGTAATGTTGACGTAACGACTTTTGCCTCATGTATCCATGGCCTTCCTAAAAAGAAACTATAGGCCGGGTGGATATCCATTACTTGGAAAGTAATTTGGAAATCACTCATACCTATCCTCACAAGAAGGTCCACCTCACCAATCACAGTCTTGCGAGAACCATCAAATGCCTTGACGATCATGCCACTATATCTCATAGGAGCTCCTTGATACGACAATCTGGAAAGAGTTGATTTGGGAAGTACGTTTAACGAAGAACCGATATCAACCAATACGTTCGACATAGCATCCTCCTTATAGTTTATTGAAATATGCAACGCCAGATTGTGATTTCTACATTCTTGAGGAAGTTCTTCGTCACAAAAGCTCAAATTGTTACAGGAGGTGATGTTAGCCACAATATGATGAAACTGATCCACTGTAATATCATGCTCTACATAAGCTTGCTCCAACACCTTTTTCAATGCTTCTCTGTGTACTTTAGAGTTCATGAGCAGAGACAACATTGAAATCTTGGAAGGAGTTTGGAGCAGCTGCTCCACCATATTGAATTCTCTCTTTTTGATTAACCAGAGTACCTCATCATCATCATTAGGCCTCAAACTGTAGGATCAATTGCAGTTACTTCAACTTTCTTACTGGAAGATACGTCTTCTACATTCTTTGGGAACACCGGTCCAAAAACTCGACCGTTACGGGTCACCTTCGTAACATCAACAATTCTCACAACATTATTGGTCATAGGAAAATGATCCTCTTGACCATTCTCCAACATAGTCGCATTATACCAGTACGAAACAGTTTTATCAGATGCGTACAAGATTGGACCCGCTAACCGTATAACAATGGTGATACCAATCTATTGCTGACAATGTTACTGCTGCTGCTGTCAAATTGAATTACCACTCTTTCTGGAGTCTTAAACACATGAACTATAACATTCAGATCGTCACCCGAATGACGGGACTGAAGAATCTGGATCATACCTTCATCCATCAACCTCTGGATGTCTCTTTTCACAACCACACAACCTCGGGGATTAACACTACAAATTGCACAACCATATTGGTCATGCTCACAATCACTCACCATATAGATATCCTTGTGCATTGTCACCAAGGACCTTCTAATGAAACGGACATCATATACATTGAACTTCCCAGGACAACCATCTACCATATTAACAGAAGGGTTACCATGAGTAGGTAATGGGTTAGCTTTGGCATTCAGCGCACGGTCCTCAAAGGACACCATCCCACTTTTGAACGACTTCTGAACTTCGTACTTTAGGGGGTAACGATTCTCAATATCATGGCCAGGAGCCCCTTGGTGAAAGGCACAGTGAAGCTCTGGCTTGTACCACCTTGGATTGGTTCTGGAATCTGTGGAAGATTTCTTGGTTGTAGTAGGTTCTTGAGAACCAATGATGGGTACAATTCAGCATAAGTCATAGGAATCGGGTCAAAAGAGACCTTATTCCTCTCGAAATTCTGTTGTTGTTGATGATTGTTGGTGTTGTTGGTGTTGTAGTTGTTCGTTCTTTGCAGTGGCTGTTGTTGACATTGTTGTTGAATTGGTGTTGATTGATTATTAGAAAACACTGGAATAACAGATGATACTTGATGATGGTGTTGACGGGGTTGTGTACTTCTTCTAACATGAGGCCTCCTCTACCTCCCAACCGATACTGCATTAGATAACCGTACTTCTTGCTAGACGAAACCTCCTCTTTAGATAACCGTCCCTCTTGGACACGTTTTTCAAGTCTCATCCCCTTGTTTACCATTTCGGTAAAATCAATGGGGGCACTGGCAATCATGCGCTCATAGTAAAATGAGCTCAGGGTCTTGAGAAAAATCTTGGTCATCTCCTTTTCTTCCAAAGGAGGGATGATCTGAGCAACTAGCTCTCTCCATCATTGTGTGTATTCGTTAAACGTCTCCTTATCCTTCTAAGACAATGACCTCAATTGGTCCCTATCTGGCACCATATCGATATTATACTTGTACTGCTTCACGAAAGCCTCACCCAAATCATTTAATGTGCAAACACTTGTACTATCCAAACCCATGTACCACCTCAGAGTGACACCAGTCAGACTGTCTTGGAAATAATGAATTAGTAACTGATCATTATCAGTTTGTGTTGACATCATTCTAACTTACATGACGAGATGACTGAGCGGACAAGTATTCCCTTTATACTTTTCAAAGTCAGTGACTTTGAACATCATCAGGATCTTAACATTGGGAACTAAGCAAAGTTCCGCACCACTCATACCAAAAAAATCTTTTCCGCTCAAGGTCTTCAACTCCTTTGCAGCTCAAGGAATTGGTCCTTTATTTCATCCATTTTCTCATAAACCTTAGGGCCTTCAGACGGCTCAGAATGATAGATGGTGTCCTCAAAACAAGGCAAAGTGTGAACAACCAGTGGTGGCCAGACATGACCGGGCTAGATGCCGGCATGGAAGCAAAATTAGGCGCAAAACCCTCAGGCATAAAGTTGGGTGGCATGCCCCATGGGAATCTGGTAGGCATGGCAGAAGCGAGTTGAGTGGAAGGGACGGTTGAAGAAACAACCTCTGAAATGACCGTCCTCTAAGGAGGAGGAGTTGCATGCGTTGGAGAAGATTGACTTTGAGCAGCTAACACTGACTCCATCATGGTAGTCAGGCGGGAGATCTCGTCCTTCAAGTCTCTGTTTTCTTGCTCTAGATGTTCCAAGATTCTTGGATGATTGGCGCGGGTATTGTATCGATGAGTCAGCTTGGCTGAAACACATAAGAATAACCAATAAGACCTATGGCGAAAGAGATACCTGTATGAAAACGATGCATGAAATGCAATGCTTGATTGTTTTTATTTTCAAGGAACATACTATTTTATTTGCAAATATATAATAATAATAATTTCAAAATTTGATTGATCATAAAAATCTCTTTTATTTATGTAAACGGAAGGATTACACTGAGTATAATTTCAGAAACCAAAATATAAATACAAGAGAAAAGGAGACTAATCATCCTAAGGATCCCTAACAACAATGTCTGAAGATCTAGCTACAGACGCGTACTTCCTTCGGATGCGTCGAATCTCAGACTCAAAAGAAGTCTTCATCTGAGTCTTCTCGAGGACAAGGTGATCGATAATCTTCTTCCAAGCAACAAAAGGATGAGGCATACTAGAGGAAGATGAAACCTATGGTTCTATCTATCTTTTCACTACTCGGTCTTCAAGAAGCTCAATAAGTGCATCTTTTTCCTTAGACTCAAGCTGCAACAACTCATGCTTTTTGCTCAAAGCATGGAAACGCTCTTCCCACAGATCCTTCTCTTGCTTCATCTTGGCGAGTGCGTGTTCCAACTCCCATATATCTTGGTTAGGGAGAGTTAATGGCTCAACCACAACCATAGACATAGGTCTTTCACAAGCATAAGGCATCTTCAATTCTAAAGCTCTCTTCTTCACCCAAAGAGTGTAAGCTTCCAAAGCTACACAGTTGCACGGACCAAGCTCAGATCTTCCTTTCCTATACACATTATGCCAAGCATGCACAATCTTCTGCTCCAAATGTTAGGGATCTTTACCCTATTGATAGAAAAGACCTTCTAACAAAGTGTTATTAGGTTTGTGTCTCAAGGGGAACCCAAGTTGACGACGAGCCAAAGCAGGGTTGTAGTTGATTCCTCCTTGTGTACCAATGAGAGGCACATTAGAGAATTCACCATAATAATCAATAATCTCCAAGCTACCCAATGAAGAATCATATCAAACTATATCATTATTAGTGAGAGTCATATTTCTCTGAGACCACCTTAGACATCGTCTGTTCTCCACAAAAGTAGGCATTTGAGGCAAGTGCTAAATAAACCACTTATACAGAAGGGGAACACAACATACAATATTCCCACCACCTTTAGAATTCCTTAGATGCAAAGATAAATACATATCTCCTAACAGAGTAGGCACATGATTCCCAATCAAGAAAACTCTAAGGGCGTTAACATAAAAAAACGTCAATGTTAAGGAACAAGATTAAACCATAGATGAGCAATACGAAGATAGCTTCAAAAGCATGCACACTACTGGCTTGAGCAAAAGTAGTAGCTTCCTTGATGAGGAACTCAGATGTCAACCCAAACAATCCTCCTTTCTTCACCCAATGAGCCTCTATCTCATACTTCTTCAGATGAAGAGCTTCAGCTATAATATGAGATCTTGGAATCTCTTCCAATCCACTAAAGGGCACCTTGCTGGAAACAGGTATTCCCAAGAGATGGGCATACTCCCCTAACGTAAGCATAAGCTAATAATCAGGAAAATTGAAGCAACGGTAGAGAGGGTCATAGAACTGAACCAACACACTCAAGAGTCTTTTAACCATATCAGCAAATAAAATAGACAGAATCTTCCCATGATGTTGCTTGAAGTCCAAGGGATCTAACACAAAAGACGACAACTTCCTTAACTCTTTCAAATCTGGACATCTGAAAGTGTACTTCTTAGTGTTCCTTCGTCCACAATCCATGGTCTGAAAATATTTGCAAATAAGACCTCAGTTCCTTGAAATAATTTTTGGTATCATGAATATTATGTTGCGCATGAATGCATGAATGCAATAATCACAAATAAGGGATCACACACAAGGCAAACAAACAAAGGTCAACGGATGAATCTAGTCATTGTCAAGATCAATCATCCATTTTGGTGGATTATGGTTTTCACCTTATCAACACCCAAGTTCCATTGATATTGAAAAGACTTGATTGGATCAACCAAGAATCAAGGGTTTATTGTGAGTCACGAGCATGGAGTCTGGGTAAAAACCTTCCCAAAGGAGTGTACTAAGGATAAAACCTGAAGATCATGTTCTAAAAAGTTCCCAAAGTCTTAATTGCATCTATCGGATATTACAAATTAGGATGCCTAACTCATCAACCCATAATATTCTCAAGAGAAACTCGTATGAGTGTAGTACCGCGTAACAATTGTTATCATGTCTACATATGAACAATCTCCACACTATGTCCTAAATAGGCCAATAGGGGTTAAATGTTCTACGGTCCTCAGCTTCTCGGACCCCAAATCAGTGAAAGTAATGCCTAACCACAAATAACTTGTGTGACATCAATAGCTCCAAAAGGGTCTCCACTGAGTAAATGGGTCTCGAGCCAACTTGTTAAGCACTACTCCACAGAATCGAACATGACTATACCATCCTCATATCTTAATTGCACTCAAGTTAGGGTTAGAACTTATCTCACCACTCAGAGATCACCAAGCACAACGAGCAGATTATATCGTACAAACAAATATACAAGCAACACATGTACAATTATATACACACAAAAAAGTAGGCTAGTCCCCTGCAGAGTCGCCCCTTAATTTCTGTAGCGGTAAATTCATGACCATCCAGCTATGGATAAGCTAGACATTAAAACCCAAAGATAAGAAGTTTTCAAATCAAAACTAATAAAATTCCAGATATTATAGGTAATGAGGTTGGATACACAAAGGGAAGGTGTTAGCACCCAAAGTGTCCTAGGTACTCCTAGGGAGCCCTTTTTTGTGTGTACATGTGTTTTGGTATAAAATGATGTTTGCAATAAATAGAGTGTGGGGATGAGAAAAAAATTTATTAATAATATTTTTGTGTTTGACAAGACCTTCGGACTTGTGCCTACGTACCAACATAAAATGAGGGATCAAAACCTCGTAGTTCGTGGTAACAATTTCAAAATGGGTGTATTGCTTTTAACAAAAGTTTAAGTTTAACAAAGGCACGAAAGGCCTAAAAAGGTTTGAAAGAGTGTTAGTTCTTTTTGTCTTTTGAAATTTTAAGTCAAGTATAGTTAAGTTCATCTATAAATTTGATTAAGAAAAGAGTTTTTAAAATGCAATGCCATAATGCTAAAGTTTCTAATTTGCAATATGCTCCAAGTTTAGAAAACACAAGAAAATAAGATTTTAAAAGGAAGGAGAGATTTGAAATTAAAGAAGTGGACAGGAGATGAAGAGACTAATCCTAAGCAAAAATTTAAAAGTTAAGAGTTGAAGAATGTCATATAGAAACCCAAATTTCCCTTGGACATTAGAATCAAGCAACATCAATACAAAAATAGCAAGATGAAGAGCAAGGCATAAAATATAGATAGCCACATCCAAGCTTAGCAACTCCATGATCTTTTTTATAATCTCCCATGTATCAGATGAACTTAAAGATAAACACTAGGCACAAGTTCAAATTAACAACTTCAATAAGACCTTGTAGCAGATGAACTCAAATGGATCTTCAATACTTGCTTCAGATGAAGTTTCAATTCACAAGAACTTTGTTTCATGAACGTTGGCATTGGCCAAGTCCTTTGGCATAAGGAGTGTTACCTAATTCTAAGTCCAATGTATCAGATCCAATCCAACAGTCCACACAAATGTCTTTTAGGTTTTTTGTTGTTATTATGTACATTAAGGTCAAAAGACCACAAACAAACGCAAGTATATACAATCACAATATAATCACAAGATAAGGCTCAAATGAGCAACGTGAAAATTGTATTAAGGTAAACAAGTTAAATGGTATGAATAATGGCAAATGAATAAAGACTTAAAAATTAAAGTGCATAAAAGTAAATGGATTGAAATTAAATGTTAGTTGTTATTTGATTAGAAGTTAGTATTGCTTTTGCTTTTGTTTTACTTAAGTCATTCTTTGGAGAACACTTAACCCATTATTCACAAGCAAGGATCCTTGAACTAAGACATCTTCCAGAGGAAGGAAAAAAGGCCAAGTTTCCACACAATACAATGAAAGAGGGGAGACTTACAATCTCACCTGCTAGAATGTGTAAGACCCTAATTTTGACCCTAAGATCCCTCATGGCATCATATCATTGCTCATTGCATTTGCCTCAAGGATCATAGCATCTTGGCTCCTTTACCCTTTGGTTGGGACTTGTGTGAGTTGGTTTGAGACCACCAAGCATGCTTGAATTGTATACTATTGTGTTTCTTATTTTGTTTACTAACTAAAAGCACAAAAATATGTCTCTAACTTGTTCTGTTTTGAAGCTTAAGCAATCATGTGATCCAAGGCTCCTAGGAGGCTCCTATACCCATTGAAGTGGCGAGATGAAAGTGAAAGCAAGCATGACTATGGTTCCCAAAGCTCTAAATCATCATATATGCCTCCCAAATATCTCAATTTTTCAATTTCATCAAGATAAACCAAAGGGCTTGAGGATTGTTTCCCAAGGAAACCCTAATTCAACTGTGCATTGACTATGCCTTGCTCATGAAGCAACCTCAACCCATGATCAAATACAATCAAGGGATGTTCTCTAATTCATCATTTCATGCATATATGAGCTTTTGTGAGTGTCCTCAATCATCTATTCATCAAGATTTGAAGTTTGGCTTTGAGAAGTTGATCAATCAATTCATCTAACTATTTTGAAATCCATTGAGACCTAACTTTTTATGTGTCTGACAAATGAAGATGACCCCAAGATAACAAATGTTCTTAAAAACCATATTAACAACTTTCATGTTCATCCAAAATCCATTTGAAACTTGTAAGGTCATCATTCATTTCAAAACATTATAGGTCATTTTGACTGAAACCCTAATTTATGTCAACTTCCCAAGGACCTAACTCCTTCATTTTTTATGATTTTGAAGTGGTACCAAGTGAATCGGCAAGTTTAAGATGTCTACTTCAAATGTTATGTTGGATAAAGTTTCATAATCCTAAAATAAACACATGTGATAATACAAAACGTTATAGGTCACTTTGGACCAAAGTCATTGAAATGTGAAAAAGTCCAACGTCAAATGCCGATAACCTTCTCATCAAAAATCCAAATGATGTAAAATTTAAGTCCACATTGATTGTCTTGATTATTATATACAACATTTATGTTCGAAGTTTTCTCATTTGAGGCTTGCATCATTGAAACAGAAGGGCTTGAAGTTGGTCCATTTTGGTAAAATTTCCATATACATGTTTGTACCTTGAACTTCATGGCCAATTTTCAACATTTTCCCAACTCCAAATGGATATTTGTTCAACATAACATTTGTTCTTTATGTCAAGACCTTTCTAACCATTACCCACATGCTTATGTTTCAATTTTGCAAATGGCATGTTCGAAGAGGAGAAGTTTTGGTTTCAATTATGCATAACATGTGAAATCTTCTTGCATACTACATTGCCTTGCCATTTGCACGTCCAAACTTAATTCATTAGTGTTTAGCACTCAAATGCAATTGGTTTTGTGCCTGACATGCGCCTGTACAACCCCATGCAAGGAGGACCCAAGTTCATGCACACACGAGTTTGATCATGCATTGCATCAGCTCTTGCTATAAATACACATGCTTGTTTCATTTGAAAACTAGCCTAAAGGCGCCTGATGCTCTCCACAATTAAATCCCAAACCCTCCATTAAAGGAATTCTGATTTTTCTCTTCACTTTTCAAAGCTTGAATTTCAACTTCCTTGGTTGATCTTCAACTTCAAATTCCTTAGCCTTACTTCCTTGTTACTTCAAGATCAAGTTGCAATGAAGATTTGGATTGGATCAAGCTCACACAAACTGCACTTCAAAGATTTTCACTCCAACTGTTTTCCTTTGAATCTCTTTGGATATTGAACATTTTTTGTATTGGTTGGAATCTCTTTGAATCTCTCATGTGAGAGGCAATTGATTTGTGATCTTAATTTTGTGAATTGAGCAAGTTCAGATTGAACACCTCATTTTTCTATCTCAGATTTCTTCCTCTATAGGTAACATGAGTGGAAATCAAGGTTACAGGGGTGATGTACATCACCCTAGCTTTCGAATGATGTATAAATCGTGTGTTTTAGTTGAGGTTTAAAAACCTGCAACTGATGGCCGTAGCTGGCCTTCTCACCGGAGAAGACGGTGGTGTACACCACCATCCCCACGTGTCCTAGCCTCAACCATTTGATGAGTGTTTCATGTTTTAATCTTGGCTGTTGATCTATTTGACTTCATTTAATTCCATGTGCCACGCTGTTGACTAGAGTGCATCATGCGCTCGCGTTTCCCAGCCTTGTGATCAGCCTGGTCAATTAATGAAGTGGGATCCAAGTGCTGTGGATTTTTCCAATTTTTGAATTTCCATTTGATTTTCTTTTATTTAAATTATTTTTAAAAATTCATAACTTCTTTATTTGGAATCACAAAAATATGGGACCATTTGCAAAAAATTTCTCTTAAATTCTAGTTTCTAAAATTTTTTTAAAATTATTTTTGTGATTCCATTTAATATTTTTTTGTGAATTGTTTCATTTCTGTGTATTTTTAATTCATTTAAAATACTTTTTGATATTCAAAAATTCCAAAAATATTTTCTTAACATCTTTGGATGATGATGGATCTATGAAAAATATTCTCATAAATTTCTTTGTTGATTTGAGATTTATTTGAGATTTCAGTCCAATTATGTTATATTTTCTTCATTTTTAATTGTTTAAAATTAGTTTCTGTTTTCAAAAAATGATGAAATTTTTTGTCAAACCTTGTTTGACCATGTTAGACTTATGATGATCCAATTGGACTTTTCCAAGTTGATTTAAATTGGATTTGAAGTTTGACCTTTATTTGTTCATTTTATTTCAAGTATTATTTCAATTCCAAAAAATACCAAAAATATTTTTGTTATTTCTTGACTTCTAATCTTCATTTCACTTTTGTTTACCATGGATTGATGATGATTCTATTCATATTTGGTCAATGTGTGTTGGTTATGTTGTTTGACTTTTAATCTTGTACATTCCATTTCCATCATCTTCTTCTTCTTTTTTCTTTTTGACCAATGAGTTAATGATTGGTGGTTAGCCTTGACATATGAGAGACTTAACCTTTTTTGATCCAAATCAAATTCATTTTGATCAAAGATCAAGTGAATTGCTTTGCATTAAAGATAGGTTGCTTATTGGTCAAGGAAAAAACCTAAATCCATACAAGGTCATTCTTCTTTTCTTTTGGCATGGCAAGTTGTAGTTGCTTGGCTTACTAGTCATGATCTCTAACTTGTGTTTATTTGCCTATAGTTTTATTGACCGGCCTCAGATAGGTGTGACTACTACATTAGTCCATTTACGATTGCTTAACATAGCGCTAAATTGCCTTATGGCACACTAACACTAACTACTAATTACTAACTTTTAATTCAAGCATTTAATTCTTGCAATTTACTTTGATGCAATTTAATTTCTTGCTCATTAATTCATTTATCTTTTCCCTTTTCTCACTTGATCTCATGTTTATGTTTATGTCATTTTCCTTTTGCTCACTTGAGCAAATTATTGTGTATATACTATTGCCTTGTGCTTGTTTTGTTTTTTGTTTGTGTGAACCCAATGCATATGGAGAAAGGACTTAGATTTAGGACCTTACCTATGCTAAATGGAGTTTCAAGAGCAACTAGGCCTCATGCCTTTAGAATGCTAAATATGTTGAAGAGCAACTAGGCCTCATGCCTTTAGAATGCTAAATATGTTGAAGAGCAACTAGGCCTCATGCCTTTAGAATGCTTAATCTTGAAGATGAATTGAAAGGACTCCTAATTCTAAACT